>NC_000079.6:98720046-99027546 GCF_000001635.26 Mus musculus | reverse complement strand
GAGACTGTTTGCTCTTCTTTTTCTAGAAAATTTAGTCGGGAAGAAGTTTTCACTCTGGCACCCAGATCTTCAGGGGCAGCTTGAACAGTAGAGGGGTGAAGACTTCTAGAATGTTCCATGGAAGTCACGGCACTTCTATTTGGAAAGAGAAATGAGTGCGCTCTGGGTTTGTGATGTGAAATTCCCAAATAATCAATAAAAATATCATGAAAAAAATATGGGCATAGTGGCCCATGCCCCAGTGTTGGCCAGAGATAGAAGTATCCCCAGGCCCTCCTGGATAGCCTTTGTAGCTGAATCAAGACGTTCCAGGCTCACCAAGAGACCCTGTCTCAACAAACGGAGGAGAGCAACTGAGGAAGAGAGCTGACATCGACCTCTGACCTCCACACACCCACACATACTCACATGAACGTGTATACATACACACATGGCCGAGACATACAAAAAGTTTCTATTTGTGTTATAAAGAGAAGTTGTCAAAAAAAAACAAAAAAAAACAAAAAAACAAGTTACTAGCCTGGCAGTGTTGGCCACACCTTTAATCCCAACACTGAGGAGGCAGAGGCAGGCCGGTCCCCAAGTTTGAGGCCAGCTTGGTCTACAGAGTGAGTCCCAAGCTGCCACAGAGAAACCCTGTCTTGAAAAACAGAAAAAGAAACAAAAAGAGTGATTAAGCATATAACTAATGAAGTAATTCATTAACAATAATTTATAGAGATATGGTATGCGATATAATCTTAAAAGTTCAAAACACACATATAAATGTACACTTGTATTTGTGTTTCACATAGAGAAATGGAGTTCAGGAGTATGGAGAAAAGAATGAAGCGTCTACCCAGGGTTCAAAAGGCATGGAGAAGGCCTAGAAGGGATATAAGAGACATTTGAGGAGACTGTGGGAAGAAAATCCCAGGATGCCCCGTGCATCCTCAAATCAAGACGCACAATGAAATTCAAACAAGAAAAATAAATATAGCAGCACACTCAAATACATCATGGAAGAAACAGGAGAAAGCTTGACACGGAAATGTAGGAGCTAGGAATGCATCTTAAGTGCAGCGAGATGTCTCCCTGGGTGAAAGCACTTGCCCCATACACCTGATGACCCAAGCTTGACCTCCAGAACCCACATAGGGGTGAGAAGAGACAACAGAAGAAATATTAAAGAAGAAATATCGATCAAACAGTCAAAAGAATATAGATAACATTTACAATTGCTGCTAAAAAAAATACCTAGAATTAAATCTATTAAAGGTATCAACCTTAGAGAAGAAAATGATAAAATTTTATTTTGACAGCCATTAAGGACCAAAATGAAACAAACAGAAATCTAAACCCATGGATATGAAGACTCAATCATGTCATAAAGATATCAATTGTCTTCCAGTTCATTTCATTTCTGTTGGACATAGCCAGCTGTTCCAACAACCCAAACCATACACTAAAGCAAATTAAAGGTGAGATAAGTGCTGCCAACTAAAATCTATATTTTAAAGTATATCATCATATAAAGTGCAATAAAATGAAGATGATAAGAATTTTAAAGTAAAAATGACCTACAAACAACTTGGATATGAGAGACAGTGTGTGTGTGTGTGTGTGTGTGTGTATACATACATACATATATGTACATATATGCTCAGATACATGTCTAATGATATGTTAAATAAACAGGGAGCCCACTAAAAGAAGGAAAGTGTGTATTGTATGTGAGAAATTATTTCAAGTTGAACCACTATATACCATTTTAGTGCATAAAATTAACAAATATTTCAAATGATAATCCCTGGTGCTATTGAGAGTATAAGGAAAAGTCTTTCTGCATCAGTGTGGAAGACAAAAAAAAAAAATGTTCAGCCTTTCAATATACGGTACTGACAACTAAATTGTATGCCCTTCCCCTCAGCGTCGATATGGTGGCGCTCCAGGCCCCAAGGTAAGGTATTAAGGACCAGTGATTAACTGTGCAGTTAAAACCAGTGAGGTTTCAAGGGTGAGACTCTAATCTGATAAGACTCTTGTCCTCTTAAGAGGAAAGGGCACCAAAGATCTCCTTCAGCGCACACAGGGGGAGGTCATGTGAGGACACCAGGGCAGCCTGCAAACCTGCAAGTGAGGCCTCATTAGAAACCAAATATGGCTGGAACTGGATCTTTGGCCTTGGACTTTCCAAGCCCTAGAACTGTGAAAAAATAAATCTCTATTGCCGAACCCACCCAATGGGAGGTGCTTTCTTCTCATGGCCCAGTAGACAAATACTCCCAAGCACAACTGCTTTTAATGTGCCTGCCCCTCAGCCAAGCCAGTCATCTGCTGGGAATTTAGCCTAAGGAGAGAAACACAGGATTTTCTGCAGAACTGAACATGTTTCTGCAAGAGAGAATTGATGGAGGAGCTACTCCTGACAGTACAATACATACTTAACAAAGTTTAAAGTGTAAGGAAGAAAACGTGCAACTTTTAAAGAGGGGCAAATAATAAAAGTGTCCTTAAGTCCCTAAGTGTATATGATTTTAGTAGTGAAGGAAGGACATGGGCTTAACAAAGTGTGGTGACTGACATACACCTCCAACTTGAGCGGAGGGTCAGTAGTTCAAAGCCATCCTTGACTGCACAGTGAACCCAAGGTGAACTTGGGCTGCATAAGATCCTGCCCCAGAAAATTGACTAATATTGTTTTTAAAGATTTACTTATTTATTTTATGTATAGGAGTACACTATTTCTCATCTTCAGACTGTATCTGTCTTCAGACACACCAGAAGAGGGCATCGGATCCCATTACAGATGGTTGTGAGCCACCATGTGGTTGCTGGGAATGGAACTCAGGACCTCTGAAAGAACAGTACTCTTCACTGCTGAGCCCTCTTTCCAGCCCTAACTAATATGTTTTAAGGCATCCTGGGAGAGTGGTTTATAGACACCAGCTCTATGACTTAGGGCAAGATGCTAATTACTTAGTGTCTTACCTTTCTCCATCTCTAAAAGGAGCTGCTATGGCAGGAAGTGGTGGTATTTAAAGTCCTCAACAAAGAAGGTCTCCGTTGAGGTAAGCAGAGTGGATATTCATCAGGGTGGATAATTGGCAGAGGTACTCAGCATAATGGGTACTGGGCAAGGAGGGTAGTCAGGAAAGTGGGTACTCAGCAGAGTGAGTACTCAGCAGAATGACTGCTCAAGACTCCAGCAGTGTAAGGATTTCTGTCCTGCCTTGAGCCGTAGCCACTAAGCCTGTGGCCTGGGGCAGATCCCTTCATTTCTCCGAGCTTCAGATTTTTCATCTACAAAATGAAGCCCCTGGCCAGCTTATCTCTGAGAAGCCTTGTCTAGGTAAAAACAATGTAAATCTGTGTCCTGTGGGTAAGGAGAGACAGCATGACTTTAAGTAACATGAGAAACAGAAGTAGCATCATCCTGCCCACTGGCACCTCCTCCCCAGAAAGTCCGCAGTTGCTCCCACCTTATGTGCAAGAAGATTTTTTTCATGTTGAAGGATTCTGCCGGACCCTGCGTGGCAGCCATTTTCAGAAATGCTGATTATGAAAATACATCACAGCAAAAAGCTACTAAGCATTCAGCCTTGCATTTAAATTAATTTTTATTTTAATGAAGCCCAATAGCAACCTCATTTACTTGAAAAATAGTAACACTTACACGGGGGGCACTTCATTCATCTCCCCGGCAGGCGCAGTTGGTATCCAGGCAGATCTTTCATGACCACTCCAGTACCCACCCTTTGAGAATCACTGAACAGAGGGCATTGTGGGAATCTTCTCAGGGCTCTCCAGGGATATCTGCTTCCTGTGACTATTTCCAGGTTGAAACTGGGCTTAAAGGTTTAGTGTGCTGTGCTATAGCTTTAGGAATATTGCCCCAGAGTGTGGATGCCAAGTAACCCCATGTATCCCTTTGGCATCCATGAGGGCTTGTGAGGTTAGGTTCTGCCTCAGAACCAGAAGACAGTCCTCAGAAGAAGGGGATTCATGAGCTTCGTATGGGCCACAGGTTGGACATTTCCTCTTTGTCCTCTGAGAGATGATCCGGAGAAGGCCACCCCCTTAAACCAAAATCAAACTGTCATTGGGATTGTTCGATGCAGTGTGGATGATACAGATGGATATCAAACTTGGGCATGTGGGTTTGAACGACAGTTTGCAAGAGGCTGGAGAGATGATGGCTCAGAAGTTATAAGCACTGGCTGCTTTTGTAGAGGGGATGTCACCTACTTGGTGGTTCACAGCCACCTGTAACTTCAGTTCTAGGATATCTGATGCCTTCTATCAGGCACTGGTGTGGTACACATACATAAATATAAACATACATACATACATACATACATACTTACATACATACAGGTGAATACTCAGATACATAACAAAAATTAGTCTTAAAAAGAAAGAGAGTCACCCAATGTCTCTTCTTCTCAGTTTTGTAAAAAGTGACACTGGTAATAACATTAGATTCAGTAGTGGCTGTCATCTAAGAACCATGAAAGGATCCCAGGAGCCTCCTGAACACTGCCAAATGACGGAATTATTACTAGATGTATTGTGGAATTTTTTTCCCAGTTTAAAAAAAAAAAAAAAAGCTTCTCTTCTACCCTTGCTAAAGTCTGGCCTCCTCAATAGAGAACCTTTTAATGCCAAACAAAAATGACCAGTTTAATCCCCTGCACCGCCCATGCCTGTTTGCCATGGGCTGTGTGCATAAGAATGATCTAGAGAAGCGAATGGGTTTTTTGTATTGTTTTGTTTTGTTTTGTTTTGTTTTTTGTGAAGTCCCACATATCTTCTCCCCTCCAGCTTTTGTAGGTGAGCTATTCAAACCACATCCACAACACCAGCTTGCTCTGATCGCCTAGGATAACAAGGAGTCTGGCTCGATTTCCCTGCTGGGGAAGATACAGCCCCATTGTTGCCTACCTTTGCCTAGATTTGCAAAGCTATCTCTTTGTTCATTCTTAACAGTAGGACCTGGGGCTTAAAATCTGTGCTCTGATTTATATGCTAGAGAAGAACACATTAATTTACAAAACTCCAAGAGCTCCGGGGCTAAATGAAAGCAGTTCCATTGATATGCAATCTTCTCTGGAATCGAAGAGCATACGTATTTTTTGAGAAAATATTAATTTATATTAATTTATACTGTGTAGGGAAAGCACTCCCTTAAAAGCTTAATACCGCCAGCAGAGTCATCAGATTTTCAGCCTTATCTTGCCTAACTTCATGACAGAGCACTCTAAACCACTAATGAATATCCCTTTAAAGTCCCAATGCTTCTTGTTAGCCAAAGCGTGGGAGCATTGGACATGTCTCAGGTGCACAGGACTCAGACCTAAAACAACAGCAGCTGTCTGTAAATGCAGGTGATTGTCGCTGCCGTATGCAAGCTGCTGGAATACAAAGTGCTTGTCTGATTACCCTCTGGAGCACGGCCCTAGAGGTGCAGTGTGAACACCACTAAGGATATGTATCCTGAAATTCTTACAGGCGAAACGAGAGCATGCCTGTGATTTGCCTCACAAGGAAAAAGATGAACTGTAAAACATCACAAGCTATATGTGGATACAGACATAGATGGTATTGAAAGAGCAACAGAGATGGAAACAAAGGAATGAGACAGGACATTGTCCAGAAGCAAAGAGACCATATTGGGCTTGATAAAAGGAGCATTTGTACCATCTTTACCCTGTATTTCTGTATATTCTGTATATATACATGTGTGTATACATATATGTATACATATATATTGTGTGTACACACATATATAAACATGTGTGTATATTTACATATGTGTGCATGTATGTATGCATGCATGCATGCATGTACAAAAACACATATATATTTTTTTACAATAACATGTTTATTTTCTCAATTTTTATACATGATTTGGCTTTCATTTTTGTTTTACTTTTAAGGAAAAGGTTCAAGTTTTGACATTTATGGTAGGACTATACAGTGTTAACTATACATTCTGTCTTTAAACCCGAACAAGGTCTCTCGGCAATGCTCACTTTGTGCAGGCTTGGACCTGCCTGCTTCAGCACCTTTTCTTCCAGAGGCTGTTCCTTTCCAATTTACAGAAGTCATAAATCTCCCAGTAGCTTACCAACTAACGTTCATGGCTTCTCTTCAGAATGCCTGTGACAGATTCTTGAGTACGTATTCGGTTGGGTTCTTTGTGCATTTGCATTGTAGTTTAAGAGATGCTGGTTGCCAAGAGACAGAGCCAATGACCATCTGGCTTATTACTATATACAAAGTGCCCACCATAAAGCTGGCACGTAAATGTATATTGAGCAAGTGAGTGATTGAAGCAGAATCCATGCAGGAAGACAGATGAATGAATGGGTTGATGAATGAGTGTTTGAATCAAGGTCTGTGCAGGAAGACAGACATCTGCACTTCGGTCTCATAGGCCAGGGGCTAAGACCAGACATAGCAATAAATATTTGAAGTGGTCATGAATATCTTGTTTACATTCAAAGAGCTCCAGGAAAGGCTGACATGAGATTCTAGACCTTGAAACCAATCTACCTCCTGCAGGTGAAGAAACTGCAGCCAATGGACTCACCCTGCTGGATGGTGACCCAGGAGCCTGCATCTCAAGTCCCAGGCCAGTACCCTATCACTTCACCTCTCTGGCTGCTGCTGTAGAGCACCAACCCTCACTGCGATGGCTCCAGAGGTTCTTCTTGGCTTTTGCTAGCACAGAGTCTGGAAGAGAATGAATAGGTGGTTCCTCTGATGGCCTTTGTGAAGGTTATTAAACAGAATATACGCAAACCTCCTTTGACACCAACACTCATTTAATTGCTAAGGACTCTCAAATCTCAAGCCAGTGGGAACCTCACTTCCTTCCAACAACTGCTCCACCACACATACTGTCTGGTGTCCCCAAGAGCCACGTTGGGGTTTAATCATCACTGTATCTTAGATGTTTAATAATTGCATGTAAATGCATGCTAAGCACCTGTTACAATAGTTACCATTATTGAGTGCCTGCTGTCTACCATAAATTATCTAAAGACTTGATATGACATGGCCACTCAGTGTTCACAGCAACCCACTGAGAAAGGTGATGGTGTGCCCACTTCGGGTGTGAAAACTGTGTCAGACGCTTAAACGACTTCTCGTGTTAGCAGCTTATAGAGCTGGAAATGGCCCCGGGTAGACTGGGTCCTGCAACCACACTCATAACTTCACACAATTCTGCTGTTGTTGCCAAACATGATAGCGGTTTATTTCTGCACTGTTGTAAGATCAGAGGGGCAGAGTAGTCCCAGGGCTGCCAGGAAGACTCCAAATTCCTCAACAGGTGACTTTGACCTCTAAGGCGGCTTGACTGATAGACACTCCCTGCAAGTGGGGAGGCAGGAGGAGGAAGAAGCTGGCAAGTTGTTTCTTCTCACTGGTCCCTTTCCATTCTAAAACCACTTCAATCCATGGAAGAAATAACAAGACAAATGTAAAAGCAAGAGCAAGCTGCTCAGCTCTGGTTATCAACTGTGGACACACACCATCGCTCCATTATCTCTCCTGGGCAGCTAGAAACCTCGAAAATGACAACAGCTGATCAGAGGCGACATGACTTGGGGGCTTTCTCTTTTATTCTCTTTATTGTTGAGATGTTAATTGCCCCACAAGAAAAATCACAAAAAAATTTGAATATGTTTTTATTTGTTTTGTTGTTGGTGGTTTTTTGTTTTGTTTTTTGAGACAGGGTTTTTGTTTTGTTTTGTTTTGTTTTGTTTTGTTTTGTTTTGTTTTTTGAGTCAGGGTTTCTCTGTGTAGCCCTGGCTGTCCTGAAACTCACTCTGTAGACCAGGCTGGCCTCGAACTAAAAAATCCGCTTGCCTCTGCCTCCCGAGTGCTGGGATTAAAGGCGTGCGTCGCCATGCCCTGCTAAATATGTTTTTAAAGATAAAAAAATATCAAGCTATGTATTGAGATGTAAAGTGAATAAATAAGTTAATTTTTTAAATACCAAGCTAGGGGTGAAGGTGTGTACTCAGGAGGCTGAGGCAGGAGGATCACAGCTTTGAAGCCAGCCTGGGATATCTTACAAGACACTGTCTCAGAAAAACAAGAAAGAAGCCCAGACAGACAGACACTGCCAGTTCTGCTTCTCCACACAATAGGAAGGAAAATCAGAGGTGACACAGGTCTATGGAAGCAACAGGATCTCAGGAGCCTGGATAAACCTCAGAGACCTCCTTATCCAGAAAGTCCATGAATTTCTAAAGGCTGACTGTAGGTCCAGGGTAAAACACAGAAACCTGTCTTCTTTGTAAGTCTGGCAAGAAACAGCAAGGAGGGTAACTAAGAGGGATTTCAGGCGTGAGGGACTGAGGCCTGGGGCCTTTCAGTGTCAGCTCCTCTCCTCCCCTCCTCTATTCCCGGAGGCTACTCTGAGGGCGGAGGCTGCTCTGAGGGCGGAGAGGGAGCCTTGGACACAGGGAGCAGGGGCACGTGACACAGGATCACTCCATGAGCTCCAAGGGTAGAGATAACCACTGTGAGCAAGCAGCTGTCACGTGGCACATTGTGTCTCTGATAAGTTTCAATTAAAAGTAGCAGAATACATCCAAAAAGTGAGGGGGGTGGGAAGCCCAGTGAATTCCCCTTATTGTCCCTTTAGTTTGTTACCATGGAGTTATTGGTATCGTTTCACGGCTCCAGCACAAATGGCTCCGGCACAAATGCCCCTACGATTTATTGCCGGGTTTGGCCCTTTTAATGGATTTTTTTTTTTTCCAAGAGGAGCTTGAATACGGGGCTTCCGTTACACATCCCTTGTGGCATAACCTAGAGAGAGCTTGCAATAAAGTTTACCAAGGCAACAACACCAGCCTTGGCTTAGTTAGAGCAGACTGTTTCTAGATGGATTCTGTTGTAACCCTTTTCCGCCCATCCCGTGACAACACGAAACTGAAGGGTTAATCATGAGCACCCAAGTCTCCTATGTTGTTGAGGTTTCCTGATGGGGGAAGGGGAGGAGGTTACAAAAAGACACATACATTATATTCCATTTTAGAAAGAGACCTTTTATAAATTGAAGAAAAAAAAAATCAATGAAGCCATCCAGGAAGCTGGTAGCTGTGTTTAATTAAGACAAACTACCAAAATGTTCTATCAGGAAAACAAAAAATTATTTATTTAACGATTTAGAAAGTGCTTAAATCTCAGACTCTTAGTTTGTTAGGTGAAGAGACTGTCAATAAAAATCAGTTTGCTGGGGTCTGTGGGGTGTGCCGCCGTCAGCATCAGTCCCAGGATTCAACCAGAGGCCTTTGTCAACCTTCATTAGCTACTCTGCCTCCAAGGGGAGGAAGAGCATCTATCCGGTACTGGTACTCGCTGACAAACCATTAAAAAGAAAGCATTAAGCCCACTGGTCTTCTAAGCCCAGGGGAGAGAGGGGAAATGTCCTAGGATATCAGCTGTGACCAACTAACATGCAGAAGGAATGGGGGTGGGGTGGGGTGGGATAGGGTGGGGTGGGTGGGGTGGGGTGGTGAAAAGGACTTGAGTGGCTTTTGCCAGTGACTGCAGACTTCATTCATCAGGGGTGATTTGCTTTTTCTGGCTGTTTCCCAATCTCACTTTCCATAGAGAAAAAGAAAGAAAGAAAGAAAGAAAGAAAGAAAGAAAGAAAGAAAGAAAGAAAGAAAGAAAGAAAGAAAAGAAGGAAGGAAGGAAGAAAGAAAGAAAGAAAGAAAGAAAGAAAGAAAGAAAGAAAGAGAAGAAAGGAAGGAAAGGAAAGGAAAAGAAAAGAAAAGAAAAGAACGGAAGAAAGGAAGGAAGAAAGAAAGAAGGAATGTTGTGCAATTGGGAGGAATTAAATAATTCAGTAAGTGGATAACTCTCTCCCATGGAAATCCAGGCCTGGTGTCACTAAGCTGAAAAGTTGAAGCAGCACTTTTGAGTGAGCAGATGACACAGTCAAAACATTTTTTTAACATTTTAATTATTTTTATTTTATGTAAATGAGCACTTTGCCTGAACATGTGTTTCTAAGTCACATGTATGCCCTGTGCCCACGGAAGCCAGAGAAGGCACTCTATCTCCTGGGACTGGAGTTATATATGGTTTTGAGCCACTGTGTGAGTGCTGGAAACCGAACCTTGGTCCTCTGGAAAAGCAGCTAATACTCTCAACTACTGAGCTGTCTCTCCAGCCCCAAAAACCTTTCACTCATAATATAACACAAGAGCAGCAAGACCCACAGTGTTTGCTTCTTTCTTACATTTTAAAACTGTCAGGTAACATTATCATGCTGTTTATTCCTGTGATATCTGACTTGTACTGATGTCAGTGGCCACCACTCTAACTAACCTCACTGGGTGCTTAGCATTATCTCCTGTCAGCTCCTTAGACTGCCCACCACCCAGAGTGGAGCCCTTCAGACTCAAATACATCCATAGGTTCCCATGGCAACCTGATCCGAGTGATGACCCTGACTAAGGAGACATGAGATCAAGGCTGAGATTCCATATTTTTTTGTTTGTTTTTGTTTTTTCAAGACAGGGCTTCTCCCTGGCTGTCCTGGAATTCATTCTGTAGATCAGACTGGCCTCTAACTCACAGATCCACCTGCCTCTGCTTCCCGAGGGCTGGGATTAAAGGCGGTGCAACCACGCCCAGCCAGATTCTGTATCTCTAACAAGCATCCAGGTGCTGAGAGTCTCGCCCTGAATGTAAATCCCATTAGCATTGATCTCTAAAATTCCCAGCAAGAGATAGAATCACAATTAACAATCACCTGTGAGTTGGTTCCTGAAAGGTAACAGTGACTGTTTTGAAAGAGAAGTCTATTTTAGACAGGAATTCTAAAATCCAGATCTAGTCTTCTTAAAGGCTACTTCCACAGATAGACATCATTTTAGCTCCCACAGAGTTTCTTTCAGGTCGACCAGTATTGGCTTCAGGAAGTGATCCAAAACTGAGCACAAAGATCCACTTAAAGCAGAGTTCCAATCCAATACGTTCCCGCGGCTACTCTATCGACCTCTGCTTGGCTCTTCCTCTGCAGTGATGTTCATCAACAAATTGAAAGGTGCTCTCTTTATTTTTGAAAAGCTCTTCCCAGGAACAGAATTCAAGTTTATTCCCTTGCCTCTAGCATCTGCCATTCAAAGTTCATTTACATGAGGCCTAAATAAGAGTCCTACAATTATCAGCACTCGTTTGCTTTGAAATACATTAGCCTGGTAAGACTAGACCATGGAGGTAAAACGCCGAAGGTTCAAAACAGTCTAGTTCATTTATGACAGCGTGACTCTGGTTTTGGTGTGTTGTTTTGTTTTTTTGTTTTTTTTTTCAGTTTATTGCAAGAAGAGGTTACACTAGTCTGAGTTAAAAGTGGACCCCCAATGGTGACATTATACAAGCTGTGAGGGTTTTACATTTGTGATAAGAGAAGAGAGGAACATTCTATTCAGGGCAAAGAAATCTTCATTTACACTTTAAAGAGCTACAAGTATTTAAGACCCATGAACCCTCCGATGATTATCCTTAGGCAGTCGAGCCAGTCTCTATCAGAGACACTCATGTTCCTTTGCTCTGGTCACCTTGTGACTGAATTACTCCCCATATTCTGGATGCTCTGAGAGAAGCTTTGCAAATTTCTTCTTCAGTGACTTTACATAGTTCTTTTTGTCATCAGCATGGGGTTACTCTCTTGGAGAGAAGTGTGTGTGTGTGTGTGTGTGTGTGTGTGTGTGTGTCCGTCCCTACTGTTTCTCTGTTGAGTTCTTATGTGGATAGATCATCCGTGCCAGCCTTTAATAGCAAAGGAATAGAAAGAACGGAGATCTTCCTCAGGGTAACTGAGGGAAGGGAGGGAAAGAAGGCTCTCAGATTCTTGATGGTTTTGAGTAGGATGCTAATACAACAATGCTCAGCTCTCTATTTCTTCTGTGTGGACCCCAGAGATTAAGGTCAAACCATCAGGCTTAGTAGCAAGCTCCTTCACCCACTGAGGCATCTTGCGGACCCCTTAGCTCTGCTTTGATTTGTTTTGTTTTGTTTGTTTGTTTTTCAAGATAGGGTTTCTCTGTGTAGTCCTGGCTGTCCTGGAACTCACTCTGTAGACCAGGCTGGCCCCAAACTCAGAAATCCGCCTGCCTCTGCCTCCCAAGTGCTGAGATTAAAAGCTAGCTCTGCTTTTAATATTTACTTTCTCCTAGTAATCTTGTAACACTTCATAACCATCCCCTTGATGAGTCTTAACTCCGTTAAGGGGATGGATACTTCACAGTTTTTGGATTTACAATGCTAAAATACAAAAAAAAATTAATTTTTCTCTAATTCACGTGCACACTAAATAGAATATAGTAATAATACCTTGAATATAGATCTCTTACTGAGGATAGCTAAGCTCACCAAATGCATGATTAGCAGGCTCAGACATGACCATAGTTCCCCATGAACATAAGGAAAATGGTAACAATAACAACAACAAAAACCAGCTAAACATATTCATTCCAGAGAAATTATGATCTACACTGCACTACTGATGAGAATAATAATAATCAATGCTTATAATAAGCCAGAGAATATGCTAAGCATTTTGTATACGAGCAATTGTTCTTTATAACAATTCTACAATGCCCTCAATTCACTGATAAAGTAAGGAATTGTTGAGAGGTTAAATAATTCATCCAGTGTTAAAAATACTACTAAGCAGAACCAGGTTTCCCTCCAGGCAACCTACCCTCTGAGCCATGTGCCAGATGCTGCCCTGGGCGACAGTGATGATCACTGAAATCATCCAGAGAGACAACACATGTGTGCATCCTTAGCATCCCCTGTGGGATGGACCCCTCTTAGCCTCTCCACTGAGATCCACCCTATCCCTAGTCATCAGGAGTGGGATAGCCTTCTCTCCAGCAGAGGCCAAGCTTGAACTCAGAAGTCTTCTAAGCCCAGTGTTCATCAACCATCTAAACCGGACACGTGGATCAAAATGTACTCTTCCTAATTGAGTACATGAAACACAATCATTTATTGATTTCAAAGTGAATGTATATGCAAAAAAGAGGTCATTTTAAACTAGCATTAGTCTCATCTCTATCTTATAACCAGCTCCTGTTTCAACGAGTTTCACATCAAAAATAATTGCGTACCTGGATGTAATGGTGCACATCTTTAGTACCCGCCTCTCCACTCCAGAGGCAAAGGCAGGTAGATCTCTATGAGTTTGAGGCCAGCCTCATCTACACAGGGAATTCCAGGCCAGCCACGGCTACATAGTGAGACCCTGTCTCAAAAACAAAACAAAAAAATATAAATAAGAAATAAATAAATGTTGTTGATATGATATGATATGATATGATATGATGATTGCAGGTCCTGAAGAGATAGCTCAGTTGTCAAAAACACTTGTTACTCTTCCAGAAGACCCAGGTGTGATCCCCAGCACCCACATGGTGACTCATTGCCAATGCCCTTTTCTACCCCCCTTCCCCACACACACAGGTATTTACACGCACATGATGCCCAGACATCCACATAGGCAAAACTATCACTCACAGAAAATAATAAAGAAATTTTAAATCCATAAACACTTTCTAAAAAGAAAACAAACTAAACCAAACCACAGAGCTTCAAAGATGGCTCCATCCACACAGTGTTTAATGGGCAAGGCAGCAAAAGGGTCTAATTTCAATCCCCCCATAATCCATGTAAAAAAGCCAAGTACACCAGTGTGGGCCTATAATTCCAGCACTAGGGAGGTAGAGACAAGCAGATTCCTGAAGCTCACTAGCCAGCTATTCAAACCAAATTGATAGATTCCAGTTTCAATGAGAGCCAGTTTCAAAAAATACAGTAGAGAGTAATGCTTAATGTTGACCTCTGGTATATGGACCTCTGGTATTTACACACACACACACACACACACACACACTGCCCCCGCCCCCGCCACTGCCACCACCACCACCAATTTAAAATTTTTTTTTTTTTTTTTAGAATTTTATTTTATTTTATTTTATTTTAAAGATTTATTTATTTATTGTAAGTACATTGTAGCTGTCTTCAGACACTCCAGAAGAGGGAGTCAGATCTCGTTAAGGATGGTTGTGAGCCACCATGTGGTTGCTGGGATTTGAACTCTGGACCTTCGGAAGAGCAGTCGGGTGCTCTTACCCACTGAGCCATCTCACCAGCCCTTAAAATTTTTTTTAATGCCAAAATGGAGCATTTGTTTGACTTGCACAGTTGGGTGTTGGCCAGGACCTGGTTGGTCTCTCTGGTGCTCAGAGAACGGTTCGTCTCCCTTCTGTCATGAGTTGTCCTCCTGAGGCAATGGCAGAGGCAGAGAGAGAGGCAGAATCCCACCTGGGCTCGGATCTCACACACTGTCATGTGTGCTTTGTTCTCTTTCAGAAATATCCACTGCCAGAAGACAGAGAAAACGCCCTCAGCCCACAGGGGTGATGGGCACTGCAAATTCATGCAGCAAAAAACCTTGACCCAGCTGAGGGACGGGGCAACTGGGGCCAGTGCTATGGTGGCTAAGATCTCTAAACACAGTTCCTTAAGCTAAGTTAATTAATTACAATAGCAGAATAATAATTTTCCACAACAATGAAGAAAAAAAAAAAACCCTACCAAAGGTTAAATGAGCCATGGACCTCAGAAGGCTGGTGACTTCAGGGTATCCTTGTCTGGAGAACGATATCAAATTTACCGTTCTCACACAATTCATTCCTAAGCAGCCACATTTCACTGAGAAGTGCCAATAAATCACTTTACTATGATACGGTGGCCCCTTTTACAGCAATTTTAAACGAGCAACCTCTGATGTAACACTCTGATGTAACATTCTTCATTTTCTCTATTTGTTCTTAAGAGGAGTTTTCCTGAAGCAGAAGACATCTTGAAACCAAGTACTGGCCTCCAGAGGTAGATTTCTACCTTCTGTATACTGGGGGGGGGGGGGGGGGGGGGTTGGGGTTGGGGGGGGGGAATAATTGGATTGTGTTTCCTCATTCATGACTACTTAAATATTCACTTTCTGAGGTTGCATTTTAGTGTGTTTTTATGTTTTATTCAGGACACAGTGTTCCAGTAAACAACCCAAGCCTAAATCAATGGCTTATACCGACATTAAGTATGCCATTAGCACACTCCTTTCCAGAAAGATCTGTGAAGGGCTGTCAACAAGCCCACAAAGAAAGCTCTTCTGCGTTTGGAGTAAATGATAAAGCAGGTACAAGAAATAAGAAAGGGAAGGGAATTTGAGAATCTCTAATTCCCTTCATGGCCAACAGGAATTGCTGTCGCTTCTGTAATACTTAGGGCTGATGACACAGCACAGGCCATTTTTCTCACTCTGTTCCTTCCACCTCTGGGGCTTACACGTTCACAGGGCGATGTGACTGACACTTCAGAGCCACGGTCTTTAATCCCCACGTCACCCGGAGCAGTGGGAGAATCCGTAGAGCAGCATTTCTGGACAAACAGTGGGGGTTCTGCAACTCAGATGGGCTCACTGAAACCGCGACTGCAAACAACAGGTTACTGAATTCTTTTATTCATTTTCACCAGCCAAAAACTGAGAAGCCTGCAATGATAGTCCAGGGGAGTGGGGGAAGAGAGAGCTGTACAAATTAGCAATGGTGAGCACCGGCAGAGCTCTTGAGGTCAGTGGTGCTTTGTGCAAAGTACCAACTTAGAGAATGCCATCGGTCGTGGGCAATGGGGCAGAGAGAACACGGAGCAACTTAAAGAGCAAACGAGAATTCCAAGTCTAGACTGGGGCAGTTACATCTCTCTTGAGCTCATTCAACTTTCGACCACATTCATCTCCCACTCACCATCTCCAACTTCTCCCAGATCCTCTACCCAACAACCCCTCACACCACACACACAAACACACACACACATCACAACACACATATCACATCATACACACACGCAGACACACATCACATACATCACACCACACCACACACACATCACACCACATGTACATCACACCATACACACACAAACACACACATCACACTACACACACACACTACACCACATGTATATCACACCATAAACACACAAACACATACATGTCATGTGACACACACGACACACACCATACACACACACACACACACATCACACCACACACACTCACACATGCCTGCATGCGTGCACACACCAGCACTGAGGCCAGTTACTGCTGCCCACACATACATAGGTGTGTGTGTAGCCATCCACTGGAGCATGGTCAACTTGACTACATCTCTAAAGACTGTCTCTCCATCCTCACAGTCATCGGCTGCCAACAGCTGCTCAGCAAGGCTTGCAGGCTCTTGTGTCCCCCTTGAGCTCAATATAAAGGCGGTCCAGTAATAACATCTTCATAATGATGGCCCATAGTCACTCAGAATGTATGGAATTGTGGTCTGCTACCTATTTTAAGAACTGGGCATGTGGGAACGAGAGAGAGCTGAACAGTTGAGGTTGCTTGCTGCTCTTTCAGAGAATGGGAGTTTGGTTTCCAGCATCCATGTCAAATGTAACCCCAGCTCCAGGCGATCCGACACCCTCTCCTACCTCTGAGGAAACTCACACTCATGTGGTCACGCACACAGACACCCAAACATATACATAATTAAAAGCAAAGTAAACCTTTTTTTTTTAAAAAAAAAAGCAAAATACAGGGTGAAAAATAATTTTGAAGATTTGTTTTATATATGAGTAAGTAATAATTTTATTTATTCTTCGATAACTTTATACATGTACACAATGAGTTTTTGATCATGTCTACTCTGTTTTCCCCATCCAACTCCACTGGAATCCCCCAATGTGTCCTCCTTTCCCAATATTACGTCCTCTGGTTTTAATACCCTACTAGATCCAACTCGTGCTGCCCAAGTGCACACGGGTGTGGGACCATCCACTGAAACATAAGTGGTCCACCAATGGCCACATCCTCAAGGGAAAATGGCTCACCCTCCCCAGGAGCCATCAGCTGCCAACATCTCTCTTCTGGAGTTATTTTGTACCTTTGACAGTGTTGCTGAGGTATAACTAGCATTCAAAAGAACCCACATATTTAAGGTTACATTCTAGAGAGGGTTGTATATCGCTGTGAAATTATCACCAGAATAGAGTACAAACCCACTCACTTTCTCCAAAAGACAATCCCTGCCTGACCCTGCAATGCCTCCCACAGCATCTCTGGACCACCAATATGCAGCCTGTAAGCCAAAGTGATCTGTTTTTTTTGTATGTGTGGATTCATTCCCCATTTTTTATCAATGAATGCAAACATTAGCTTCACTCTGTCTGGCTTCTTTCACTGGACCCTGGAAATCATGCCATTTTCCACCCATGCTTGTAGGAACAGGCTCTGTTTCCCGGTACTGAGAGCCAGATACCTGCTCTCCCTGATCATTCGAATAGTTTTTTTTTTTTTTTCCAGGAAACCCAGCTGGTTTTCACACTCGCATGAGTGGATGGGTGCTCAGCTGAAAACCAGAGAGGATCCTGTGCAGATCTCTGGAGGTCTCTCTCCCTCTCTCTGCTGATATCTTCCCTCTCTGGGACTCTGTCCTTGGACTCTAATACTTGCCTATATGGTCTTCCATCTCCAGCACCTAAACTTGGAGAGCTGCCAAGCTCTATTCTGGGTTCCCCTTCCTGACACACAGCCATGAAACTCTCCTGACAGTGAGGTGGGCCACCATGACTTCACCTTCTTTGTTCACTGCATCTAAACACACACACACACACATATATATATACATGTGTATATATCATATGTCTTTCACCATCTCATATTCAGAATCTCGAGAGCCATTATTTCATACATTTCTACCCTGACTTTCATA
The DNA here is from genome assembly GCF_000001635.26 of Mus musculus. Taxonomy (NCBI): domain Eukaryota; kingdom Metazoa; phylum Chordata; class Mammalia; order Rodentia; family Muridae; genus Mus; species Mus musculus. The sequence goes on along the minus strand of NC_000079.6, from coordinate 99,009,706 downwards.
TTAAGCAGAATGATAATCACCAGCATTCCAGATAGCCAGAAGCAAAAATTCAAAACCCGTTAAATATTCTAATATCAGCAAAATAGAGAGTATGGGTATGAGGTTATTTTAATATTTTACATTTGGTGAGGTCTACTTACTCTTCAGTGATGGCAGATGATAAAATAAGGTTTTAATAGGGGGTTGTCCTTCACCATAAGATTGCCCAACTATGACTACCAGGAGATAATGGGCCCTGAATGGAGAGTCTATAGATCCAGATGTGTGTTTTCAAGGAATAACAAGAAGAGATCAATAAACAATTAACGTTTTTTGAAGAGTCGACATTATAGATATTACCAGACTGTTGAACTATTAATGTCTTCGCCTTAGCAGCACCTAGCAAGACTAGGAATGCCTCAGATGCGGACACACACTACTGTTACAGAGTCTGTCTCGGCTTCGCCCACCCCTCGGTATATACTTACTGAGTTTCCGCATCTGTAAATGTTTACGACCGTAGGAAAGAAGCAGACAGGGTCTCAACATCCTAACAAAACAGACAGGAGAAGGCTAGAACACACTTTTACTAGAAATGTAAATACGGGTGGGGCAGGTGGAGCTGCCACTGACAGAAACTCACAGCCACCAAAGCCAGTCAGAGCATCCTGCGCTGCTCTGTGGGAGATGAGAAAGTGTTCTAAGCACAGAGAGCATGCCCAGAGGCTCCCTAAATTGTCCTAAGGAAATATAGGACTTCGGGATTCTATATGCTTCAGTAGGACCTTCAAGCCATCACCTGCTAGCCTGGGCTAATCACTAGAACTTTTCTGACTTCTCTTTTTCAGTCATTTGGGGGGATGGGCACACAAGGGTAGGAAAAATGTGAAGTGGGTATGATCAGGGTGCATTGTATGAAATTCCAAAAAAAAATTAATAAAACTATGTTGAGAGGAAAGGAATAACAATAGTATCATTTTAGGTTTTAGGTCACAGTGCGGTTTAAATACCTCACTGTATGGTAAGTGCTTAGACAGTTGTAGCTACTCTGATGATGATGATGAATTGTGATATGAAAGATAAGGAGATACAGTTTGTAACACGTAGTTAGGATCCGCATCTGCCTTCATTGTTGCTGCACCTTGAGAGGCATGGAATAAACACTAGAACCAAGTCACCAGGATCTATCTAAGCATCTCAAACCAGCCTCCTCTAGTCTTCCTTTTGTTCCTTTGGGTTGTTACAAGGTTTCCTTCCAACCTCAGGCTGAAAACCATACATAGCTTTGCAACCAGCTGTTGACTGTGATAGGCTCTGCCTCCTCCAGCTCTTTGGCCTAGGGAAACTCATTTTCAAGCCTACAGATCCAGCTGCTGGGAACCCATCAATACCCGACTAGCATCTTCTACAAGCCACATGTTAAGGCTGCCCCGTGCAGAAGCCTTGAGAGCAACCATCCTTCAGGTCCTGACACAAGTTGCCCAAGAGACCAAAAATAACTACCTGCGTCCCAGTGTTTTGTTGTATTTGTTTCCTGTTGCCTGACTACCTGCGTCCAGATCCATAGCAGCCTCTGAGCCCAAGGGTAGGCTCATTTCCCATCTGCTCCTTTTCCTGAACAACAGGATCCATGCATTTTAAAGAAATCATAGCTCTGCAAAGTACCCAAAACAACAGGGGTACAAATTTTTCCCTCATGTCCTCATAGACTCCGGGATACAAGCCACCAGACTCCCTTTCCTCGACCAAATGCATACATGCAAAAGGTTACCATTCTGTTGGGGAGTGGGTGGGGGTGGGGTGAATAATCTGAGACCTTAACAACTGTCTCCCGAAGTACCTTATTGTGGTGCTCCAGGCACAGTATGTTCCCTCTCGGGGGCATCTTTATTTCTTTCTCCGTCCATCTCCACAGCCCAGTGAGGGTTATGCAGAGAGATGCCTCCTCATGTCAGGCCCCGTGCTGAGTATACCTTAGAGACAGGAACTTGCCTGTGTGTGCTCTGACACGGGCTATGGAATTCCTGAGAAGGAAATTGAATCTAGGTGAAAAAAAAAATGATTTGGACATCAAAATAAAATAAAATTTAGAATAGAGTGGCAAAGCAAAATTTGAAGAGGAAAAAAAAAACGGAAAAAGAAAATCTGAGAAGGGGAGACATGTAACTTTAAATTTTAGTGTCTGAGAGAAGAGATAAGAATCCCAAAGAAAGGTGTTCATATAATTAGAAAGACTCACGGGAGGGAAACTCCGGGCAGGGACCATACAAGGAGGAAATACAGAGCAATAGACTTGGTGAGCAGAGGTGCGGGGAACAGAATCTAGAATGGGATTTGGACGAGGGGTGGGGTGGGGACAGATTAAAAGCTTCTTCCAGGCATTCTCTGCAGAGAGGATGAGCTTAGCTCTTAATAGGCAGGATTTAAGGCCGATGTTAGAAAATGTCCCGGTATAAGGATTTTTTAGAAAAATGTGGAAACTCCATTTCTGAAAATATTAAGAAGTAATAAAGATAAGCACCATGCTTCAATGGCGGCTTAAGTCAAACCTGGAGACCCGGCCGCAAGGATGATCCACCCGGAAGCCGCCTCTCTTCTGTTCTGTTTTCCCCAGTCCAATTCCCTCTTCATTGCTGTATCATTTAAAGAGATTCCCTTAGAAGCCTTTGGTATTAACTGGGTTTATCTGCCCTGAATCTTCTTAAGTCTAGTCCACCTTCCTGACCAGCATCCGATGTTCTTCTTCACAGTAGTTTCTGTGACTCTTCAAGGGCACGATCCTGACATTTCTCTCTGAATCCCTGCCAACCCTGACTCACATTTAATAAACAGTCCTGAACAATGTCCACTTACAGGAAGAAAAGAAAAGAGAACTAAAGTGAAGATTAAGAAACTTTAGCCATGTCAAACTCACATGGTTTCCTGCGCGCGCGCGCGCGCGCGCACACACACACACACACACACACACACACACACACACACACACATGAGGTGGGGGGAAGAGAGAGAGAGGCAGGGAGAGGGGAGGAGAGGGAGGGGGAGGGGGAGGGGGAGATTTCGTAGTTAGTTTTCCATGGGCCCAGGAAGAGCATTGTTTCTCGGTCTGCCTCTGAGGATGTCCACGGACAGATCAGCACGTGACACTAAAGCCTGAGTAGTGAGGGCGACATGCCTCCTGTGAGACACTGGGCTTCGTCAGTCCTTTGGTGATTCACACAGAACAAGGAGAAGGAAGAAGGGTATATATACTATATTTAAACTAAGCATCCTTATGATCAGAACTGACCCCAGTAGCCCAGTCTGAACCTATGTCCACCCACACCCCCACCATGCACCCCCATTCTCAGACCTTCCAACTCAAGCTGAGAGCCCCCACACTGCCTGCTTCTACTTCCCCTTCTGCTTCCTTCTGCGTCTGGCACCCATCTTCTCCTGGGGAGCAGGAGCCAGAGCTTGAGTCTCTCTTTTCTGAGTATAACTTAGCGCTCTATGGCATGCTGGTTTGCTTTTGATAGTGGTGGAGGGTTGAGGAGGTTTTCCAATTAGTGAAGGTTTGGAAGAAAAAAGAAAACGAAAGAAAATAAGATAATGCATTCTCATTTTTGCCATATTTGCATTTAAATCCTTTTAAGAATGCAATTAAATACAACAGTTAAAAAAAAAAAAACAGATCAAGTACCCACTTGAGTCTTTCTGACACTTCCTCTCTCCACTTCCCTCTCCAGAGGAAACCATTACTAGGAATGTGGCATCTTTACCACATGTTTCTTATATGTGTATAATTTATGTTTAAGTATATAAGCAATACTGTTTTAGTTTCCTATTCTTCCATGCGCTATACCACACCATATGTTGTGTGTGAAATGGCCCCCCCACAGGCCTATCTATGTGTTAGAACACTTGGCCTCCAGCTGGTGACGCTATACTGGAATGCTGTGGAGCAGTGGTTCTCAGCCTTCCTAACGCTGTGACCCCTTACTACAGTTCCTCATGTTGCGGTGAGCCCCATCCATACAATTATTTTCATTACTACTTCATAACTGTGATTTTGCTACTGTTATGAATTGTAATGCAAACATCTGATATTCAGATGGTCTTAGGGGACCCCTGTGAAAGGGTCATTTAATCCCAAAGGGGTCTCAACCCACAGGTTTAAAACCTCAGTGGTAGAGCCTGTAGGATGCTGAGCCTCCTTGGAAGACATGTGTCACTGGGGCAGGCCTTGAAGTTTTGTACCCTGGTCCTACTTCCTACTCTTTGCTCCCTCACTTTGGACATGATGGGCCAGCTACCTCATGTGGCAACCCACGATGGACTGTGTCCCCTCAAACTGTGAGCCAAAATCAGCACTTCCTCTTTTAAGTTGCTCCTGCAAGGTATTTTGTTCAGAGCCATCAAAAACAAAATACACCATGAATATTTTGGATTTTTTTTTCTCGTCTCAGCATTTGGGATTTATATAGATAGATCACTGTTTATTCTAACTCCTCCAGATTTGTTTGCACCATATCAAGAAAACCAGTTTATTCAGCCCTTCCCTTAAATTCCCAGCTGCGGTTGTGTCTACTGTTTTTTTCTGCGCAAACATTGTTCCAGCAAGCAACCGTGAACCTGCCTTTTCCCGTAAGTGTGTATTAAGTTCTCAAGAGCAGACATCCAGACGTGTGACTGTGAAGGTGTGGGATACACACAGTCACATTTAACCAGCATCACCCATGTTGGTTTCCAAGGTGATCCCAGAAGCTCACACCATGGCTGCAATACAAAATGGCTTCCCTTCTCCCTTTCCAGCATTTGGTGATTTCAGGGTGATTGGGATCATTTGAAATGCGTATGAAATCATTTCTGTAATCTCAGTGTGCACTGCCTTCACAGCGGCTGGGACTGAGCACTGACTTATACTCATCGGCTTCCTTTTCTATGAGTTTATCTGTTTTCCCAGCAGTTTGCCATGTTTAACATTATTTACAGCCAGGACAACACAGAGAAACCCTTTGCCTAAAAAGCAAAAAACCAAAAACCATTATTCTTCAGAACCTCTTTATATTTTTTTCAATTGTTAGTCTATACAAATATTTTCATATAGTAATTAATAGTCTTCACAAATATTACATTCTGTACAAATACAAACATTTTCTCTTGGCTGTAGTTTGTTATATAATTTTGTTTACATTACGTTCTCTCATATAATTGCCGTAAGTCTGACACAACCAATTAGGTCATCTTGTTCTTGATGATTTGTTCATTTTAAGTCATTTTACCTTTGTCTAATGTCAGATTCCTAAAATGATATTCCTTCACATGTGCTGAAAGCAATTGAGTCTTAAAATCCTCCTTAGTAGATATGGGGGCCTGCCTCTCAGTACTTAGAAGGCAGAGACAGGTGAATTTCTTTGAGTTCGAGGCCAGACAGGTCTACATAATGAATTCTAAGCCATCCCAAACTGCATAATGAGGCACTGTCTCTAAAATAAAATAAAATAAAATACTCTCTATCTATGGTTTTGATTCTTGGGTCATTACAGCTTATAATAGTAAGGAGGGTTTGGGAGAGAAAATAAAGAGAGCTGGGTATGGTGGTGGACAGCTGGGCAGTGGTGGCACATGCCTTTGATCCCAGCACTCAGGAGGCAGAGGGAAGGTGATCTCTGGGTTTGATGCCAGTCTTGTCTACACAGCAAATTCCAGGACAGTTAGGGCTACACAGAACCCTTTCTCAAAAAACCTTAGAAAGAAAGAAAGTGATAGAACCTAGTGGGGAAACCCCCACTCAATTCCCAATTCGGCACGCACCCAAAGAATCACGAACAGACCGTCTTGATGTAAATACACGAGGTAGTTTAATGGCGGAGCTCTGGGTTGAAACATATCTCATGCAGGAGACAGTGGATTTGACCACGAGGCTTGAAAGCTAGGGGTTTTTATAGAAAAGGGTCTGGGGCTAGGGGAGGAATTGGCGTGGTTTCACATGATTGGTTCATTTTAACATCAGCAGGGAGGAATTGGCATGGTTTCACATGATTGGTCCATTTAAACATCAGCAGACTGTACATGCAGATCAAGGCAACAGCAGAGCATCTGGTTAACATTTAACTTAGGTCAGAAGGATGGGAGATAGGGAGGCGCCTGGCCAGTCCGGACATTCTTGTATGTCTTCCCTATCTTTATGGCTAGTTGGTTCCTGGGATGACTTTACAGCCTTTGTTCTTTGCTCTAAGCCCAAAAAGCGCCCCTAACTAGCAAGCCACATGAGTCATGGACCTTGAATAAACTTTCTGGCTAGGGCTTTGAAGTCTTGAATTTAGGTTTCTTTCTTTCGAGAGAGAGAGAGAGAGAGAGAGAGAGAGAGAGAAAGGAAAGAGAAAGAATATTAATCTCATTGCTTTGAAAAAAGCTCCCTCCAGCACTAAAAATGCATACTACCCTGTGAGGTCAACCCAGTCTCCTAGGATTCCCACAGCCTAGATCTCTGGCCAAGACCTGGTATAGTAGCTATTCCTGGTAGTCAACTTGACTATATCTGGAATGAACTACAATCCAGAATTGGAAGGCTCACCAGTGATCCTAATCTGGTGTCTGGGAGATACAAGTTTCTGACCTGAAACTTGGCATGAATATCTTGAGGCTTAGTGGCTTTGAATTCCAGAAGATTAAGACAGGGAGATCTCTGAGTTCAAGGTCATCTGGGACAAAGCTAGTCCCAGATCCAGGCCTGGTGGCACACACCTTTAATCTGGGCCACACCTTCTACTGAAAATCTACAAAAGGACATTGGAAGAAGGAAGATTTACTCTCTCTCTCTCTCTCTCTCTCTCTCTCTCTCTCTCTCTCTCTCCCTCTCTCTCCCCTTCACGTTCCATTCACAGCTGCTGCTGACCATTGTTGGGAGTTGGGCTATAGACTGTAAGCCATCAACAATTCCCTTACTATAAAGAGTCTACCCATAATTTCTGTGACTCTAGAGAACCCTGACTAATACACCTGGTGTCAGATATTTGACCATTATAAAGAAAGAAGATAGAAAAAACAAAACAAACAAACAAAAAACTAAGCAACATCCACAAGACAGGTGCACACTGGGTGTGTGTCACATAGAATTTTGATACAGAGCCTACAGAAGCCAAGAAAAAGACTCCCCAGTGAACACTCTTCGGTCTCCTGGAAACACCTTAGATGTGTGTTGATGTCCCGAGCTACCTCCCGCCAGCAGGAATGACGCGGCACACAGGATCCTTCTGCAGTAAAAGCTTTAATGCGTCTTGAGAGGGAGAGCATCAGCTTACAGAGCAAAGACCCCGAATGGCAAAACCCCGTCCCTTTTAAGGAGAATTGTCCTCCACCTCGGACGTGTCGCTCCCTGATTGGCTGCAGCCCATCGGCCGAGTTGTCGTCACAGGGAAGGCAGAGCACATGGAGTGGAAAACTACCCCGGCACATGCGCAGATTACTTGTTTACTACTTAGAACACAGGATGTCAGCGCCATCTTGTAATGGCGAATGTGAGGGCGGTTCCTCACAGTGTGTGTGTGCTCTGACTCCAGAAGCAGACACCAATAGAAAGATTCTTTGCAGGTTTACTTTGCTGCACTGATGGGGCATGTGTGCCTCTTCAAAGTAAGGAATTCAGGTCCTGCAAGTTCAATTCATCCATAAGAGGTGGGACCAGCTGCTTACATCAAAGTGTTATCAGGGAACTAGGGAGAACATCTTGCAAAGACTAACTTTGATTTTGAAAAAAATATAACGTAAAAGCAAAATTCTAGGCCTTTAGGCCCAAGCTTGAGAATGTGACCTCTATGACTCAATGCTCCAAGGTATGCTAATCATACAACAGATAGCGACATTCCTCCACCCACCTGCTTCCTGGGTTCAAGGACTGTTCATTCAAAGAAAGTCACCCTGACCCACCCTGACCATTGTTGGAACCTGCTATTCAAATGTGCTATTGTTAGGGGCTCTTAGAAACTGTCTTGAGAAATAACCCACACAATTACCAGGTATTCCTTGTGACTCTTGTGACTTTGCACTTCCTTGTGACTCTTAACTGGTATTTTTGGTATTTTCCAACAATGCCCTCCCTACCTCCTTGAGTTGTGGTTTCTTCCTTTAAATACCCCCTTACCCAGCTACTCGGGGCGCCACGGTCCTCTACCCCTGCATGGTGTATGACTGTGGGCCCGAGAGCGCTCTTGAATAAAAGTCCTCTTACAGTTTGCAGCAAGACTGTTTCTTGTGAGTGATTTGGAGTGTCGCCTCTCCTGAGTCAGAGCGTGGGGGAGTCCTCATGTTGTGGGTCTTTCAATTTCTTCAGAGCAATTTACCAACTAAGACAAAGTGCCGTGAAGACAAAGCACTTCTTGAGCCACCCAGAGAACCACAGTATTATTTCAGAGCTGCTAGTCACATCCCTACCATCCTCATCTGTGAAACAGCACACATAGAAGAGGACCCAGTAGCCAGAGAATTATACAGTATTCCAGAGTATTATGGCTTTGATATTAGTGTATCCCCCACAGACTCAAATGTTTGAACACTTGGCCCCTAGCAGTTGGCGCTGATTTGAAAGGTTCTAGGAACTTTAGGAGGTGGAGCTCCTAAATGAGCAGGAAGTGGATCACTAGTAGACAGGCATTGACAGTGATAGTCAATCCCTACTTCCTGTCTGCTTCTGTGTCAGCCAGAAGGTTAGCCAGCAACTTCCTGCTCCAGCTGCCACCATGTGCCATCGCCACCATGATGAAGACTAGATCCTACGACGTACAGCCCAAAGAAGTTGTTCCTCTTTAGCTGCTTCTTGTGTGGCATTTGATTGCAGTGTTTCATAGTTGGGGTTTCCATTGCTGTGAAGAGACACCATGACAATGGAGAAACTCTTATAAAGGAAACCATTTAACTGGGGCTGACTTACAGTTCAAGAGGTTTAGTCCATTATCATCATGGAGGAAAGCATGGTAGCCTGCAGGCAGACACAGGACTGGAGAAGGAGCTGAGGGTTTGGCATTTGGATAAAAGGCAGCAGGAAAAAAGAATAAACCACTAGGCCTGGCTTGAGCTTCTGAAACCTCAAACACGCCCCCAGTGACAAACTTCCTCCAACAAGGCCACACCTCCTACTATTGCAACTCACTAAGGGCTTAAGGAGGCCCATTTTCATTCAAACCACCACACACCAGTAAGAAGAGTAACTAAAATACTTTGATTCCTGGACAGTGTCAGGTAAGCAGATGTGTCCTAAGCTCCACTGGTGGGAAAACATCATATTCTTCTATAAGAGACACAAGTACAGGGCCTCATTGGGAAGCAATATGAACTGCTGCAAGGTATAGGCATAATGTTTTAATTCATGAGCTAGTATTTTGGAAAACAAGAAGAGCTCTGCAGATGTTAGTCATGTACCAAGTCCTCACTCAGCATCTCCCACAAACTCCAAAGACACTCAGCCTGCTGTGTAAGAGGTCTCAGCAAGACAAAGCTTTACCCAAAGAGATGAAGGGGACCAGAAGGCCAAGGTTATATTAAGTCAAAGGCGGGTTCTCAGGTAAAACTCAGCCAAAGACATTGGAATCTCACCCTGCTGTAAGTGACTTCAGACTGAGCTTTGGTGAGAGAGTCTTTTACTGGGCCCTGGAGAGACAGAATTCAGACATATAAACATACATTCATACACACTTTCGTTTTGTTTTCTTTTTCAAGGTAAGGTCTCTCTGTACAACCTTGCCTGACTTGAAACTTGCACTGGAGACCAAACTGCCCTCAAGTTCAGAGATCCACCTGCCTCTGCTTCCTGAGTGCTGGGATTAAAGGCGTGAGCTACCAGTGCTTGGCTCTGAATTGTATATATATATATTTTTTTAAGATTTATTTATTTATTATATGTAAGTACACTGTAGCTGTCTTCAGACACACCAGAAGAGGGCATCAGATCTCATTAGGGTGGTTGTGAGCCACCATGTCGTTGCTGGGATTTGAACTTCGGACCTTCGGAAGAGCAGTCGGGTGCTCTTACCCACTGAGCCATCTCACCAGCCCTGAACTGTATATTTTTAAGGATACTGAAATTTGCTTTGTATGTAAGCAAGGCACAGCTTCACAAAAGCACTTGGGTTGGGAGCTAGTCCTGTGTGTTGCCAGGTATTTTCTTTAGTTCCCTGGGGTCTGAGTTCACTGTGCTGCAATGGATGGAGCTTTCTGTCCATGCTCATCAGTCCCTGATTTAGTCACGTTTCATGTATGTGTTTTTGCTTTCTCTTTATGTATAAATCAGCTTAAAAGGGCATCTCAGGACAATTGACACAGGCTGGTTTAAACCGTATTAGGATTCTCTGCGTATAGACTCCCTTCCGGTAAATCCTTCTCTCCCAATTTAGAATCACTCATCCTTACCCTCCGGATGAAGGTGTGAGCTTGATGTTACTTGTTGACTGTTAGAATCTTCTCCCTCACTGAGAAAGGCTTCCTCCATTCTATACCCTAGAGCACAGATTCTCAACCTTGCCAATGCTGCAAACTCTACATATAATATAGTTCCTCATGTTGTCCTGACCCCCAACCATAAAGTTATTCTGTTGCTACTTCATAGCTGATTTTGCTACTGTTATGGATCATAACGTAAATAAGTGATAGGCAGGGTATCTGATATGTGACCTCCAAAGGGGTTGAGAACCGCTGTGCTAGGGCCTCGCTCCAGGACGCTGTAGGGTGTCAAGTGAGAAGGATGCATTCCTGAGGTCGCTTGAAACTCTGAAATCACAATATCTCCAGTGCCCCCATGGCACTACCTTGGTTGATAAGAAATACAGAGCATTAGCTTAAACTAGAGTACTGCAGACAGAGTTAGAAGACTTGGGTTCAAGTCTTAATTCTGCTGCCTTTTGCTGGCAACACCGATCCACAGCCATGATTCTGTCAAAACTGCCCTTGGGTCTTGAATCTTATGATGCTCAGACAAGATGTCACAGGGAAGTAAAAGAGGTCATGAAGAAGCAGGGTGGAGAGTAAGCAGCACGGAGCCCACAGCCAGACACTTGGAGCGAGACCCAGCTCTGTCCCCAAGCATCTATGAATGGAGGCAAGCCAGCTTGCTTACCCTTTACAGTAAGAGCCAGGCTCACACCCGAGTCAGAGGTCACAGGAGAACCTGAGCTTCTCCCTGGGTGCAGGGGAACCCGTTTAGACCATGATCAGTGCTCAGCCATTGTCAGGCTCCCTCAGAGCTCTATCTCCTCCAGCCTGAGCCAATCCTTGCCAATTCTTCTTACACAGATAATCCCTTCCTCTTGTTCCCTCTCCATCCACTCAAGCTATTACTCTCCCACTCTTGAGCCTCTGGGCAGCAGAACTGCTGGGCTCTCTGATCCCATTTTCTGGAATGTTGACTCAAACATCCCCTTACATCCATTAATTACATAATCAAGATCAAATGCACAGTGGCCCTCAGGTGCCCGTAAAAATCATTTTAAAGCCTTAGACTACACATTCAGACATTTTTAAATCAAGCCACTGTGCCTTCCTTATTCAGATCCTCTGGCCTGGAGCCCCTCCCTGTTCTTACTTAGATATAGTTTCCGATTTCATCTTGTGATCTCATGTCTCCACGTAGCTGCTCATTCTTTCCCTTCCTCCTTCTTCCTCCCTTTGGGACCAACTGAGGAAAGACAGTGTAGAACAGGGGTTTGAAGTGCCCACTTCCATGTCTGACAGGTCTCCATTTATTTCCTGGTGTCAGACTTCTGAGGGTATCTGACCTTGGGTAACTCTTATTTTAATCCATATGCTTAGCTAGACTCTCTTTTTGTTGTTTTGTTTGTTCGGTTGGTTTGGTTTTGGGTTTGGGGTTTTTCAAACAGTTCTCTGTGTAGCCCTAGCTGTCCTAGAACTCACTCTGTAGACCAGGCTGACCTCAAACTGAAAGAGATCTGTCTGCCTTTGCCTTCCAAGTGATGGGATTAAAGGTGTGAGCCATTACTGCCCCTTTCCCACTGCCCTGCTCCTAGCTTAGCTAGGACACTCTTAATGTAGTAAGAGAAAAAAAGATGCATTTTGCATCACATTTTACATCCATTTACAATAAATGTATTGAGGGGGGCAGGTTAACTGCTTTTTAGTTAGTGTTTTACTATAAAATGTGAACCAGAATTCAAAATATTAAAATTTTCTTGGATTTTTCATCTCAGTCTTTTTCTGTTCTGTATAAAATTACATCCGACTCACAAGAACCCGAATCAGGGACTGACAGCCTTGTGCCCAGTGCCAAAGTTAATTCCTTTATTATGTTCTTACTCTGCACAAAGATAATCTAATTTCTTGAGCACACACCCTCAGGTCATCTAAGACCAGTGACCCAGCTTTCAGATTAGCCAAAGCAAGATATAGGCAATTCCCAGACAGGGGCTGAATGCTCCGACCTGGTGAAGTTAGAGAAACTAGTCATGGGGACACAGGGAAGGAAGGCAGAGAGGGAAACTGACCTCAGCCAATCAGGAATGAAGAGGGTGTCGATTCCCTCTCAACCACGGAAATGTCAAAAGGGGAAGAGCTAAACCGGTCCCCACAGCAGAGAGGGTACCGCCCAATCCTGCCTCTTTCTGTTCTTGAATTCTTCTTTGCCAAAATCAAGAAGAATGGTTCAGATATTTCCATTTGCAAGGCTTTGGAAAGTTACTTAAATCAAACTCTGCCTGTCTCCATGCCCCAGATCCCAGAGTCCCTGGATCGAAACCTGTGTCCTCCTCTTCCATTCTCACTCTTTTCACCCTCCCCTGTCGGGGTGTCATATAGTTCTCCTGAGGACATCCGTGCCTGGCAGGCTGAGTTTTCTGCTCTAAGCTAATATTGCATCTACCCCCATTGTATCTTTGTGACTTTATCTCTCATTGTCTCACCATGACCTTTCAGTCATCACAAGATCCTGTAACTTAAGCAGCACTTTAACCACAGGTGGATGGTAGTGTAGAATCCATGCCGCAATCAGGAGAAGCATCACGCAGCATGAAGCAAGAGTCTGGGGGGGAAAGCGATCCTGGACTCTGGGCTCAGAGCAAAGGGTCTGAAACAGCTTTGGAGTCTCTGGGGTCTCTAGGACGCTGGCCATCAGTCCCGTCAGTATGCTGTGTGTCTTGCTAGCAGACACCAGACTTCATCTAAGACCTGGGGCAGAAAAGAGGCAAGGAGAGGTGAGTGTTTTTATACCCTCGGGGTGTGAGGTGTGGGCATTGCCCTAGTTACTAACCCAGCAACAGTTCCTGAAGGTTGTCGGGACGAAAGATGTTTCTCCCTTCATCCAGTCTGTCTGGAGGAGGAAGCATGGACAGGCAAAAGATAATCTTACAGTACACACATCAACTGTTTAAATGACTTACTAAATGATAAAGAAGAATTTAGGTTAGTCCCTATGATGGTTTGAATATGCTTGGCCTATAGGAAGTAGCACTATCAGGAGGTGTGGCCTTGTTGGAGGAAATACAACACTGCAGGGGTGGGCTTTGAGTTCCTATGCTCAAGCTATGCTGTGTGTATGAGAGTATGGACTGAACCTCTGAAACTGTAAGCCAGCTCCAATTAAATGTCTACCTTTTTAAGAGTTGCCTTGGGCCAGGCGTGGTGATGCACGCCTTTAATCCCAGCACTTGGGAGGCAGAGGCAGGCGGATTTCTGAGTTCGAGGCCAGCCTGGTCTACAAAGTGAGTTCCAGGACAGCCAGGACTATACAGAGAAACCCCGTCTCAAGAAAAAAAAAAAAAAAGAGTTGCCTTGGTCATAATGTCTCCTCACAGCAATGAAATCCTAACCAAGACAGCCCCATTTTAGCCATGAAATTTACAAGATTGTTTTCCTTAGTTTTCTTGAACACTCTAATGGGTATCTTACCTTAAGCCTATTGTTTCAGGATTTTAAGCTTTCTTGTTTTATTCACTGTAATATATTACACCTTTTCTTCTTCCCACTCAAAGACCAACTGAGAGAGTCAACGGAGCCAGAGAGATGGAGATCAAAATGTCTCCTCTCTTACTGACCAGTCCTGCAAAGAGTAGCCTTTAGGCATGGAACATGTGTTTCCTTATGTAGCACGGAATTAAACAGAATGACCACAATGAGGTCCACAAAAGGAACCTCACCATGATCCCTTCCTGGGGGTGAGTGGCCCATAGTCAGAGAATCCAGAAGAGCTATGGCAGCCTGTCCGCTTTGCCTGCCCTCCCCAGTTCAGTAAGGCATTTGTCGTCTCAGGAGAAAACGACAGGGGAAAAGCGGCCACGAGTGTTACTGTGTGAAAACTATAACTCAGACTGATGGGGAAAGGAGATGAACGCTCTCTGCCTGGTAGCTATTCTGAGTAGCAGCCGATAAAGCTGTTCTATACTTGAGCACACTGAGTGATTACATCTAGAGGAGTCTGTAAGCAAAATTAGCGAGAGCCAGCTAAAGATCCATCACCCAAAAGCAGAGTGGAAACAGGGACTTCTGTCTTAGTGGTGAAAGACCCCACCATCAGGCTTAGCAAGCTAGCTGCAGTAACGCCATTTTGCAAGGCATGAAAAAGTACCAGAGCTGAGTTCTCAAAAGTTACAAGAAAGTTCAGTTAAAGATTAACAGTTAAAGATTAAGGCTGAATAATACTGGGACAGGGGCCAAATATCGGTGGTCAAGCACCTGGGCCCCGGCTCAGGGCCAAGAACAGATGGCTCTCAGACGTCAGTGTTAGCAGAACTAGCTTCACTGATTTAGAAAAATAGAGGTGCACAGTGCTCTGGCCACTCCTTGAACCTGTGTGTCTGCCAATGTTCTGACCAGGTGTGTGCCCATTGTTGAACCTTCATTAGACCCTTTCCTCGTACCCCTCCCATACCCATTTCTTGAAAATAGACATTGTTTAGAACTAAAAAGTCCCACCTCAGTTTCCCCAAATGACCGAGAAATACCCCAAGCCTTATTCAAACTAACCAACCAGCTCGCTTCTCGCTTCTGTAACCGCGCTTTTTGCTCCCCAGCCCCAGCCCTATAAAAAGGGTAAAAACTCCACACTCGGCGCGCCAGTCCTCCGATAGACTGCGTCGCCCGGGTACCCGTGTTCCCAATAAAGCCTCTTGCTGTTTGCATCCGAATCGTGGTCTCGCTGGTCCTTGAGAGGGTCTCCTCAGATTGATTGACTACCCACGTCGGGGGTCTTTCATTTGGAGGTCCCACCGAGATTTGGAGACCCCTGCCCAGGGACCACCGACCCCCCGCCGGGAGGTAAGCTGGCCAGCGGTCGTTTCGTGTCTGTCTCTGTCTCCGTGCGTGTTTGTGCCGGCCTCTAATGTTTGCGCCTGCGTCTGTACTAGTTGGCTAACTAGATCTGTATCTGGCGGTTCCGCGGAAGAACTGACGAGTTCGTATTCCCGGCCGCAGCCCCTGGGAGACGTCCCAGCGGCCTCGGGGGCCCGTTTTGTGGCCCATTCTGTATCAGTTAACCTACCCGAGTCGGACTTTTTGGAGCTCCGCCACTGTACGTGGCTTTGTTGGGGGACGAGAGACAGAGACACTTCCCGCCCCCGTCTAAATTTTTGCTTTCGGTTTTACGCCGAAGCCGCGCCGCGCGTCTGATTTGTTTGTTGTTCTTTTGTTCTTCGTTAGTTTTCTTCTGTCTTTAAGTGTTTTCGAGATCATGGGACAGACCGTAACTACCCCTCTGAGTTTAACCTTGCAGCACTGGGGAGATGTCCAGCGCATTGCATCCAACCAGTCTGTGGATGTCAGGAAGAGGCGCTGGATTACCTTCTGTTCCGCTGAATGGCCAACTTTCAATGTGGGATGGCCTCAGGATGGTACTTTCAATTTAAGTATTATCTCTCAGGTTAAGTCTAGAGTGTTTTGTCCTGGTCCCCACGGACACCCGGATCAGGTCCCATATATCGTCACCTGGGAGGCACTTGCCTATGACCCCCCTCCGTGGGTCAAACCGTTTGTGTCTCCTAAACTTCCTCCCTTGCCGACAGCTCCCGTCCTCCCGCCCGGTCCTTCTGCGCAACCTCCGTCCCGATCTGCCCTTTACCCTGCCCTTACCCCCTCTATAAAGTCCAAACCTCCTAAGCCCCAGGTTCTCCCTGATAGCGGCGGACCCCTCATTGACCTTCTCACAGAGGACCCCCCGCCGTACAGAGCACAACCCTCCTCCTCTGCCAGGGAGAACGACGAAGAAGAGGCGGCCACCACCTCCGAGGTTTCCCCCCCTTCTCCCATGGTGTCTCGACTGCGGGGAAGGAGAGACCCTCCCGCAGTGGACTCCACCACCTCCCAGGCATTTCCACTCCGCATGGGGGGAGATGGCCAGCTTCAGTATTGGCCGTTTTCCTCTTCGGATTTATACAATTGGAAAAATAATAACCCTTCCTTTTCTGAAGATCCAGGTAAATTGACGGCCTTGATTGAGTCCGTCCTCATCACCCACCAGCCCACCTGGGACGACTGTCAGCAGTTGTTGGGGACCCTGCTGACCGGAGAAGAAAAGCAGCGGGTGCTCCTAGAGGCTAGAAAGGCAGTCCGGGGCAATGATGGACGCCCCACTCAGTTGCCTAATGAAGTCAATGCTGCTTTTCCCCTTAAACGCCCCGGTTGGGATTACACCACTACAGAAGGTAGGAACCACCTAGTCCTCTATCGCCAGTTGCTCTTAGCGGGTCTCCAGAACGCGGGCAAAAGTCCCACCAATTTGGCCAAGGTAAAAGGGATAACCCAGGGACCTAATGAGTCTCCCTCAGCCTTTTTAGAGAGACTCAAAGAGGCCTATCGCAGGTACACTCCTTATGACCCTGAGGACCCAGGGCAAGAAACCAATGTGTCTATGTCATTCATCTGGCAGTCTGCCCCGGATATCGGGCGAAAGTTAGAGCGGTTAGAAGATTTAAAGAGCAAGACCTTAGGAGACTTAGTGAGGGAAGCTGAAAAGATCTTTAATAAGCGAGAAACCCCGGAAGAAAGAGAGGAACGTATCAAGAGAGAAACAGAGGAAAAAGAAGAACGCCGTAGGGCAGAGGATGAGCAGAGAGAGAAAGAAAGGGACCGCAGAAGACATAGAGAGATGAGCAAGCTCTTGGCCACTGTAGTTATTGGTCAGAGACAGGATAGACAGGGGGGAGAGCGGAGGAGGCCCCAACTTGATAAGGACCAATGCGCCTACTGCAAAGAAAAGGGACACTGGGCTAAGGACTGCCCAAAGAAGCCACGAGGGCCCCGAGGACTGAGGCCCCAGACCTCCC
Organism: Mus musculus; assembly: GCF_000001635.26. NCBI lineage: Eukaryota > Metazoa > Chordata > Mammalia > Rodentia > Muridae > Mus > Mus musculus. The sequence continues at coordinate 98,992,493 of NC_000079.6, read as the reverse complement.
TCCTAACCTTAGGTGACTAGGGAGGTCAGGGTCAGGAGCCCCCCCCTGAACCCAGGATAACCCTCAAAGTCGGGGGGCAACCCGTCACCTTCCTGGTAGATACTGGGGCCCAACACTCCGTGCTGACCCAAAATCCTGGACCCCTAAGTGACAAGTCTGCCTGGGTCCAAGGGGCTACTGGAGGAAAGCGGTATCGCTGGACCACGGATCGCAAAGTGCATCTAGCTACCGGTAAGGTCACCCACTCTTTCCTCCATGTACCAGACTGCCCCTATCCTCTGCTAGGAAGAGATTTGCTGACTAAACTAAAAGCCCAAATCCACTTTGAGGGATCAGGAGCTCAGGTTGTGGGACCAATGGGACAGCCCCTGCAAGTGCTGACCCTAAACATAGAAGATGAGTATCGGCTACATGAGACCTCAAAAGAGCCGGATGTTTCTCTAGGGTCCACATGGCTTTCTGATTTTCCCCAGGCCTGGGCGGAAACCGGGGGCATGGGACTGGCAGTTCGCCAAGCTCCTCTGATCATACCTCTGAAGGCAACCTCTACCCCCGTGTCCATAAAACAATACCCCATGTCACAAGAAGCCAGACTGGGGATCAAGCCCCACATACAGAGACTGTTGGACCAGGGAATACTGGTACCCTGCCAGTCCCCCTGGAACACGCCCCTGCTACCCGTTAAGAAACCAGGGACTAATGATTATAGGCCTGTCCAGGATCTGAGAGAAGTCAACAAGCGGGTGGAAGACATCCACCCCACCGTGCCCAACCCTTACAACCTCTTGAGCGGGCTCCCACCGTCCCACCAGTGGTACACTGTGCTTGACTTAAAGGATGCCTTTTTCTGCCTGAGACTCCACCCCACCAGTCAGCCTCTCTTCGCCTTTGAGTGGAGAGACCCAGAGATGGGAATCTCAGGACAATTAACCTGGACCAGACTCCCACAGGGTTTCAAAAACAGTCCCACCCTGTTTGATGAGGCACTGCACAGAGACCTAGCAGGCTTCCGGATCCAGCACCCAGACTTGATCCTGCTACAGTACGTGGATGACTTACTGCTGGCCGCCACTTCTGAGCTCGACTGCCAACAAGGTACTCGGGCCCTGTTACAAACCCTAGGGGACCTCGGGTATCGGGCCTCGGCCAAGAAGGCCCAAATTTGCCAGAAACAGGTCAAGTATCTGGGGTATCTTCTAAAAGAGGGTCAGAGATGGCTGACTGAGGCCAGAAAAGAGACTGTGATGGGGCAGCCTACTCCGAAGACCCCTCGACAACTAAGGGAGTTCCTAGGGACGGCAGGCTTCTGTCGCCTCTGGATCCCTGGGTTTGCAGAAATGGCAGCCCCCTTGTACCCTCTCACCAAAACGGGGACTCTGTTTAATTGGGGCCCAGACCAGCAAAAGGCCTATCAAGAAATCAAACAGGCTCTTCTAACTGCCCCAGCCCTGGGATTGCCAGATTTGACTAAGCCCTTTGAACTCTTTGTCGACGAGAAGCAGGGCTACGCCAAAGGCGTCCTAACGCAAAAACTGGGACCTTGGCGTCGGCCGGTGGCCTACCTGTCCAAAAAGCTAGACCCAGTGGCAGCTGGGTGGCCCCCTTGCCTACGGATGGTAGCAGCCATTGCCGTTCTGACAAAAGATGCAGGCAAGCTAACCATGGGACAGCCGCTAGTCATCCTGGCCCCCCATGCAGTAGAGGCACTAGTCAAGCAACCCCCGGATCGCTGGCTATCCAACGCCCGCATGACCCACTATCAGGCGATGCTCCTAGATACGGACCGGGTCCAGTTCGGACCGGTGGTAGCCCTAAACCCGGCTACGTTGCTCCCCCTACCGGGGAAAGAGCCTCACCATGACTGCCTCGAGATCTTGGCCGAGACACACGGAACCAGACCAGACCTCACGGACCAGCCCCTCCCAGACGCCGACCACACCTGGTATACAGATGGAAGCAGCTTCCTGCAAGAGGGACAACGTAGGGCTGGAGCAGCGGTGACCACCGAGACCGAGGTAATCTGGGCCAAGGCATTGCCAGCCGGGACATCCGCCCAGCGAGCTGAACTAATAGCACTCACCCAGGCCCTAAAGATGGCAGAAGGTAAGAAGCTAAATGTTTATACTGATAGCCGCTATGCCTTTGCTACCGCCCATGTCCATGAAAAAATATATAGGAGACGTGGGTTGCTCACCTCAGAAGGCAAGGAGATCAAGAACAAGGGCGAAATCTTGGCCTTACTGAAAGCTCTCTTTCTGCCCAAAAGACTCAGTATAATTCACTGCCCAGGACATCAGAAAGGCAATAGTGCTGAAGCTAAAGGCAACCGAATGGCGGACCAGGCAGCCCGGGAAGCAGCCATGGGGACTGACACAAAGGCCTCCTCACTTCTCATAGAGACCTCAACCCCGTACACTCCAGACTTCTTCCATTATACTGAGACAGATATAAAGAACCTACAAGAGTTGGGAGCCACATATGATAGAGAGAAAAAATATTGGGTCCTGCAAGGTAAACCTGTGATGCCTGACCAGTTCACCTTTGAATTATTAGACTTCCTTCACCAGCTCACCCACCTTAGCTATCAGAAGATGAGGGCACTTCTAGACAGGAAAGAAAGCCCCTATTACATGCTAAATAAAGATAAGATCCTCCACGAGGTGGCGGAATCATGCCAAGCCTGTGTCCAAGTAAATGCCAGTAAGACTAAGATCAGGGCCGGAACACGAGTAAGAGGACATCGACCAGGCACCCATTGGGAAATTGACTTTACTGAAGTGAAGCCCGGACTGTATGGGTACAAGTATCTCCTGGTATTCGTGGACACGTTCTCTGGCTGGGTTGAAGCCTTCCCAACCAAACATGAGACTGCCAAAATAGTGACCAAGAAACTTCTGGAAAAAATATTTCCAAGGTTTGGAATGCCCCAAGTGTTGGGGACTGATAATGGGCCTGCCTTCGTCTCCCAGGTAAGTCAGTCGGTGGCCAAGCTACTGGGGATTGATTGGAAACTACATTGTGCTTACAGACCCCAGAGTTCAGGTCAGGTAGAAAGAATGAATAGGACAATCAAGGAGACTTTGACCAAATTAACGCTTGCAACTGGCACTAGAGACTGGGTACTCCTACTTCCCTTAGCCCTCTACCGAGCCCGCAACACTCCGGGCCCCCATGGACTCACTCCGTATGAAATCCTGTATGGGGCGCCCCCGCCCCTTGTTAATTTCCATGATCCTGAAATGTCAAAGTTTACTAATAGCCCCTCTCTCCAAGCTCACTTACAGGCCCTCCAAGCAGTACAACGAGAGGTCTGGAAGCCACTGGCCGCTGCCTATCAGGACCAGCTGGACCAGCCAGTGATACCACACCCCTTCCGTGTCGGCGACACCGTGTGGGTACGCCGGCACCAGACTAAGAACTTGGAACCTCGCTGGAAAGGACCCTACACCGTCCTGCTGACCACCCCCACCGCTCTCAAAGTAGACGGCATCGCTGCGTGGATCCACGCCGCTCACGTAAAAGCGGCGACAACCCCTCCGGCCGGAACAGCATCAGGACCGACATGAAAGGTCCAGCGTTCTCAAAACCCCTTAAAGATAAGATTAACCCGTGGGGCCCCCTAATAGTCCTGGGGATCTTAATAAGGGCAGGAGTATCAGTACAACATGACAGCCCTCATCAGGTCTTCAATGTTACTTGGAGAGTTACCAACTTAATGACAGGACAAACAGCTAATGCTACCTCCCTCCTGGGGACAATGACCGATGCCTTTCCTAAACTGTACTTTGACTTGTGCGATTTAATAGGGGACGACTGGGATGAGACTGGACTCGGGTGTCGCACTCCCGGGGGAAGAAAAAGGGCAAGAACATTTGACTTCTATGTTTGCCCCGGGCATACTGTACCAACAGGGTGTGGAGGGCCGAGAGAGGGCTACTGTGGCAAATGGGGCTGTGAGACCACTGGACAGGCATACTGGAAGCCATCATCATCATGGGACCTAATTTCCCTTAAGCGAGGAAACACCCCTCGGAATCAGGGCCCCTGTTATGATTCCTCAGCGGTCTCCAGTGACATCAAGGGCGCCACACCGGGGGGTCGATGCAATCCCCTAGTCCTGGAATTCACTGACGCGGGCAAAAAGGCCAGCTGGGATGGCCCCAAAGTATGGGGACTAAGACTGTACCGATCCACAGGGACCGACCCGGTGACCCGGTTCTCTTTGACCCGCCAGGTCCTCAATATAGGGCCCCGCGTCCCCATTGGGCCTAATCCCGTGATCACTGACCAGTTACCCCCCTCCCGACCCGTGCAGATCATGCTCCCCAGGCCTCCTCAGCCTCCTCCTCCAGGCGCAGCCTCTATAGTCCCTGAGACTGCCCCACCTTCTCAACAACCTGGGACGGGAGACAGGCTGCTAAACCTGGTAGATGGAGCCTACCAAGCTCTCAACCTCACCAGTCCTGACAAAACCCAAGAGTGCTGGTTGTGTCTGGTAGCGGGACCCCCCTACTACGAAGGGGTTGCCGTCCTAGGTACTTATTCCAACCATACCTCTGCCCCAGCTAACTGCTCCGTGGCCTCCCAACACAAGCTGACCCTGTCCGAAGTGACCGGACAGGGACTCTGCGTAGGAGCAGTTCCCAAAACCCATCAGGCCCTGTGTAATACCACCCAGAAGACGAGCGACGGGTCCTACTATCTGGCTGCTCCCGCCGGGACCATTTGGGCTTGCAACACCGGGCTCACTCCCTGCCTATCTACCACTGTACTCGACCTCACCACCGATTACTGTGTCCTGGTTGAGCTCTGGCCAAAGGTGACCTACCACTCCCCTGGTTATGTTTATGGCCAGTTTGAGAGAAAAACCAAATATAAAAGAGAGCCGGTGTCATTAACTCTGGCCCTGCTGTTGGGAGGACTTACTATGGGCGGCATAGCTGCAGGAGTAGAAACCGGGACTACAGCCCTAGTGGCCACCAAACAATTCGAGCAGCTCCAGGCAGCCATACATACAGACCTTGGGGCTTTAGAAAAGTCAGTCAGTGCCCTAGAAAAGTCTCTGACCTCGTTGTCTGAGGTGGTCCTACAGAACCGGAGGGGATTAGATCTACTGTTCCTAAAAGAAGGAGGATTATGTGCTGCCCTAAAAGAAAAATGCTGTTTCTACGCGGACCACACTGGCGTAGTAAGAGATAGCATGGCAAAGCTAAGAGAAAGGTTAAACCAGAGACAAAAATTGTTCGAATCAGGACAAGGGTGGTTTGAGGGACTGTTTAACAGGTCCCCATGGTTCACGACCTTAATATCCACCATTATGGGCCCCTTGATAATACTTTTATTAATCCTACTCTTCGGACCCTGTATTCTCAACCGCTTGGTCCAGTTTGTAAAAGACAGAATTTCGGTAGTGCAGGCCCTGGTTTTGACCCAACAGTATCACCAACTCAAATCAATAGATCCAGAAGAAGTGGAATCACGTGAATAAAAGATTTTATTCAGTTTCCAGAAAGAGGGGGGAATGAAAGACCCCACCATCAGGCTTAGCAAGCTAGCTGCAGTAACGCCATTTTGCAAGGCATGAAAAAGTACCAGAGCTGAGTTCTCAAAAGTTACAAGAAAGTTCAGTTAAAGATTAACAGTTAAAGATTAAGGCTGAATAATACTGGGACAGGGGCCAAATATCGGTGGTCAAGCACCTGGGCCCCGGCTCAGGGCCAAGAACAGATGGCTCTCAGACGTCAGTGTTAGCAGAACTAGCTTCACTGATTTAGAAAAATAGAGGTGCACAGTGCTCTGGCCACTCCTTGAACCTGTGTGTCTGCCAATGTTCTGACCAGGTGTGTGCCCATTGTTGAACCTTCATTAGACCCTTTCCTCGTACCCCTCCCATACCCATTTCTTGAAAATAGACATTGTTTAGAACTAAAAAGTCCCACCTCAGTTTCCCCAAATGACCGAGAAATACCCCAAGCCTTATTCAAACTAACCAACCAGCTCGCTTCTCGCTTCTGTAACCGCGCTTTTTGCTCCCCAGCCCCAGCCCTATAAAAAGGGTAAAAACTCCACACTCGGCGCGCCAGTCCTCCGATAGACTGCGTCGCCCGGGTACCCGTGTTCCCAATAAAGCCTCTTGCTGTTTGCATCCGAATCGTGGTCTCGCTGGTCCTTGAGAGGGTCTCCTCAGATTGATTGACTACCCACGTCGGGGGTCTTTCAGTGGGAGGAAGGATGGCTGAGACAGTGAGGGAGTCGCATGGCGTTCACATTTGCACAAAAGGCCTGCCATCTTCAGGAATTAGAGCCAGGGGCTGAAAAGATGGAAGAGCAGTTTAGAGCACTGGCTGCTCTTCAAGAGGACATATGTTTGATTTCCAGCACCTATGTGGCAGCTCACAACCATCTGTGACTCCAGTTCAGGTGATCCAATATCCTCTTCTGGCTTCCTCGGGCACCAGGGACATGAATATGGTGTACGCACATACATACCAGCAGACATCCACACACACATATTTTTTTTAAAGAAATTAGAGGCAGGGTTCTGGAGGGTGGGAGAAGAAAAAAAAAGAAATTAGAGCTAATTTAAAGTTACTTGCCATCATACTGTCTTCCCTCCTATATTTAAGTAGAAGAAACAGAGGAGAAACAGCTTTCTGGAAGCTACACACAGCTCTCTGCCTTCCTAGGGCAGAAACTCATTTCGAAGGACATTTAATGAGACTATTAATAGCAGTGGCCATCATGAATAATTGAAATGCTCATGAGTTATTGTCATAGTTACTTCTTTTTTATTTTACTCAAGGGTAGATTTGATTAAGAAAGCATATGAGGATTTCTTAAATGAATACCAACATGACACATGGCAAGAATGACCCAACAAAGTGTCTTTGGGCTAATGACAGAGCTACAATATCAAGCAACAGCAAACTGTGTCACTAAGGCTATAAAATATACAAGAATGATGTTCTCATTGTAGAAGGTTAATGAACACAGTTCATATCATAATCTAAACAATAAGAGATGGGAGTTTTGAATTCTTCAGTTGGCTCCTAAGGAGCCAACATCATGAAAATGAAATGGTCGACTCTTTTTAGAGGGAGGACTGGGAATATGGTCTCCCACTACCACAAACTATGCAGTCAAGATTTCCCCACTTGGGGTCAGCATGTGTGAGGTGCAATGTGGAAGCCTTGCTGTTTTATCTGCTAAGTACTAGACTTCATTGGCTAAATAAAGGTCTCAAATAGGTTGTTGCTATTTTGGTTTTGTTATGTTTACTTCTGTGTGTATGAGACAAAGAGAGATGTGTGTGTGTGTGTGTGTGTGTGTGTGTGTGTGTGTGTGAGAGAGAGAAAGAGAGAGAGAGAGAGAGAGAGAGAGAGAGAGAGAGAGAGAGAGAGTACCTGTGTGTCATGGCATATGCTTGGGAGTCAGGACAACTTTCAGAAGTTGGCTCTCTCCTTCTACTATAGGTCTTGGGGATCAAACTTAAATGTTTAGGTTTGGTGACCAGCACCTTTGCCCAATGGTTATTATATGAGTTTATGCATGTTTGTGTAAGTAATGACTTACACACACAAAAAGCTAACATTGTTTTTGTTTTGTTTTCCTATTGTTATACCAACCACCGACTTTGGCAAGCTTTTGTTCAGTTCTGATTAAATTGTATAGGATGGTTGCAAATTACTATGGAATAAAAAGCAGAGAGCCTGAACACTCTCCTTCTCAGCTTGAGGTTGGCCTCAGTCCTTGTACTACCCTCCCACTCTGAGGAGAGCCCAAGGGGAGCCACTTTCTCCTCAGCAACAGGTCGGAGGCTCTGTTGCTATGTGTCTGTGACATAGGAAAGTAAGTACCAATCAGAGAGGAGCTCTGGTAACATGACTGTGACACATCACTATAAGTAGGACAGCCAACCGACATCCTCTGGCCCTTCTCCTCTCCATTCCTAAAGGACAAGGAGAAACAACATCTACAATGGCCAAGCCCACCTTCAAAAGACAATGCTACATCAAAAGACATCTAAGACCATTGTATAGAAAGCACTCACGTTGCTCTAGCATCAATTTGGGCCATGGAAATTACTCCCTTTACATAAACAGAGTCCTGAAGGAAGTTGTCCCTAACAGGGGTATATCATCCTATTCTGTGGACATCATGAACATCCTCATCAATGACATCTTCGAACGCATTGCTACGGAAGCCTGCCAGCAGATGTTCCTCAGAAAGCGCTGTACCCTCACCCCAGGAGATATCCAGCAGGCAGTGCATCTGCTGTTGCCGAAGAAGCTGGCTACGCTTGCTGTGACTTTTGGAAGTAAAGCCGTCCACAGATTCATTCATTCCTAAGCTCCATCCATGTTCAAGCCTAATTGAAACTTGGGGAAAGTAAATGAAATTGGCCATAACCTTGCTTAGAGTCACTTATTTATTGTACTCTATTTTACATGTATAGGATGTTTTGCCTGGTACCTGAGAAGGCAGAAGCGGACATTGGGTCCCCTGGAACTGGAGTTACAGGTAGTTGGAGTCTACATGTGGATGTTGGGACCCTAACCCAGACCCTCTGGAAGAGCAGCCACTGCTCTTAACAGCCGAACCATCCCTCCAACCCCCGTTCTTCCATGAACTTCCACCCAATTTATTAAGTTTAGTTTTTATTTTTCTTTTTGAGACAGAGTCTCACTGTGTAGTCCTGGCCTGAAATTTGTTATGTAGACCAGTGCCAACATGCTCGGTCATTTTATTAAGTATAAGATCTTTCTAAAGATAATGAAGCTTTTTCCCAATTCCATCTCCCTACCTGCTAGCCTGAGCCCACTCCCAACTCCCCACCCCCATTCTTTGGATTGTCTTTGTCCTTTGCTATCTATGTATCCCTAAGCCAGAAGTTCCGTTTTGTTTGTATTGCAAGCACAAGTTCATAGCGCATATGTTTCTCTCTCTACACTATTTCTTAGGTTCCTGCCTGCAGATGAATGTAGATCTGGGTTGCTTACACGCCTGTTCTATCTAGGATGCCACACTGTCACAACTTGTCATATGCCCTTTCCTGAGAGAGGTCTAGAGTGACTTGTTTTTCACTAGTAGAGTTGCCACAGTCACAGAAACATAACCCAGCTGATCACACCCTACACATATTAATTTACTTAACCCCACAAAACTCTGTAAGGATTAAATCATTATCCTCAGGCCATGGAGGATGAAAGCAGGCACTGAGAACCCATCACGTGCTTGAGGTTATCCTGGTGGGTGGGTTTGGCAGGGCTGGGTTTGAGCATATACCAGGCTTGCCAGGGAGACCAGGCGACACAGTGTGAACAATCTCCCTCAAGAGCTCTTCTGGGGAAAGACCTTGAGAGCAGGATTCCTGAGCCCTTGGTGTCCTGGACTCAGTTTTTCCTAGGTGCTGCTGGCTCATCTTCCAAAGAAGAGATGTTTGTAGCAGACTACAGAAATGTGGGGTTTTTTTTCTTCTTCTTCTTTCTGGTTATAAGAGACACATAAATTTCCACAAGGCAAAATAAAAAGAAATTGCTTGTTTTTATGTTTCTTCAGAGGTTGGAACTGAAGCCACTCTAAAGGAGGAGGCCTTCCCTGATGGGTGCCCAGGATACATTCTGTTTCTCCTGGGTTCCTTTGCTTCTGAATCTAACTTGTCAGAGTTCCTGAAAACCCCTGTACAGGCCCTACTCAGCTAACCAGGGTGTACACGGAGAGGATGAGCTACTTAAAGCTGATCTTCATCAGCCATTCCAGCTACCTGGGAACCATCTCAGCAGACTCACAGCTCAGTGACAGACAGAAAGGCCCTGAGGTCTAAGAGGGAGAGGGTCAGAAAATCTCAACTTCTAAGCCAATCCCATATGCAAAGATTATATATACATATGTATACATACACATACATATACATATAATATACGTGTGTGTGTGTGTGTGTGTGTGTGTGCATTCACCACAGCACTAAGTGAGTCTTCTACTTTTGTGTGCAGATGTTCAAGAAAAACAAGCACCAAAATATCCCTAACATGACCCAGGAAGCCTAAAGAGCATTCAAGCCCTACCGTGTGTTATTGTAGCCAGTGGCCAGCCCTGCTTGTGATGGCGGGCCCCTGATATCACAGTACAGCTGTTCGTTCCTATTCACACTATTTTTTACTGTACTCTTTTCTATGTTTAGATTCACAAGCACCTACTTACCTTTGTGTTATAATGGCTTGCAAGGTACAACACAGTAGTGTCCTGTACAGGTCTGCAGCCTGGGTGCAAGAAGCCTTATCATCTAGTTTGTGCAAGCATGGTGTGTTATGTTTGCATAACAACACCAAGCTACCTGATGATATAATAAATACCTAAAAGTAAGTATATTAATTGATTTAAAGATCTATTTTATTATTATACCTAAGTACACACTGTTACACTGTCACTGTCTTCAGATGTACCAGAAGGGAGTGTTAGATCTCATAATGGATGGTTGTGAGCCACTATGTGGTTGCTGGGATTTGAACTCATGACCTTTGGAAGAACAGTCAGTGCTCTTAACCACTGAGCCATCTCTCCAGCCCCCATTAATTGATTTTGAAAAGAGCTCACTGTTATATGTTGGAGCATCTTTTGGGTATATTCCCTGCAATGGTATAGCTACGTCTTCAGGTAAAACGACTTCCAATTTTACGAGGAACCACCAGACTGACTTCCACATGGTTGTACCTGCTTGCGGTCCCACCAGCAATGGAGGAGTGTCTTCTCCACATCCTCACCAGCATCTGCTGCTGCTGGAGTTTTTTTTATCTTAGCCATTCTGACTGGTGTGAGGTGGAATCTCAGGGTCGTTTTGATTTGCATTTCCCTGATAACTAAGGATATTGAACATTTCTTTGGTGCTTCTCAACCATTTGGTATTCCTCAGTTGAGAATTCTTTGTTTAGCTATGTACCCCATTTTTAAATAGGGTCACTTGGTTCTCTGGAGTCTAACTTCTTTGAGTTCTTTGTATATATTGGATATTAGCCCTCTATCGCGTGTAGGATTGGTAAAGATCTTTTCCCAATTTGTGGGTTGCCATTTCGTCCTGTTGACAGTGTCCTTTGCCTTACTGCAAGCTTTTCAATTTTATGAGGTCCCATTTGTCAATTCCTGATCGTAGAGCCTGAGCTATTGGCATTCTGTTCAGGAAATACCCCCTCCCCCACATGTGTTCAAGGCTCTTTCCCACTTTCTCTTCTATTACATTCAGTGTATCTGAGTCGGGTGTTGGTGGTGCACGCCTTTAATCCCAGCACTCAGGAGGCAGAGGCAGGCGGATTTCTGAGTTCAAGACCAGCCTGGTCTGCAGAGTGAGTTCCAGGACAGCCAGGGCTACCTGAGAGAAACCCTGTCTTTAAAAAAAAAAAAAAAAAAAAAAAAGATAAGATTTAAAAAAAAAAGATTCAGTGTATCTGGTTTTATGTGGAGGTCCTTAACCCACTTGAACTTGAGCTTTGATCAAAGAGATAAGAACAGATCAATTTGTATTCTACTAGTTGACCTCCAGTTGAACCAGGACCATTTGTTGAAAATGCTGTCTTTTGCTGGGCGTGGTGGCACACACCTTTAATCCCAGCACTTGGGAGGCAGAGGCAGGAGGATTTCTGAGTTCAAGGCCAGCCTGGTCTACAAAATGAGTTCCAGGACAGCCAGAGCTATACAGAGAAACCCTGTCTCAGAAAAGAAAAAAAGAAAGAAAGAAAGAGAGAGAGAGAGAGAGAGAGAGAGAGAGAGAGAGAGAGAGAAAGAAAGAAAGAAAGAAAGAAAGAAAGAAAGAAAGAAAGAAAGAAAGAAAGAAAGGAAAATGCTGTCTTTTTTCCACTGAATGGTTTTAGCTTCTTTGTCAAAGATCAAGTGACCATAGGTGTGTGGTTTCATTTCTGGGTCTTCACTTCTATTCCATTGATCTACCTGTCTGTCCCTGTACCAATACCAAGCAGTTTTTATCACAATTGCTCTGTAGTACAGCTTGAAGTCAGGGATGCTGATTCCCCCAGAGGTTCTTTTTTTTTTTTTTTTTTTTTTTTTTTTTGGTTTTTCGAGACAGGGTTTCTCTGTATAGCCCTGGCTGTCCTGGAATTCACTTTGTAGACCAGGCTGGCCTCGAACTCAGAAATCCACCTGCCTCTGCCTCCCGAGTGCTGGGATTAAAGGTGTGTGCCACCACACCTGGCCCCCAGAGGTTTTTATTGCTGAGAATAGTTTTCCCTATCCTGGGCTTTTTGTTATTCCAGATAAATTTGAGAATTGCTCTTTCTATCTCTGTAAAGAATTGAGTTGGAATTTTGATAGGGATAGCATTGAATCTGTAGATTGCTTTTGGTAAGATAGCCATTTTTACTGTTAATACTGGCAATCCATGAGCATAGGAGATCTTTCCATCTTCTGAGGTCTTCTTTGACTTCTTTCTTCGGAGACTTGAAGTTCTTGTTATATAGATCTTTCACTTGTTTGGTTAGAGTCATACCAAGATATTTTATATTATTTGTGACCATTGTGAATGGTGTTGTTTCCCTGATTTTTTTTTCAGACCATTTATCCTTTGTGTAGAGGAAGGCTACTGATTTATTTAAATTAATTTTATATCCAGCCATTTTGCTGAAGTTGTTTATTAGCTGTAGGAATTCTCTGATAGAATTTTTGGGGTTGCTTATGTATTCTATCAAATCAAAAGATGCTCCAACATATAGAAAGGACACATGCTCCACTATGTTCTTAGCAGCCTTATTTATAATAGCCAGAAGCTGGAAACAACCCAGATGTCCCTCATCAAAAGAATGGATACAGAAAATGTGGTACATTTACACAATGCAGTACTACTCAGCTATTAAAAACAATGACTTTATGGAATTTGCAGGCAAATGGATGGAACTAGAAAATATCCTGAGTGAGGTAGCCCAGACATAAAAGGACACACATGGTATGTACTCACTGATAAGTGGATATTAGCCCAAAAGCTCAGAACACCCATGATACAACTCACAGACCATATGAGGCTTAACAAGAAGGAAGACCAACGTGTGGATGCTTCAGTCCTACTTAGAAGGGGAACAAAATAATCATGGGAGGTAGAGGGAGGGAGGGCATGGGAGGGAGAGAAGAGGGGGAGGAAAAAAATGGGGCAGGATCAGGCATGGGAAAAGAGGAGAAAATCCAGAGGGTCAGGAAATGAAATAGAAATATGTAGCAGTAAGGGGTAGGGACCTGGGGGGAGCCACTAGAAAGTCCCAGATGCTAGGGAAACAAGATGTTCCCAGAACCCAAATGGGATAATATTAGCCAAAATACTCAACAAAGGGGAGATAGAACCTGTAGAGACCATCTCCAGTAGATAGACACAGACCTCAATTGAGGGATGGGTCACCCACCCATCTCAAAATTTTTAACCTAGTCTAAAGGAAAGGCAGGGACCAAAAAATGGAGCAGAGACTGAAGAAAAGGCCATCCAGGGACCACCCCACCTATGGATCCATCCTATCTGTAGATACCAAACCCTGGCACTATTGATGATGCCAAGAAGTGCTTCCTGGCAGGAGCCTGATATAGATGTCCCCCTGAGAGACTCTGCCAGCACCTGACTAATACAGATGCAGATACTCACAGCCAACCATTGGGGACCCCAATGGAGGAGTTAGGGAAAGGACTGAAGGAGCTGAAGCAAATTGCAACCCCATAGGAAGAACAATATCAACTAACATGACACCTCAGAGCTCCCAGGGACTAAACCACCAGACAAAGAGTACACATGGAGGGACCCATGGCTCCAGCTGCCTATGTAGCAAAGCATGGCCTTATCTGGCATCAGTGGGAGGGGAAGCATAGGGGGGATGTGGGAGCGGTGAGGCAGGAGTGGGTGGGTAGATGGGAAGAGGAGCACCCTCTTAGAGGCAAAGGGGAGGAGGGATGGGATGGGGGGCTTGTGGAAGGGAGACCAGGAAGGGGGACAACATTTGAAATGTAAATAAATAAAATAACCAATAATATAAATAAAAGAGCCACCTGACAACTAAATCACTTCACAGCACATTGCCCAAAAGGACGGACTTCCCATTTAGAAGAGAATTTACGAAACACAGGTTTGGATAATGATGCATGCTTTGCGAGTTTAGGCTAGCAGGCTCTCAAAGCTTGACACCTTAAGTTAGTTCACAGACCAAAAATAAATACATAAATAAATAAATAAATGTATGGTTGATGTTTCAAATCACTGGAATAAGGAGAGCAAATGCAAAAACCATTCCATAATTCAAGCAACGGTCTAATTACGAGGAATTTCCTTTCTAGATTGAGGTATGAGCTTTGGGTGAAGGGAGTCTCACATTCCCTCTGCATTGGCATGCGTTTTAAAGCAGAATATAATAAAAATAGAATTTCAAAATGAGATCACTCTTCTTGGGAAAAAAAAAATCTTCAAAATACAACTGTTTTCATGTCTAATTATAAAAATGCATATGTGTAAAAAAAACACCTTATTTTTGGAATTTTTGTAAAATATATTAAATACATGCAAGTTCTCACTATGTGGCTCAGTGGCTGCTGAACAATGATTGCCACCAACCATCTCTACAACCTTGTGCCTTACTGAACCTGCACCACGGCGTTAAGTAGGGTTTTACTGCTGTGAACAGACACCATGACCATGGCAACTCTTCTAAGGACAACATTTAATTGGGGCTGGCTTACAGGCTCAGAGGTTCAGTCCGTTATCATCAAGGCAGCAACATGGTGGCTTCCAGGCAGCCATGGTGCTAGAGGAGCTGAGAGATCTGCATCTGAAGGCAAAACGAAGACTGGCTTCCAAACAGCTAGGAAGAAGGTCTCTCAAAGCCTAGGCCCACAGTGACACACCTACTCAAACAAAGACACGCCTCCTAATAGTGCCACAATAGTGCCACTCCCTGGGACACACATATTCAAACCACCACAACCATTAAACTGTAACTACCCTTCTGTCTTCTCCTGGGTCCCAGTAAAACCAATCCATCCTTTGACCCTAGGTGTCTGACTCCTCCAGGTCTGCCTCTAAGTGAAGTTCTGTATGATTTCACAGCCATATCACGCTGTGTAACAGCTTCTCCTGCATCTATGCTGAGAATATCAGACTTTCCTTCTTCTTAAGATTAGATAAAATTCCTCCATTTGCATCTGTCTTTATTTGTTTGCTAATGGGTGATTACATTTCCTTTGTCTTTCAGCCATTGTAAATGGTGTTGCTATGGACATGGTATACAAATATCTACCAAAGGCTCTGTTCCCAGTGCTTTAGAGTAAATCCTTAGAAGTGAAACTAGGAGGAGCTAGAGAGATGGCTCAGCAGTTGGGAGCAGTCCTCTAGAGGACCCAGGTTCAATTCCCAATACTGACATGTCTGCTCACAGCTGTGTGTAATGCTAGTTCCAGGGCATATACATGCAGGCAAAATACCCATACACAAAGTAAACAATACAATCTTTCTTAAAAAGTGAAACCTGGGGTGGGAATACTGAAGAGGTGGCTCCGCAAGCAGGTCATGTGTCACTTCCTGTCAAGCTTGACCACTTGAGGTGAATCCCTAGGTCCCGAAATCTCTGACAATTAACAGGGTGAGGTCACAGGTCTCTTCCAGCCCTTCCAGCCATGGCTGCCCTACGTTGACATAAGAAAAATAAAATTGAACTTATTTATGCCAGTATTATTTTGAATTATTGTCATTCAGACTCTAACTTAATTCAAACACAGACATCCAGAAGATCACTGACTACCATACAATGTAGTTAGCCTCAAGATGATTACAGACTTATTAAATAAAAACGTATTAACCTAGAAATGGAGGCTGATAGCTTGTGGACTGCCAGATGATGCTGTGGCAAAATGAAATCTCATGTCACTTAGCAGCCCTTTCCTCAGAGATACACAATGCAGATGGCAAGAGCCTGCCTGTTATCAGTCTGTTGGACATATGATGTGATTATGAAAGATTACTGAAAGCACAAAGATATTAAAAGACACAAAGGAGATAGGAAGCAATTTCCTACCAAGTCAGCAACATGAGCAAATATGGATTTTGTCATTGTTTGAAACTAGTGGTACACACCTGTAGCCTCCCTTAAGCCTGAAGCAGGCTGAGCCAGACCTTGACCTTGCTGCCACTAAGGAGATTATCTAGGGTGGAGCCTTCCTCCCTAGATCACTCTATTGTTCAGCCAGGGTCTCTGTACCTCTTTAAGATACTGCTACCTGCTGAGAGGCCCCGGGATCTATTCTGGAGACTACTCCCTATCCTGCACGTCATCACCTGCAGCTGGTTCCAGGTTCCAAAGATGAATTGGCAGGAATGGGCTTTCCCCCTCTCCTTTATACATGTGAACCTTGAGCAGACTAGTTGTCTTGGTTCCATTATTTCTCAACCTGCCTAGGCTCCCTCTTTTCTTTCAGTTCCAAGATGCCTTCCAGGCTCGAACCTGAACATGTGAGCCGATAGCCGGCCCCAACACACACCATAAGGCATGTCACACACCAACAAGCAAAAAAAAAAAAAAAAAAGTGGATTTTTTTCTCAAGGCAAATGATGTATTTATTTATTCACCTATTTAATTATGCTGGGGAACAAATACAAAGCCTTGTACATTCTTTTTTTAAATATTTATTTATTCATTTTACATCCTAATATCAGGGTCCTCTCTTCTCCCATTCTACCCCCTCAAAGCTCCTCCCCTTCCATTCCCTTCTCCCCTTCTCCTCTGAAAAGGGGAAGTCCCCTCCCACCCACCCGCACCCACACACATCAGTCATTGTAGGACTAGGTACATCTTCTCTCACTGAGGCATGCAAGCTGATTTTAAAGTGAAACTCACCCATTAACAAAGCTGGGGCAAACTAGAACCAAGCCAGGGGCAACAGATACAGAGAAAATGAAGAGAAGACTCTTAGAAGACAAAAATTGTAGCAGTTATAACGATATGCTCAGATCAACTGCCAACTAGACATTCCCTGGGGCTCTGGCCCAGAAAACTTAATGACTGGATCCAAGTCATTAGGCAGTGTATACTTAGCACTACCGTGTAAAATAGCTATGCAGTATGCAACCAATGGTTTTACATGGTGGCATATGAGGGGGATCCCAGGAGTGCTCAAAATACATGTGGCTCACTAGCACTTGTTGGAGGCTCAGGAGAGAACAGGTTGGATTTCTAAGATTTGAGATCATTTCTTATCAGACCTGGCTATGTTGCACACCAGGTGTTGACAAACAGTCTTACCTCTGACAACTGATTATTTCAGAAGACATTTGGCAGTGTGGGGGAAGCTAGCAGGCTATGTAAGTTGCCTTCAAGATCAACCTGGGCTATTCCAGTTAGGATCGAAAAGAAAAACAACCAAAAGTTCTTCAAAACTACAGAATTCTTTCAAATCCTTTAACAGCTGATAAGATTCGTAGAAAATATACACCTGCCTCTTGGTAAGGGGTCTTGCGTTGTTTAAGATAGTAGACTTAATAAGCCATGAAGAGTATGGTGGTTTGAATATGCTTGGCATGGGAGTAGCACAATTAGGAGGTGTGGCCTTGTTGGAGGAAGTGTATCGCTGTGGGGGGGTGGGCAATAGGACTCTCCTCCTCACCATGTGGGAGCCATTTTCTCCTAGCAGCCTCCAGATGAAAATGTAGAACTCTTATCTCTTCCTGTATCATCTGTGCCAGGATGCTCCCACCTTGATGATAATGGACTGACCCTCTGAACCTGTAAGCCAGTCCCAATTAAATGTTGTCTTTATAAGAGTTGTCTTGGTCATGGTGTCTGTTCACATCAGCAACCCCCTAACTGAGACAGAGTAAGCCAGTAATCCCTCCATGGCCCCTATTTCAGTTCCTGCCTCCAGGTTCCTGTCTTGACTTCTTTTCCTTAAGGATTACAAGCTGTAAGATAAAACAAACTCCCATGGCCGGGTATGGTGGCACACGCCTTTAATCCCAGCCCTCGGGAGGCAGAGGCAGGCAGATTTCTGAGTTCAAGGCTAGCCTGGTCTACAGAATGAGTTCCAGGACAGCCAGGGCTATACAGAGAAACCCTGTCTCAAAAAAACAAAAAAACAAAAAAAAAAAAAAACAAACTCCCCTTTTTCCTCCAACTTGCTTTTGGCCACGGTGTTTTATCACAGCAGTAGAAACCGTAACTAAGATACATTTATAACCATTGAGCCATCTCTTTAGCCGTCTATTTTTAGACTATATATGTAGATTTACTTTAAAAGTGGATTTCTCATAGCCAACATGTAGGTGCTAATTTTTCAAACCAACTTGATGACCTCCGTTTTATCACCAAGGCTCTTGGGTCACAGATAGCCACAGTGATTAATTTTTTTTCAACTCATAACCAGTTTTATTTCAAAAGAACCCTGTATACATTTATCAATTCTAGTACCTTAATAGCTACCCAACAAGTCGTAACATACAGAAACATGCATCATGAAAAGCAAGAATTATCACCCATCCATTCTGCGTATTAGCAACTTGTCACTCCTGAGCCACAGTGCTCACATCACTGAGGTCTGTGAACAGTCACTCTTTGCATTCATCCTGAGTGAAAGATGGAGTGACTTAAGTACAAATGCAACATATTGTAAACAATTTCTTACAAAAAAAAAAAGCACAAATTAAATCAAAGTATTTTACAGAAATTACTACAAAATGCCATAAAAACCGCCTTAATTTAAGCTCTCCCGCCCCCCCCCCCCCCCCCCCGCTCTCCTCCCCTATCTGTCGAGCCAACTGGATGTCTTTGGGCATATGGTGACTCTCTTGGCGTGGATGACACACAGATTGGTATCTTCAAACAATCCCACCAGGTATGATTCACTAGCCTCCTGAAGGGCACCGATGGCTGCACTTTGAAACCTTAAGTCGGTTTTGAAATTCTGGGCCATCTCCCTCACCAAGCTCTGGAACAGCAGCTTCCGGATGAGCAGCTCAGTCTATTTCTGGTAACCACGGATCTCTCTTAGAGCCACGGTCCCGGGCCTGTAGCGGTGAGGTTTCTTCACCCCACCGGTAGAGGGCACCCCACTGTTTGGGGAGAGGGACAAGAGGGGTGCTTTCCCGCTGGTGGACTTCCTAGCGGTCTGCTTGGTTCAGGCCATTTTCTTTGACCCAATGCCGAAGTCTGAGGCCCTTGCTGGGATAGACGTGGTACGCTGTAAGTGCTTGAACAAGAGCTGCAATCTTCCCCAACGAAAAACCAAACCACTCTGCGCCTTTCTGAAGTTTTAAGATCAGCTTTTGGCTCATGAGCTTTGATGCTCACGTGTTTGACAGATCACTGTGTAATAGTAGGGTAGACTGCCTCCTTTATCATCATGTAATGCTGTCCCTGGTAACTTGTGGTATCTACTCTTTCTCCATTCAGTAACTTTGATTTTATTTTTTTTAAAAATATATATTTTCAAAGACTTTATTTTGTAAAAATTATGTGTAAGCGTGGGTATGGGTATGTACATGTGAGTTCAGGTACCCTCAGAGGCCACAAGACAGTGTGGGATTCTCTGGAGCTAGAGTTATGGGCTGTTTTGAGCTTCCTGGTACCTGGTGGTAGAACTCATTTAGGAAGAGGAAACCTCAGTTAAGAAAATGTCCTGACAGATTGGCCCAAGAGGCATTTTCATAATTGGTTATTAAAGTGTGAAGGTATAGCTCCATGGTTGGTAAAACCGTGTTTGAGAAGACCTGGGCAGTGGTGGCGTATGCCTTTAATCTCAGCACTTGGGAGACAGAGGCAGGCAGATTTCTGAGTTCGAGGTCAGCCTGGTCTACAGAGTGAGTTCCAGGACAGCCAGGGCTACACAGAGAAACCCTGTCTCGAAAAACCAAAAGAAAAAACGAAAAGCCAAAACTGTTTGAGAAGGATCAGGAGGGGTGGCCTTGTTGGAGAAGGTCTGTTAACTGGGGGAGGGCTTTGAGGATCCAAAAGACTTGCCATTCCCAATATGCTCTCTGCCTCCCATTTATAGATCAAAATGTGAGGTCTCGGCTCCTCCTTCTTCCTTTGATCTGCAGTCAGGTTCTTACCCTCTGAAACAATAAGCCCAATTAAACACTTCCTTTTATAAGTTACTTTGGTCATGTGTTTTATGACAGCAATTTAAAAGTAGCCAAGACAGTATTTAACATTGCTTTATACTCTCTCCTCTGGGAGACAGAGGGGGAGAGTCCATTTCCTAAGGAATCGCTCTGTGTCTCCTTTGGAGGCTTATCTTTTTCTGAGTTTATGACTTTAGACTGAAGTATGCCTGAAACGTTGCTTCTGCATGGGGATCTTGGGCAGGCAGCTATCAAAGCTGGAAATGGAGTGTTGGCAGGAAAGAGTTTCTATGGGCTAAGCATGATGTTGCTGAGGACCTCAGCAATGAAGAACATGGGGCCACAGAAAGAACCACTGGCCTATATGCATGGCAGCTATCTGGCCCAGCTTCTCTGGCTCCTGATGAAATGTCTGGTGAAGACCGTGGAATTCTCATGATGGGGATAATACTCATGGAGAGAGAAGAAAGAGGTTGTGGATCCATTAGGTGACAATGGTGCAGAAGAGGGCTGCAGGGCAGTGCTGAGAGGTGATTGTTCCTAATGCCCTGCATGGTGAGCATGGCTGAGCTCAGTGCCCTTTTATGGAATCATAGCAATGTCTGTTGAAACCTTGCCAGAAAGCTGGGTCATGCTAACCCTGAGTTACTAAGGTTTTACGTGAAAAGAACAGAAGGTCTCAAGCCATCACCATAAGCCTCCCAATGGGCTTCTCTTGACCTTACTTGTAATTACTTCCTGTAAAGGTCCCTCTAGCACGGAACACGGAGGAGCCGCTTGACATCAGCCTTGCTGATCCACGTTGGCCGCAACACTTGAGAATGTCAATAAACAAAAGAATGTTTTATCCCAGCTGGATATGTGTGCATTTAGATGACGCCAGAGTTAAAAGGCTTGTAAGAAAAACAGCCAGTACTATTTAACAGGGTAGCTAGCCAGCAAATGGCTCTCTAATGAGTCTTCCCTCCTAGTCCACAAGTCTGTACTCACACAGTCCACTACTGTGGTACATCAGCGTTGGTCTGAGCACTGCATAGACAGCATCAGGAATGACAATGTAGCTTGCAAGGCTATATCCTCAACAAACATCACCACTGCACCTTGATTGTCTCTTGGATCACTCTGAAGAAACCATGTACCATAGTTGAGGGACTAGCAAAGCAGTCCCATGGAAATTTTCAGATGGTAAAGAACGGACATCCTCTAACAACCAGCACCAACTTGTGAGTCAGGGTGAGTGAGCCACTTTGGGGAGTGAGTCAAGGCTTCTAAGGAATTGGGCCCTAACCAACACCTTACCTAGAAACTCACAAAAGATCCTGGAAGAGAACTACTAGCTAAGATGTTCCCGGAGTGAAGACCTACAGAAACCTCATAAAATGAATTAGTCCTCACTTTAAAAAAAAAAAAAATGGGGCTCCCTGTGAGTTCGAATCCAGCCTGGTCTATATAGTGAGTTATAGGACACCAAGGGCAACACAGAGAAACCCTATCTCAAAAAAACAAAACAAAATTATAACAGTTTTTACTCTGTGCATGTGTTTCTGAGTGTGTGTGTGTGTGTGTGTTGCACACCTGTCAAGACCAGGGTTTGTGTGTAGAAACCAGAAGCAACTTACAGGGTCAATTCTCTTTGAGCGTGGGTTTGGCAGCAGGTGCGGTTCCCACAGAGCCACCTCTCTGGCCTAAATCAGCATTTTTGTCGTGAGCTTTGAGATGAGTTGTTAGGCCAGAGTGTTGAGATCTTTTACTCTGCTTAAATCTATGTGAGAAAAACAAACAACCCTTCTAAAATAAAGAAAGCTTTGCCCCACAGACGGCTATCTTCCTCTGTCAGGCAGCTATTGTACATTTTTAGTCACATTGCAGTCCTCACCTAAAAATAATCATTTTGAGAAATAATAACGTCTCAGTCACAAAGACCCACCAACAAAGCGCCACACAGCTAGCGAGTTAGGCTGTTTGAACAATTAGATTATAATCAGGCAAATCATTGGTCCAGACAGTACCTGAGGGTAAACAATGTCATTACAGTCCCCTCGCTCCGAATGAGCAGGAGGGGAAATTACAGTGATTTGGTTTCAGGAACACAGAGTGCTGATGTACCACTGTGATTGTTAAAGAAACATTGAATGGTGCATTTTCTAAAGGAAATGTCTGCAGCGAAAGAAACATGTTGAAAATATGCAATTGAAATCCCAGGGGAAATGCTAACCTCCACAGAAAGTGAAGTGCTCAAAACAAAACAAAAACAAACAAACCTCTGAGGTCTAGCTGCAACATGACAAACCAACCAAAGTGACTTCGGATGATAGGATAAGAAGCGATCACTAGACACTAGAAACAACTCTCCACGTGTTGGGGGCTCTGAGATGCAACAAGTGATTTGGGACTCGACTCTCAGCATCATGTGTCTGTCTCTAAACCTAAGCTGCAAGTCACTGGAAGACAGGAACACTATGTCACTCAACTCATCGCCCAAGAGCTACAGCTCATTTTGAGTTCCCTAAGACGTAAAAAGCCAGAGAGGCAGGACTTCATAAAGGGTGCAGTCCTAAGGCAGAAGGGATGAAGGGGAAACTAAGGAAGACAGAGAATGGGAAGCAAAGGCAAGGAAGTGTGCAGACCATGGTGATGTGTCTCCATGACAGCAGAGCCTGACTAGTGCAACCAGGTGGCCAAGGCAGAACACACCTGAACAAGATAGGACTGAGATAGATAGATAGATAGATAGATAGATAGATAGATAGATAGATAGATAGATAGATAGATAGATGAACTCTATGACTGTAAATAGTACTTGGAGGGAAAGCTGGAGCAACATAGCCACCAACTCCACCCTTACCCGCATTTCCTGCTGTATCAATTGCTTCTTGTTGCCACAGCCAAATATCTAATAAGAAGTAATTTTTCAGGAAGAAGGATTTACTTCTCAGAGTTTAAGGATATGGTCCGTCATGGTGGTGAAGGCATGGTTGTTAGGGGCAACGTGAGGCTGTGATGGCAGGCGCATACAGCAGCTGGTTCACACCTCTGCAGAGAAGGGGTAAGGAAAACTCTTAGCCCGATTTTTCCTTTCTTCTCCCCTCCTTTTCATTCAGTCTGAGACCCCAGCCCAGGAATTAGAACCACCTGCATTCAGAGATCTTCTCTCCTCAGTTCATAAGCTCTGGAAACACCCGAAGAGACACGCTCGGGTGCTTTTGATCCAATCAGGTTGATGCTAGATTAACCACCACACCTATGGTTTGAAATTTGGCCCAGGAGGCATTTATTCCTGGAACACCTATGCCCCGTGAAAAGAGGTAAGGTGAGCTAGAAACTCTGAGAGTTAGCCTCAGGTAAGAGAAAAGTACACAGGCCCACAAAGGCATATGGATTCAAGAAGCCCAATGGGTATGTCACCACGGCAACATGCCAACGCCATCCACCTGAGGCTTCCAAGGTCAGTCAGGCTGAAGAGTTAGTTGTACAGCCAGTTTTGGTAGGGTTGGAACTCCCTTGTGCTCTGCATAGAACAGGTATAAGTAGAGCTTCAGACTCTAGCTTTATCCTAAATGTTACTGGATCTTTCACTGTTGTGCTGGGTCTTAGGTTTGCATTGCTGTGATAAGCACCAGGACCAAAAGCAACTTGCTTAGGAAAGAGTTGATTTCAGCATTCAGTTGTAGTCGGTCCTGAGGGGAAGCTGGGGGCAGGAACTCAGAGGCAGGAAGCTAAGCAGTCTTGATAAGGACTGAAATAAACCCTTTCCTGCCCAAGTTGCTTTAGTCACACGGCAACAGAAATCCTAAGGTGTGCACACATACGCACACACACGCATACACACACACACACACACACACACAATTTTAAATAAATTAATTAAAAGAGTGAGGCTCAGAAGCATGAACTATTGGCTGGAATCACACACTAATAAGCACATACTGTTTTAGACCTAACTATGTGCCTTGGCTCAAATTGTCTTACATTTGAAAGGAGGTTTGGGGGGAACTAGCTGAAAGCTAGAAAGTGGAAGAGAAGGCTCCATGGGTTTAGGAGTTTAGGATCTCTCTACATCGCTGTGCTATTAGTGGCCTCCAGTGCCACTTATGTCATTGTCCCAAGTAACTCCTAGAGATTACACACAGCTAAGGCCCCAGGAAGAAAGAAAAGGGTGGAGGTCAGCTTCCTCCCTTCTGTTTTTCCAGAAATAAGTTGTGACACGCCCACCTTTATCTTTTTTAGGAGCATCGTGTCACCAGCGCACCTAGTTTCAGTTCCACATAAATGCACAGTGCTTTCCCTAGGGAGAGGTATCAGGGTGTGCATGCAGCCCATGCTTGCACAGTGGGAAGACTGGCAACTGTAACAATAATAGCAAGAACAACGGTAACAATAATAGCGATAACAATTAAGGTAACAATAGTAACAATAACAATAATTTACTTGACCTAGCTGCTCAAAGTGACTCATAGTACAGTATCGCATAAATAGGCACTAGGGCACATTTTCTGTCTATAAAGTATTTAATGTGAAATCAATTTAGATACTTTTATAACAAGGATAATGGGGAGAGAGGGAGAGGGGGAGGGGGAGGAAGAGGAAAAGGGGGAGGGGGAGGGGAAGGGGAGGGGGAGGGAGTCAAGTTTCACATTATACTAGAATCACAATATTCTTCTCATCTGAGGGCTGGGTTTTGTCCTCAGGCTGGCTGTCCACATCTGATAAGGAGTCCCCTCATGTCCTGGTCATTTATGCTCTCACAATGTCGAGTTACAGATTGCTTAAATTCAACTCTTCTACTAAACTATATTCCCATTCCAAGTAAGCTCATCTCAAAGTCAAAGGAAAATGTTATCAAAATAGTATTTCACTTCTACATATTCAAAGTACTAGATAGAAATTTTAAAACTCTGATTGACCTCCTAAAATCATGAAAATATGTGACACGTTGTAATCAATAATTGAGGTATTTAATGCATCTTCATGAAGACCTGTTCTTATAAAATGAATGTATTTTTGTTCTCAGCAGTAATTTTTGAAGTTTTGTTGCATTTGGTTTTGTTTTAATTCATTTTGAAGGAACTGGGCTTCCAGTATCCCAGATTGGCCCTCAATTTACTCTGGAAATCAAGGATGGCCTTGAACCTGTCCTCCTGCCTCTAAGTCTTGATTGCTGGAGTTGCAAGCCGGTACCACCATACTTGCTTTATGTGATGCAGGGCATCTGACCCCAGGCTTCATGAATGCTAGGTAAACACTTTAATAACTGAGCTATATACTCAGTCCCTCAACAGTGATTTGTAAATTATTTAATGATTTATTTATTTATGGGAGCGTGCCTGTGTAGTAGCATATATGTGTAGATCAGAGAATGGCTTACAAGAGTCAGTTCTCTCCTTCCTCCCTGTGGGCTCTAGAGATAGAATTCAAGTTCTCAGACTCAGTGGCCATCACCCTTCTCCTCTTAGCCATCTTGCCAGTCCTCAGTAAGTGATTTTAATATCTAGGTTGTATTGAGCAATTGCTATGTGCCAAGAGCAGAGTTGAGTGTCTTATCTACTCATTCAGATCTTTGGAATATGTTCTCTGGTCTGAAAGTATTTCCCTAAGCTTGTGTCTCTTAGCATCTTTCCCATGAACACTTGCCAAGAACTAAGTGCCAAGCAGCGCACTGATCTGTGGGGAACACTGTGACAGAAGACAAGTGCTGCCAAGCGAAACTCGTGGCTTTGAAACTGGACAACCAAACAGGCCACCCTAACCCTTGCAAGCGAGGTTCTTGCCTCTGTTCAGTCCTGGTTCTGTGAATACCTTATGTGGGAACTTGAGGCAAATCATATCGTCCTGCTAAAGAGTAGGTGGCCCCAACCAGAAAATGGGGTTAAATGAAAGTACCAAAGACCCAATTTATGCAAGGTGCTTGACTCACTGTTTGGCATAATGTAAGCATCCACAAACATTAGTTCTCACTGTAACTTACAGAAGCAGCAGTGCCCAGGGGCTGGCAAAGCACCAAGGAGGCATGGGACTCAAACCTAAGGCAGACTTCAAGAAGAAACAACAGTGTGCCTAGGATTTAACATGCAGGACCCAGGAGTTCTGGCAACCAAGTCCTTGGGATTCTCCTTGGGTCTAGCAACAAGTGCTTTATCC
Organism: Mus musculus; assembly: GCF_000001635.26. Taxonomy (NCBI): domain Eukaryota; kingdom Metazoa; phylum Chordata; class Mammalia; order Rodentia; family Muridae; genus Mus; species Mus musculus. The sequence goes on along the minus strand of NC_000079.6, from coordinate 98,966,278 downwards.
AGCTGAGCCACTTCCCTGGCCCTTAATTGTTTCTTGTCGGCTATTTGGTCACAATAGACTATACATTCTTCTTCCACATGTTTGTGCTTTAGTAGTTTAGAACGAAATAGTGGCAGTAGAGCATATTAAAAACAATAAAACATTTTCAGGTGTGGTGACACCCGTCTATAATGCCAGTTGGGGAGTCAGAGACAGGTAGATCTCTGTGACTTTGAGCCTGGACTACACAGCTAGTTTCAGGCCAGCCAGTGCTACATAGTGAGACTCTGTCTTGGGGAAAAAAAAATGTCTCCTTAAAAGAGACTTTATAGCCAGACAAGATCTCACATACCTGTAGCCCATGGACACAATGGTTCTCAGCCTTCCTTTTCTTTTTTTTTTAAGATTTATTTATTATTATAAATAGGGCATCAGATCTCATTATCGGTGGTTGTGAGCCACCATATGGTCACTGGGACTTGAACTCAGGACCTCCGGAAAAGAGCAGACAGTGCTCTTACCCGCTGAGCCATTTCGCCAGCCTGGTTCTCAGCCTTCCTAAAGCTGAAATCCTTTAATATAGTTCCTCATGTTGTGGTGAGTACCCCCTCCGAACTATAAAAGTATCTTATTGCTATTTCATAATTGTAATTTTGCTACTGTTATGAATTGTAATGTAAATACTTTTGGAGAGAGAGATTGGCCAGTGGGATCAAAACCCGTAGGTTAATAAACTGACTTAGGCAAATGCAGTAAGAAGATAGAGCTCTAAGTCAGGCAAACCTGCATAGCTAGACCTATGTTAAAACAACACACACACACACATACACACACACACATGCACACACATGCACAAAATCCTTCTGTGGAGATGTTGGACATAAATTAAAGCTCCTCTCTAGAAACTAAGGAAAACCACTTTCTAGACAGTGTTAAATATATCCTTAGAAAGATTCTTAACTCAAGGTCCTGCAGCAGTGTGGTCCCCGGAGCACAAAGCAGCCCACCTGCAAATATTTCCCAATGACTCTCCCTGTTAACAGCTAAGTTCAAAAATATACAGTTTCCTCTGTCCCTACACCGTTTCCCCTTGCCTCTCTGCAATGGGGAATTCTGGGATACATCTTTTTTTTTATTAATCTACAAAGTTATTAAATATACACAGCGATTTAAAAGTCATGTCAGCATCTATTTAATAGACTGTTGGAAAGTCACCTAAGGAGTTAAGATAATGTCCAGAACAACTTTTAGAAAATTAGACACCACGCTTACATTATTGCTGTAAGACGGGAAAAGAGCAGACACACTTCAGTTGCTAAAATGCCGATCAATCCCCAGCCTAGGAGGATGAAAGGCAAGGGAATTAATTTGCGCTGAATCCAACTTTGCGAGTCACTTAGTCTTAACCATCACACCTAGCCTACGGAGACAACATTCCACTCGCTGGCAGATGATCCAGCCTGTCGCTTACAAGTCGAATGTGTACTAGGATAGATATGAATGTGCCCCATCAGCAAACCATAAAGTCACTTAAAATGGGATGATGGAACGGGCGTGGTAGCGCATGCCTTTAATCCCAGCACTTGGGAGGCAGAGGCAGGCAGATCTCTGAGTTCGAGGCCAGCCTGGTCTACAGAGTGAGTTCCAGGACAGCCAAGGCTACACAGAGAAACCCTGTCTCAGAAAAAAGAAAAAAAAAAAAAGGGATGATGGTCACAGTGGGTTTTTTTCACAACTCAACCACACAATTCTAGACTGTGAACCTTGTGGGTGACATTGTCATGTCATGGTGTCAAAATGCTGGACATACCTGCAAGGGAAACTGAGGAAGACACAGGTTACATGATGTATCTCGTGCTGTAAAACCAATAAAAGCTTTCTAGAACATTGGGGGGTGGGGGGGCTCAGAAAGCATAGGCAGGAAACAGCCCAGGGAGGACAAGGTTGTCCAGAAGGATGGGCCCTCCCTTCTCCAGGCTGCAGGGTATCGTCAGATCAAGGTCACCTGAGAGGACCAGGTCCCCCCTCCACCAGGCACAGGCTGCCTCACACAGTGACCTGAGGTCTGATGAACTCCTTTTCAAGCTCTGGGCTTTCAACCTCACTGAGCCCAGCTCCTTCCCACTTAGACTGTTCTGGTCAGGCAAGACAACTGTGTCCTGGCTTTCCCGGTGCCTGGAACCCTGCTGAGATTAGAGCAGCAGGCCACGAACTTCCCTCAGGTGGTAGAGCCTGCCCCATGGGTTCTAAGAAAGCAGATGGACTGGCTACCTTGAACATATAGATGTCCCTTTGTCTTATTTTTTCAAAACTAGCCCTGGGAGATCCCTCTGGCAAAGATTCCTGCCTGTGTCTGCCCTGGGGCTTTGATTTGGCCTTTTGCATATTGGCCAAAGGCTTGCCCCTCCTGGTCCAGGCCAGCCTCTCCTTTTTACCTCCTCAGCAGTGGATGAACTCAAGTAAACCTCAAGGCCAGACAAACCCAGCTGAGTCAAGAGCAGGTCAGGCTCCACCTTACCATGGATTGGAAGGTTTGCTGCCTATGAGAAATGATCATGCTGATGTCAGCACAAACAACACAGCTCTCACTAGAAAGGGAATAAGAGACTGTGTTCTGGAGCCATTTGGAGAGACCATGGCCTGGGGACGCAGACTAGGTGCCTTAGTCAGGGTTTCTATTCCTGGACAAAACATCATGACCAAGAAGCAGTTGGGGAGGAAAGGGTTTATTCAGCTTACACCTCCAAACCACTGTTCATCATCACTAAAGGAAGTCAGGACTGGAACTCAAGCAGGTCAGGAAGCAGGAGCTGATGCAGAGGCCATGGAGGGATGTATCTTACTGGCTTGCTTCCCCTGGCTTGCTCAGCCTGCTCGCTTATAGAACCCAAGACTACCAGCCCAGAGTTGGCACCACCCACAATAGGCTCTCCCGGCTTGATCACTAATTGACAAAATGCCTTACAGCTGGATCTCATGGAGGCATTTCCTCAACTGAATCTCCTTTCTCTGTAATAACTCCAGAGATTAACTGTGTCAAGTTGACACAAAACCAGCCAGTACACTAGGGCTTCCCCAAACTCCAAAACGGAAGCAGTTTCATGACGGTTTAGAGTTTTACAGAACAAAGAAAACCATAAACCAAGGCAGGTTTAAAATACATTGGTGGGCACATCCTAGAGGCGGCAACAGCAAGGTGGCATACGCTTGCCTGTAGGCCTCAGAAGCTAGTTGAGGACAGTTTTAGCTCCTGGGCCTGTGGAAGCTAGTAGTCTGCTAAGTGAAGAAATTCCTAAAGGTTTTACATTAGTCACAGAGGTTGGTTCCAACAAAGAGGTAGACAAGGAAAGCTGGCCCAAGAGAAGGTCATTAGCCCTTCCTGCAACATTCCAACCTCTCCACATGGCTGCGGTTCTGATAGTCAGTCAATGCAGATGCAGCTTCTTTCCAAGACTTCTCATTGGTGGCCCAACCCATCCTATGTTAGAACAAATTAGGCTTTGCCTCATCGCCTACACGCTGAGAAGGTTTGCCCGTGTGGAAAGGTCATCTGCTGCAAAGGGACAGAAGTGTCACTCACAATTTGTCAAGTCACAGCTTGACTAGGGAGTCTCAGGAACAGACAGAAGTTTGTCCAGCAGGAATGAGGTGTCCCTCAAAGACAGACCATAAATGGCATGGCACACTCCATCTGTCACTTGGATCACCCAGTCTAGAGGAAGTCAAACACCATGTGCCGGGACAGAAAGGCCAAGAGTGAAGAGTTAGGGAGCAGCCAGCACCAGTGTGGCAACACTAGGGGCAAGATTCCTTCAAGATGAATCCTCCGGCCTCAGGAAAGCCTGCATGTGGGGCAGGCACAGCCTATACCTGTCACACAAGAGCCCAGGGACAAGACCCTCTACCTAACTTCTCCAAACTCTGAACCATCGCTGCCAAAGATGACAAGTGATTGTTGTTCTGAAAGAGTAAAGATGTTTGATAATCTGAGATGCTTGCTCCACTTACCAGCTCAGTGACCGTCATGTTTAGCTTTTCTGTGGCTTGTGCTCCTCATCTGGGAAGCAGAGGCAGGAGTAACCGTCAACAGATTTGAGTGTGTGATGGTGGTGCACGCCTTTAATCCCAACACTGGGGAGGCGTAGGTAGGTGGATCTCTGTAAACTCAAGGCCACTCTGGTCTACAGAGTGAGTTCCAGGACAGCCAGGGTTACACAGAGAAACCCTGTCTTGAAAAAACAAAGAACAAAAAGAAAAAAATTAAATTATTGTTTGTCAGTATTCAAGAACAGAGCACATGGCGGGCAGACAAACACCATTGATCGTAAAGGGCCTGTTTCTTTTCACATTTCAACATCTCTGAAGTTGAAATTAATTTTGTTTTTATGCCACCATCTAGAGCACGTGTACTTTCCTTCTTGATAATATATGAAATAACAGTACATCTTATAGCCCGTGCAATTTTAAGTTTGATGAAGTACAGCTGGCCTTTTTTTCTCTCTTTGACCTCAGTATCCAAGAACATGTTTATTCGCTCTCAGAACTAATAAGTCACGTGACAAAACTGAAAGCAGTATTGTAAAGAATGGCACCACTGAGGCTTCCTGTCTCTCTTCATGGGTGTTTCCTGGGGCTGTGAAAAGACAACATGTAGGCTGGCCTTGTTTTTAAAAACGTATATATGTACATATGTATGTGCAAGTGTATGTGTATATATATATACACGTATATGTATGTGCAAGTGTGTATACACACACACATGTATATATAATAAGAGCGATTTATTATCTAACATCAGCTGGCACTACCTTAGAGGCTAAAACAACCCCCAGTCAGCCTCATGCAAGCTCCACAAACAATGATGATGTAATTCCAGGCCAAGTCTGAAGACCTGAGAACCAGGGAAGTCTTAATATGAGGCCAAAAAAGATGACATGAGATGCCCTGAGTCACCCAGGCAGAGATGAAGAAAAAGGAGCCAACCCCTCCTTTTCTCCTCTAGATAATGTTCCGTCTGGGCCCTTTGTGTGGAGTTGACATAGACTTCCATTCTAAATAATGAAACTCTGTGAGAGATGTCTTCTCCATGTTTTAAAGTGCTCAACTTAGACCCACATCTACCAAACCATAAATCAAACAGGTAGATAGATATCTTGCTTGTAAAACTGATTCATATAGAACAGCCTTGAGCAACTGAGTCTCTCTGAGATACCTACGCAGTCACTAGGTCACCTGTACCCCTCTGTAGGGACAACCTTCCCTCTGGCCTCTCAACTAACGAGTGAATTTGGTGAATTCTTAGTCAAGAGCCACATACTGAAAGGAAACGGCAAAGTACTTCACAACAGAACTGAAACACTTCCTCATGGCCCTGATCCAAGTCAACTTTTCTATTAAGTTTTCATGACTTATTATTGTATTTCTTGGACATTATTATATTCTAAAGGAAACTCCTCCTTCATCCCTTCTGATTGGCTACAAAAGTCACAGTCAAGCTTCTGTAAGGCAAAGGACACTGTCAATAGGAAAAAACAGCAACCAACAGATTGGGAAAAGATGTTTACTAACCTTACATCCCATAGAGGGCTAATATCTAATATACATAAAGAACTCAAGAAGTTAGACTCCAGAGAACCAAATGACCCTATTTAAAAATGGGGTACAGAGCTAAACAAAGAATTCTCAACTGAGGAATACCAAATGACTGAGAAGCACCTAAAGAAATGTTCAACATCCTTAGTCATCAGGGAAATGTAAATTAAAACAATCCTGAGATTCTACCTCACACCAGTCAGAATGGCTAAGATAAAAAACTCAGTTGAAAGCAGATGCTGGCGAGGATGTGGAGAAAGAGGAACACTCCTCCATTACTGATGGGATTGCAAGCTGGTACAACCACTGTGGAAATCAGTCTGGTGGTTCCTCAGAAAATTGGACATAGTACTACCTGAGGACCCAGCTATACCACGCCTGGGTGCATATACCCAAAAGATTCTCCAACATATAACAAGGACACATGTTCCACTATGTTCATAGCAACTTTTAGTCAGAAGCTGGAAACAACCCAGATGTCCTTCAACAGAGGAATGGATACAGAAAATGTGGTACATTTATATAATGGAGTACTACTCAGATATTAAAAACAATGAATTCATGAAATTCTTAGTCAACTGGATGGAACTAGAATATATCATCTTGAGTGAGGTAACCCAGTCACAAAAGAACACACATGGTATGCACTCACTGATAAGTGGATATTAACCCAAAAGCTTGGAATACCCAAGATATAATTTGCAGACCATGTGACGCTCAAGAAGAAGGAAGACCAAATTGAGGATGTTTTGGTCCTTCTTAGAAGGGGAAACAAAATACTCAAGGGAGGAAATACAGAGACAAAGTATGGAGCAGAGACCGAAAGAAAGGCCATCCAGAGACTGCCCCACCTGGGGATCCATCCCATACACAGACACCAAACCTAGACACTATCGTGGATGCCAAGAAGTGCTTGCTGACAGGAGCCTGATATAGCTGTCTTCTGAGAGAAGCTCAGCCAGAGCCTAGCAAATACAGAGGCAGATGCTCACAGCCAACCATTGGCCTGAGCACAGGGTTCCCAAAAGAGGAGTTAGAGAAAGGACCAAAGGAGCTGAAGGGGTTTGCTACCCATAGGAAGGACAACAATATCAACCAACCAGACATCCCCCCTGCTCCCTGAAAGTCCCCTGAACCAGGAGGGACCCTCACTCAAGCCCCAGGATTATGCGATGCCCAAGAACTCACGAGAGACCGGCCTTGATGCAAACAGCAAGAGGTTTAATCGGGAAAAGCCAGTGTACTGAGGATGACTCGTATCCCACACAGGGGTAGAGGAGTTGACCCCCAGCTCAAAGGGTAAGGGGCTTATAAAGGCAGAAACTGCAAACACCTGGCATAGGCTATAGCATTTGGCAAGCACAATGGGTTCAAGGAACGATTGGAGTATTCTGTACGAACATTTCCTAAAACAATGGAACAAGTTAAACTTCTACTTTGTGGTTAGTACAACCTGGAACAATGGGGCGAGTTAAACTTTCACTCCCTGCCATTAGTGGGGTCTATTTTGGACACAAGTCTAGGGGCTTACATAATTTTTAACTCTTCTCTCTCAGGATCTTTCACCCGAGCTCCCAGGAACTAAACCACCAACCAAAGAGTACATGTGGAGGGACCCATGGCTCCGGCCACATATGTAGCAAAGGATGGCCTTGTTAGACATCAATGGGAGGAACAGCCCTTGGTCCTGGGAAGGCTTGATGCCCCAGTGTAGGGGAATGCCAGGACAAGGAAGCAGGAGTGGTAGGAGGGTGGATGAGCACCCTCATAGAAGAAGGGGAGGGATGGTGGGATAGGGGGTTTCCAGAAGGGAAACTGGGAAAGGGGATAACATTTGAGATGTAAATAAAGAAAATATCCAATAAAACAAAACAAAAGAAAAGAAAAGAAAGGAAAAGAAAAAAGTCACAGTCATATATTTGATGGAGTAGAACCATAGCTTCTGACTTCTGTATCCTTTCAGCATAGTGTGTCATAGTCCAGCTGAAAGGGAGTTCACTGAGATGATTTTATGTGCAAGTACTTTCACCAAATGCATTGCAGCGGGCCATTATCAGAGTGGTCCTGATGTATATTACACCAAAGGACCAATGTATTGTAATAAATGCATACCCTGGTTATAAAACATGTACCCTGATTCCTTAAGACTCGGGAGACTTGCTTCCATCACTATTTCCAAACAACAGCAGAACTGCAAAGATCATTGAATGAAGGAGTCTTCACTCTGCCCTCCCTCTCACTGTCTTTAGCCTCCCCTCCCAACCAGTTACTTTTTTCAATAAGAAAACAGTAGACTGTCTTTACCATGGTTGCTATGGCTACCACAACACCTGATTTGGCATGCATCTCCATCCCCCTGCTTATCTCAGACCAGACTTTGCTAGTTCAGACGGCCTGCCAGTGACCCTGGCCCATTGTATCAATTTTAACATATCTAAATAGAAGTCCTTTAACATTCATATCTGCAAGATACTAGGGAAATAATTCATTATTTCAAAGACTGGTAGATAAAGAGATTCAAGTATGTCTCAACATTTTTACCCAAACAATTTCTCAGACCACTATATTTTGTGCAGGGAAGTTTATCTTTTCAGGAACCACCCAGCTAATAAATAACTCTATGACCTAAATATAACCATCTTATAAACATTATTATGTTCAGGTTGAAGTATCACATTAGAAGTCACCACATGCCAAACAACCAAAGATAAATGTCCCAATCGTACAGAAATACAGGAACAAGTTACAGAAACACAGAACAAGCACGTGCTGATCACACTGTCACAAGGGTCTAGCTTAGCCACGCAGACTTCTCCAGCAAAATCCAGTAAGTGTGCTGCTTAGAGTAAAGTACGGAGAAAAGCATTCCTCGGATTTAGAGGTTTAGGAGTTCAAGGTCAAGACACCAGCACACGTATAGAGCCGGGAAAAGGTCTGCTGACTGGTTCATGCACAGCCATCTTTACCGTGTCTGTCCTCACAAGGGGAAGGAGATGGAAGTGTCTCTCAGGGGTCCCTTTTATAAGGAACCAATCCTATTCAAGAAGGCTCTGTCTCTTTGATGTAAGCACTCCTCAAAGACCTCATTTCCAAGTTCTGTCTTTTAAGGGATGAGAGGATCAACATAGAGGCTGGGAGTGTGTGCAACTCAGTGGTAAAGAGCTTATCCATCGTGCAGGGGCTCTGAGTCTGATCCCCGGTGTGACACATAAACAAACTACAACATTTCAACGTATGAACCTGTGGGAGGATGCAACATTCAGAACCCAAGTGGATTCGAGAGGTGAACACTCAGACCATCAGTAATTGCACAGGACAAATGGTCCTGTTTCTTTGACAAATAAATCGCAAAGAAAAAGAGAGAGTGTGTTTGTGTGTGGAGCAATTATATGTTGAAAGAGTAACACTGACTAATTACAGTATGTTGGCCTGGATGGACTGTGAATCAAACATAAACTGTGATAAACCTGGGTGTGGTGGCTCCTGAGGCAGATTCATGGCCAGCCTCTGCTACCTATGAAGGCAAGCCTGGTCCATAGAGTAAGACTTTGTCCTTTTTTAAAAAGTGATAATTAGAGAAATATGAATTACAAGAAAATAGGGAGTCTGGGGACATAGTTCTATCTGTAAAGTAACTGCCTTTGAAAACATGAGATCTTCATTTGATGCCCAGAGCCTATGTTAAAAAAAAAAAAAAAAAGTGGACGTTTAACACTGGGCAATGGGGAAGGGGTCAGATCCCTGGTGCTCCCTGCCTAGCCAGTCTAGCCTAACTGGTGAGTTCCAGGTAAGTGATTGAGCCTGTCTCAGAAAACAAAATGAACAGTATCCTGGGGGTGTGAACCTAAGGCTCACTTCTGATCTTGCATACATACACATTCTCACATGTGCACTTAAAACTGCATAAAAAGTGTGTTTGTTTCCCTTATAAAATTATAATAAAATGTGAGTCCTCTAACAGAAGGAACCTCCACAGCTGAGACTTAGTGACTTCCTGGAAGTCTACAAATCAGGGGCGTCAGCAAATCCCTGAGCAGTGCCACGGGACCCATATCAATGAGCACAGTTGTTTTGCAGGATGTCCAAGGATGCAATTAACATTTTGCTTACTAAGAATCTTCCAGAAATGGTGTTATACGAAGCTTTGTGTGATAAGGGCAAGTATCAAAAAAAAAAAAAAAAAAAAAAAAAAAAAAAAAAAAAACCCAAAAGAGGATCTTTTTCTGTTTTGAAATAGTCTTGCTATGTATGTAATCCAGGCTGGCCCTAAACTTGCAATTCTCCTTCCTCAACATCCTGGGTACTGCGGTGCACAAATGACTATCTCCTCAAAGCTCTGGTGTCCTCTCTTGAACCTTCTAAGCACACTGAGGAAACTCAAGGCAGCTACTTGAGGCACCCACACTCTCTTCAGCATATTTTCAAGATTCTAAATGTGGGTGTGAAATATATTGTATTATTTTTCAGTGGTACATTTGGAACATTCTTTGTTATGGAAATCTCAAACATACACAAGAGTACAGAGAAAAGAAAGACAAGGAAACCATGAAGACGTGAGAGGAAAAGGGACCTCTCAGCTTGGAGTCTGGCTGAAACATCTCACCTGAGGAGAAGCGCAATTAACAATATTTACCGTAAAGGCTGCCGGGGTAGACATAACGTGTTAAGTTTCAGACCCAGGACAAATGGCAGAGGTGCCTATTTAACATGTGAAGGGGGAACTGGCCTCCAGATCCTCCCAGCACCCCTCAGTCTCTATCAGTGGCTGGCATACCCTGCTCTCTACTCTGGACTCTTCAATCCACGGGCTGGGCTTCCCCTCCCCCAGCGGCTCTTCCCTAAGTCATCCAGACTCTATGGTTACCTGCCCCTCCTTTTGTACCTTTGGCCTCCTGGCTGCTGTATTTGGCTCCCCACGTGGTTCAGGGTTATGAGCATTCTGAACTCACTCAGATGTGTCTGCCTCTAGCTGTGTCTCCCTTATATCTGTAATGAACTTTCTCCTCCACCATATTTAGGAACAACCCCTTTCCTCCCCTCTCCCGTCTCCCCTCTCCCCTCTCCCCCCCCTCTCTCCCCCTTTCTTTTTAATTTCTTTTTTTCATTCATAATGTTCCTTTCATATACTGACCAAGACTGCTGGGCTTGAACCTGGGCTCGGATTTGCAGCAGGGAGTGGAGACGCCAGAGCAGGTGTGGCCTCAGCGTTGGGAAGAGGGAAACCCTGCATGCAGACATCCCTATGACTCATGGCCACACAAACACTAACTCTGGTGTCTGCCAGGACGGGAACTACTGGGACACAGACATCAGACTATCAGTAAACAATTATGAAGTCCAAGGGCACACACGGTCATTGTGAGAAAATGTCTGAGGAGTCATTGAAAGAGCTTCCTTTCTCAGTACTTTCTTCTTCTTCTTTTTTTAACCAAAGGCTTTACACTTTCACTTTTAAAGTCCTTTTAAATTCTTACATGAGAGAAAAGGAGAAGGCATGATTTTTTAAACACACTAAATGATTTTTACAGGCCCAAGATTATAGAGGTTCTAGTTGAGCACGGTGAGGGTGATCCTTGAAGATAATTTCATCGGCTACTTAGCAAAACTGAGTCAGCTCTTCAGCCCACTCCTGTTTTGTTTTTATGTGTTTGTTTGTTTGTTTGTTTGTTTTTGTAGTGATGGTTAATCATGACTGTCAGCTTGATGGGGTTCTGTGAGAGCATTTCTGGGAAAAATTAACCAAGAGAAGCCCCTCTACCCAGTGCTGACAATACCTCCCAGTGGGAGAGCAGACCCAAAGATGCCCTAGTCAAAAACAGTCTCTCCCACTGTCTTTGCCTTCCTGACTCCACTCCTTGATGGTGAACACATTTGTCATGGCTAACGCCACTGCTACATCCTTTACTGGTGTATCAGACTGTGTGTCTTTTAGCCTTCAGTGTGGACCACAGACTAGTAACTCTTCAGCAATATTCCCGGCCTTCAGCACAAGGTTGAGGGTGCTGGGGCACCCAGTTGTTTAGATTGACTAAGGACCAAGTCTCGAGAGTCTTGCTTCAGACAACCATTGAGTCCAGTTCAAGGGGCAAACCTAAAACTAAACCTTAAGTCTTTCTGCTCTTTCCTGTCCAATTTCTGATTTTGTTGCTTTCTAGCTGTGGTCCAGGAAATTCTAAAGCAACTGAGATGTTTCAAGAGGGTGGGGGTGAGGGAGTGGGGGAGGGGGGGGCTAATATAAGTAAAGCAAAAACTGAGACTCCAAACAGGGTTGTGAGACAATCCCTTACGCACAGTATCACAGCTCTATCAGCAAGAGAAAAGACACATCCAATGGACTCCAGGATGGTGAAGGAAACACAGCTGCCACCCCCAGATGTAAAAAGGAGAGAAATATGGGGTCTTCCATCCTTTACCACAGCAGACAGAGCGATCTGGAAGCTGGCTGAAAGAAGAGTCAGGGACATTGTACCTGAAGGAAACTCTTCACTGTGAGATGGAGCCGAACAGGGAAAGAGAAAAGAACAGATCTGAAGGCAAATATGCCAATGAGCAGAACCAACGAGCTAAGGCTAATAACTTCAAATCTGAGTGTTGCCCAGACATCTGAGAAATGCCAGTAGCCGCGGGTTGCTGGAAGTCTTCCATTACTGAGCTAATGTATTTAAAGCTCTCTCCATGTGTTCTCTCTGCTTTCTATTACTGTGATAAACACCATCACCACCAGCAACTTGGAGAGGAAAGGGTTTATTGTGGCTTACTCATCCCAGCTCACAGTCTATCTCTATGAGAAGCCAGAGCAGGAGCTGAAGGCAGGAACCTGCAGACACAGAAGCAGAGGCTATGGAGGAGTGCTGCTACTAGATTGCCCGCCATGGTTGATCACTCAAACTGGGCTGTGCTTTCTTTCCCACACCAATCATTAATCCAAGAAAATGCTCCACACACTGACTTATGGCTTTCTTTTTTTTTTTTTCTCTAGTATCCAAAAGTAAACAGTGATGTTATCTCTCTTTTTTTTGTTGTTGTTTTGTTTTCTATATTACACTTTTTTTTTTTAATTAGGAATTTTCCTCGTTTACATTTTCAATGCTATCCCAAAGGTCCCCCATACCCACCCCCCCAATCCCCTACCCACCCACTCCCCCTTTTTGGCCCTGGCGTTCCCCTGTACTGGGGCATATAAAGTTTGCAAGTCCAATGGGCCTCTCTTTGCAGTGATGGCCGACTAGGCCATCTTTTGATACATATGCAGCTAAAGACAAGAGCTCCCGGGTACTGGTTAGTTCATATTGTTGTTCCACCTATAGGGTTGCAGTTCCCTTTAGCTCTTGGGTAATTTCTCTAGCTCCTCCATTGGGGGCCGTGTGGCCCATCCAATAGCTGACTGTGATCATCCACTTCTGTGTTTGCTAGGCCCCGGCATAGTCTCACAAGAGAGAGCTATATCTGGGTCCTTTCAGCAAAATCTTGCTAGTGTATGCAATGGTGTCAGCATTTGGAAGCTGATTATGGGATGGATCCCTGCATATGGCAATCACTAGATGGTCCATCCTTTCGTCACAGCTCCAAATTTTGTCTCTGTAACTCCTTCCATGGGTGTTTTGTTCCCATTTCTAAGAAAGGGTAAAGTGTCCACACTTTGGTCTTTGTTCTTCTTGAATTTCATGCGTTTGGCAAGTTGTATCTTATATCTTGGGTATCCTAAGTTTCTGGGCTAATATCCACTTATCAGTGAGTACATATTGTGCGAGTTCCTTTGTGATTGGGTTACTTCACTCAGGATGATACCCTCCAGGTCCATCCATTTGCCTAGGAATTTCATAAATTCATTTTTTTAATAGCTGAGTAGTATTCCATTGTGTAAATGTACCACATTTTCTGTATCCATTCCTCTGTTGAGGGGCATCTGGGTTCTTTTCAGCTTCTGGCTATTATAAACAAGGCTGCTATGAACATAGTGGAGCATGTGTTCTTCTTACCGGTTAGGACATCTTCTGGATATATGCCCAGGAGAGGTATTGCGGGATCCTCCGGTAGTACTATGTCCAATTTTCTGAGAAACTGCCAGACTGACTTATGGCTTTCTTGTAGAACCCAAGACCACCAGGTACTCAGGGATAGCACCAGCTACAATGGGCTGGACCCTGCCCCATGAATCACTAATTAAGAGAATACTCTACAAAGTTGGTTTTGGTTTTGGTTAAATGTAAATACATTGATGGACACAATTGATGTACTATAAACATTTTAAATAAGCTGGAAGGGCAGAATTATAGAGCTATGGTGATAACTGCGCATCAGGAAACTTTATGAAGAACAAGACACTAACACGGTATGCTGGCTATACATCCTTTCTCGACTCTGCTACTGTATCCAACGGCTGTCACAGACACTGGGCTGGGTTTTGTCTTTTTGTTTGGGTTTTTTGTTTGTTCGTTTTAGTGGCTCTTGGGCGAATTGCATAAAACACTTCATTGATCAAAACGAGTGGCTGGCCAAATGTGGTCCTTAAGCCACCCTGTGTGGGAGGCTCACATGGTTCGCTGCTGCTAGCGGAATATGGGAGGCTAGGGCAGGGGTGAGTTACTCAAGACAATAAAGGAGAAAAGTAAGACCAGAAAGATACACGTACATTCTCTGAATGGTCCTGAGTTAGCAGCAGCCTCTGTGAACCTCTGGCTTCTTTCTGGAAGCTCTCTTCCCATTTCTCATGTCTGACAGAAGTGACTGATAACTGTTCAGTTGGCCTCAAGGTCTCTTCCCTCCCCCTGCCCACCTCTCTCTCACTCTCAGCATTGTAGGTAAAGACAGTGTTTGTGAGTGGTGGGGAGAAGCTTACACCGTTTTACTTTATAAGTAAGTGTTCCGGTTAACTGTACTTCTATATCAATAGGAAGGAAAGCGGACTATGCTGAATAAGACACAGTCCAATTGTACTTTTTGCTTTGCCACTGTGTGTACTGAGGAACTGGGGTAGAGAAATGATTCAACCTATGCTGAAAATAAATGTCAGTAATATTAGTACACATTCATAAACCACTGAGGGTCCAAGTCATGCAAATCCACGCAGGAAAGCCGAAAGGATCCGTGCCGGACATTTACGGTATTTTTTTTTTTTGGCTTAATTTACTTATAACTTCCATTTGCCGTGCCACCTAGCACACAAAAGTTTTCTAGACATCGTTTAGTACTCTGGCAACTTGTCCCTTACTATTGTGGGATGTCTCATGAGAAAGGTCACCAGCAGGGATCAATTTGAAGTTCTGTGTGGAGCCATAATGTCTAATTCTGACAGATCTCATCTCATACCTCATATAACCAAATGGCCCTCAGTGTTTCCTCTAAGAATATGAACAGTGGGACTGGAGAGAAGGCATTTGCTGCTCTTCCAGAGGACCTGAGTTCAGTTCTCAGCACCCATGGCAGGTGGTCCACAACCATCTGTAACTCCAGCTTCAAGGAATATGACACCTCTGAACTCCTAGGGCACCGTCACACAAAGGTACATACATTCAGACATACACACCTACACATAATTAAAAGTAATCTGTGAAGATATAAACTTGACAGGCAGAGCCTAGGCAGGTCTTTGTGAGTTTAAGGCCAGCCTCATCTACCTAGTACGCTCCAGGGCAGTCAAGGAAACACAGTGAGACCCTGTTTCCAAAATTAAATCATTAATTAAATAAGTTTTTTAAAAGAATGTGAGCATCCATATTTTGTGTATTTGTTATAGAATTCATAAACTTCCCCTGTGGATTTTTTTATTATCATGCTAATATTTATTTATTTGTTATATAAAGTTTTTATCTAAGGAATTTAAGCAGTCTGGTTAATGTGCACTATGCTGTCAAAATATTTCTTCTTTTTTTTTTTGAGATGAGTTCTCTCTATGTATCTCTGGCTGTCTTAGAACTTGTTATATAGACCAGATTCCTTGAACTCCCAAAGGTCCACCTGTCTCTGCCTCCTGAGTACTGAGATTGAAGGTGTGTGGCAGCCCCTAAAATATTTCAAAAGCACTTTTGAAGTGTTTGCTTTCTACAGTATTGCATACTAGCATGTAAAATTCCTCTTTTGCTGCCTCTACCTTTATTTAGTACAGCAGTTATTTTAAGACAAAAATCAAAGCATCAATAATTAATGTGCCTAGCTTTTTTTTTTTTAACAAAACCTAATTTTTTTTTTTAATTTTTTGAGATAAGATCTCACTGAATAGCCCTGCCTGGCCTGGAGCTCAGTATGTAGATTAGACTGGTCTGGAACACACAAAAGACCCACCTGCCTCTGCCTCCCAAGTGATAGAATTACATGTGTTTTTATCATACCCAGCTAGTATCTAAGATTTTTTAACATTTTTATTACAGTTTAAATAGTTAAGTAATTTTAAGGGAATATCAACAATTAGCTTTCTATTTATTGTAATATTTTTGTAACTTGAATTTCCCTAAGATTAAAGTTAAGCCACTTGTCCAATTCAATCAGTGTGGAAAATAATTTTTTTTTAATTATTGCATTTATTTATTTGTACTGTGTGTATGTAAAAGTGTGTGTATGCCTTGGTGTGCATGTGTGGTGTTCAGAGGACAACTTGAGGGAGACCAAGTGTGTCCTGGAGACCAAAGTCAAGGCATCAAACATGGCAGCAAATGCCTTTACCCTCAGAGTCTTCTCAACAGCCCTAGCTGGAGTCAGCTGGCCTCACCTCATTTGCAATTTCCTACAGGAGCTTTGAGGAATAGACCTAACCCCTGAGCTTGCTTTGCAACTCAATCCAGCTGAAACAAAGGATGGGGTCTGTGGGCTCTCCCTATATAAACACAGTGCTGAATATTAAACTTAGAGCCTTGATCAGAAACTTTGTCTTGGCTTCATCCTTCTCTCACACCCCATCCTTTTTCATTTCCAGCCCCACTTTCAGGTATACCCAGTTTGTCCATGGCTGCTGGACAGCTACAGAATAGCACTACTAGAAGGTATGGCTTTGCTGGAGTAGATGTGTTACTGTGGGTGTAGGCTTTAAGACCCTTAGCTGCCTGGAAGCCAGCTAGCAGCATTCAGATGAAGATGTAGAACTCTCACTTCTGCCTATACCACATCTGCCTGGACACTGCCATGCTCCCACCCTGATGATAAGGGATGGAACCTCTGAATCTGTAAGCCAGCCCCAAATATATGTTGTCCTTTATAAGGCTTGCCTTGGTCATGGTAAAACTCTTAAGACAGAAGTCTAATCTCACTAACAGTGCATGGGTTTTAATTTATCTGGGTCTTTTCCGGCACCCTCTTGGATTTCTTTCTTCATTTTTTAACTTTGATTTGTTTAACTCTAAAAGAACTCTAAATTAAAAAGCAGTTGCATAATGTTCTTTCAATGGCTGCTGCCATCCTCATGTATCTGAGACTCTCTCTAGCTGTGGTTTGAGTTGTATTTCTCTGTTAGTGATGCTCCATGTCTTCTGGTGTTTGCTAGCCACCTGCAGCCAACTCAGTCGAAATGGCCACTCAAGTCTTTGCCCATGTTTTAACTAGACCACTTGAGGTTTTTTTGAACTTGAGTTGTGTGAGCTATACATATATTGTTATAGAATTGGTATCGCTCTTATCAGAGATATGATTTGTGAACATTTTCTCTAATTCTTTTAACTCAATTATATCTTTTGAGATTCACTTTTCTAATGTAGTCTAGTTTGTCTCTCTTTGCATTAATTACCGCTGCTTTGAATATCATATTCAAGAAATTCCTGTCAAGTCTAACAGTTGGAAATTTCCCCTGTGTTTTCCTTCTAGAAGTTATAGTTTTAGGACTTCAAGGTCTTTAACCCACTTTGAGTTAATTATCATGCACAGTAGAAAACAGGAATCTTTTAAAATTTACTTATTGTGTGTATGTGTGTATATATGAGGGTACACACTCAGTATAAATAGGTTTTGCATGTCATAATATGACTGCGGAAGTCAGAGGACAACTGGCAGGATTGAATCTCCACCACATGGATCCAGGGTTCAAACTCAGGTCATGAGGCTTGGTGGCAGTGCCCTGTCCACTGAGCCATCTCCCCAGTGCTCATGAAGGGTTTTAAGGGCTTTGCTTTAATTAAGCAGCCTGTATCCATAGAATCTTGAATCTTACATAATATTCACACTTTATTAACTATATCATTGTAAATAAATAAATAAATAAATAAATAAATATTTGGGAATTTTTTTTTGAGTTAGTTTTTACTATGTAACCCCGGGTTGGTCTCAAAATTACAATCCCCCTGACCTAGTTTCCCAAATGCTTGAATGACACCATGCTTAGCTCTCTGGGATTTAAAGTAATCCTCTGGCAGGTTGTTTTGTCTGCCAGTGTGTAAACTGACCCCACCTAGTAAACTCCCAGAAGCTGTACTGCAGAGAAGTGTTTGTTCTTCCGATCAAGGGATCGATCAACTACAAGTTAAGAGCTGGGAAAGGACTTGGGAGCTGCGCAAAATTCCATTCTTTCAGTGTTTCCCATCAACAGAAGGAAGTGAACCTTATTATTCCTTGTCTTCTATAGTTCACTGTGCAATCTCAAGTGGGTCTTTCATTCTTTCCTTTTGCATCTGGCCCAGCCAGTCATTTTTGTTTCTAGATAATTTTTTTTTCTTTTTTGTCTTTATTGAAAGTATTAGTTGTTCTTCAAAGAACTTTAAACTTTTACCCTGCGGAATATGACGTTGCACAGTAGAGAGATTAGTGGTAGATATAGCTGCTGTTCTAGCAGAAACAAAGCTGCCTTGGTCCCTCTGTGAGTTCAAAGGAAGAATGAGGCCTCCAAGGATCTGATGTCTCCCTGAGCAGCTTCAATGGACACAGATTTTACACAATCATCCTTCTGTTGCTTCACTGATGGAGAACACTTGTTCTTCCTACTAGTGTTGTATATGCAACATATAGAGATATCTATGTCCGAGGGTCCTCAATTTCTAAAGAATAGAAATCTCACCTCCTATGTGCACATAAGTAAAACTTAAAAAAAAGAAACCAAATACATAACAAAATATCTATTATGGAACAATTTTCTTCTTTACTCCTGACCACTTAAAAGGTCTTTTTCTTTGTGTGTGTGTGCTCATGTATGCATGTGTGCCTGTTTCTGTGTACACCATATGTGTATAGGTGCCTGCAGAGGCCAGAGAGAACATCTGAATTCCTGGAACTGGAATTACACATCATAGTAAGTCACTCAGTTTGGGTGCTGGGCCCCAACATAGGTCCTCTGCAAGATCAACAGGCGCTCTTAGCCACTAAGCCATTTCTCAAGTTTCTCTTTTAGGAAAATTCTTATGACAGCCATTATATAGTTCTGGATGATTTTTTTTTCATTTCCTGTGACCTAAAAAAAAAAAATTTACAGTATAATTGTGATTACCCAGGAAAAGCATAGCTGATTTAGAAGGTCAGAGAAAGCAGAGTAGGAAAGGAGAAAGAGTGTTGTTCTTCACATAACAACAAAATGGGCTTCGAAAGCCAGAGAAGCCATGGACAGATTCTCTGGGTATCAGAATGTTTTCCTGAGACCTCAACACACAACTAAAGAAGAGGACTGCTCACTGGTGTTTTCTTCCTGTTTACTTTTTAGACTTTTCCTAAAGATATTAATTTAAATATTTATACATGTCAAATGTGTTATTATTACAAATCAGATTTTCTTTTGCCATGCACTAATCATTTTAAATTACAGTACATCTCTTTTTCCCCCTAGCAATAATAGGCCTTGAATGTAAGACAAATGCTCTAGTACTGAGCTACAGGCACAGCCCTTGAGCTGTATTACATCTTAAAGGAAACAGGAACTCTTTTAAGAGACATGCTGACATGAACAAATCTGTAGCCCCCAGCTAGAGCAGTGGTCCTCAGCCTCCTCTTGCTGCGTCCCTTTAAGTCAGTTCCTCGTGTTGTGGTGACTCCAACCATAAGACTATGTCATTGCTACTTCATAACTGTAAATTTTTCTACTGTTATGAATCATACTGAAAATATATGATATGCAGTATGTCTGATGCGTGAGCCCCGTGAAATGGCCATTCGATGGCGTTGTGACACACAGCCGTTGAGAAATGCTGAGCTAGAGACATGAAGAAACCACACAGACCTCAACCTGATGACCTCTGACTCCTGGGATGTGTAAAGCAAAGGGAGCTAGCTCCCTTCCCAAATTGCCAGATAAAAAGAAGCCTTCATGGATGCTTTTATGGTTGGTCCCAGACCAAGTCCCCTCCCCTCTCTTAGCAATTGATCAATGTCTACTGGGCTTCCATCATTAGCCTCCAAGGCTTGCTTATTTGGCTTGGAAAGTTATCAAGCCACATTCTACATAGGCTTTATAGCACACTCCTGTCTCCACTCCACAGAAACAAACAATAGGAAACAAAACTCACAAAGGTGGTGTGCAGAGATGGGCAGAAGCTAGTGTGTGTGTGTGTGTGTGTGTATGGGGTGGGGAACAAGCAGGAGAGTAAGTAGGTTAATCTCCTGAAAAATCACCAAGCAACTCGCCTCCAAAATGAAAGGTCTACTTGTCTTACACAAAGACCTCTGTCTAATTATTTACCATATGGTACATCATTAACCCCCCCCAAAAGTCTAATGGCTTTATACAAATCCTAAGTCTAAACAAAGGCCTCTTTGTCTACAAATCTTAGCATGATAAAATGAGATCAGCAGCAAGAACTCAGTGAAACCACAGCGATGAGATTGTAATTGAGCCTAGGTCACTTGGCAGCACACCTGAAGAATAGGCAGGATTTGGGTCCAAGCTGCCCAATACGTGTAGCTTCTGACCTAATGGTCACTTGCAACCATAGCAACTGAAGAGCACTCAGAACGGTCTCGTAAAAAAATCCCCCTAACTGTCAAAGGGCGAAGAGAGCATTATTCAGTATGTAAGTTTTTAAAAGTTTTTCTTATTTGAGTAAGAGATGTGAGTGGGGCACAGTCCTCTCGAGTAAAATGAAGAGCTGATCCTCTTTGGATTCTGAGGAAGCATGGGGTTTGGGAATCGGTTGCCTCTCATAATTGTAAGGAGGCTGGCATCATCTATTGAAGTTTGGTTGCTCAGGTGAAACCACTGTTGACTGGGTTAGCACCCACAGACATGCTCACTGGAGTGTGTCTGTTCCTCTCTAGGGGCCTTTCAGAAGTGAGGTTGCCTTATGAGACTGCGTTCACAGAAGTGAGTTGTTTGGTTGAACATCACTCAGACCATTTATCGTGGCTACTTGTTACCATAGCTTCTGCATATTTGTAAGAATTATTATTATTTTTTAATTCTCAAGTTCAAGGAGAACAAAGCTGTGTGTGGTAGCACACATCTGTAATCCCAGCACTCTGTAGGCTCAGGCAGGCGGACCCCAAGTTTGAGAAACTGTTCTCAGTTTCATAGTGAGACCCTATCTCAAGAAAAAAAGAGTAGGAGGAGAGCCATGAAAGATGGGAAACTACTCATGACAGAGCTTGGTGACATGTGGCAGAACTTACTACTGGGGAGCCAGAGTCTGTCTTGAGTACGTAGGCTTCAATGTGAGTGGTAGATTTTCACGGAAGGTTGATTTTGTGTGATTAAACCAGCGGGAGGGAGGAAAAGTGGGATACTTTTGAAAGATTCACAACTGAGTGAAGAAAGTGTTTGGGCAGCTTCAGAGTTTCAATCCTTTTGGCATTAGTCCCTTCCTTTGCCGGAAAGATGCTTGTGAAACATGAATGTCAATGTGTCTATTTTCTACTTTCAGTTTCTCTTACTGCTTATCTTCCTTATTTTAAGAGCGTGGCAGGTTTCTCTTTAAAGAACTCCATATTCAACGCCACCCCTAGCTTTAATTTATGATAACCATTGATTTCCAAGGCAACTGGCTGTCATGCTATTCGTAGGCACAAAGTTGGAACCGTCATACAAGTAAACATTAGAGAAAGTCGCTCTGCCTGTACTGGGGGCAGGGCAAAGGAGAGAGGAAGGAAGTAGCAAGCTTATGATTGACAGCTTGACCTTTAAACTCAGACAGATCCGGGTTAAGTCCTGAGGCAAATTACTCAACTTCTCCAGATTTTGTGTTCTCACCTATGATATGACAATAATAAATAATACAGACTTTATGGGGCTGTATTCAGGATTAAGAGCAATAAATTACCTAGCAAGTTTGCCATAGTGCCTGACATCTAGTGAATGGAATGTATCATTTTTGTAATTTATGGGGAAAGCTATGGAGAGATCCTGATGCCGAACCACAACATTGGCATGGGATTCTTCCTTTACTTCAGTTTTACTTCTTTAAAAATTACTTGTGCTTTTTGAACTCCTTTCTTAACATTTACAACACAAAATCTTAGATACACTAATAGCAAGAAATCTACTAAGAGATATACTGGGCCTGGAGAGATGGTTCAGCAGTTAAGAGCACTGACTGCTCTTCTGAAGGTCCTGAGTTCAAATCCCAGCAACCACATGGTGCCTCACAACCATCTGTAATGAGATCTGGTGCCCTCTTCTGGGGTGTCTGAAGACAGCTACAGTGTGCTTACATATAATAAGTAAATAAATCTTTTAGAAAAGAAAGAAGTATACTGGGTTACAGATGAGAATGGAAATATGAGGTCACAGAAGCATGTGTGCGTGCGTACCTAGGGAAGAAAGTGCCTTCTACTCGTGAAGGCCTTTCATTCCAGCAGCTGTCAACAGTGGCATACTGTATGAGCCATAGACCACTATAGCAGAACAAGAGACCTGTCCATTTGGGACAAGACCTACCAACACTCATAAATGATCCAAATACATAAAAACACGGAGAAGACCCAAAAGGACAGGTAACTCTTGAGAAATGTCTGGCCCGTACTCTGGCAGCCAGGGGAAAGAAACCTTAACCTAACTGTGGCTGAACAACTTTTATTTCTGGAACGAATAAATCATAACGCGTTTAACCATTTTGTACTGCAGAACACGTGGTTCCCCACATGCTTTCTTTTTTACAATGTAAATGTTGATGCTACCAGAAGTTTTGGAGTCTTTTCTCCTAAAGAAGCGACTCAATACAGGAATAATGAATACAGAAATTTCAAATCCTAGCTCTTTCCTTGACTAGCTATGTGATTTTAAGTAATTATCCATTCACCCCAGTTTTCTCCTGTGTAAATTGGGGATAATGAACATCCGGCTTCACTTCTGCTTTGAAGATGAAGCCACTGTATACTTACATGTTCATGGATTGAAAAAATAACACTGGTCTGGTAGTATAGGCCTCATCCCAGAGACTCAGGAGGCAAGAACATCACTAGGTCAGGATCTACCTTGGCTTCGGAGTAAATTCAAGTCCAGCCTGGGCAACTTAGTGAGACTGTCTCAAAAATATGGAATGAGGGTTGGGGAGATAGTTCAGTGGTAGTGACTAGCCTGGCATGTGTATGACCTTGAGTCTAAGTCCAGGGACCAATGCTTAAACCTCCCTAAAGGAAAAGGTCCTTTATGCATGGATAACACCCTACGTGATAACTGCTATAGCATTAAAGACCGAAACTTGACTTATTCTTAGTTGCAATAGGGCATGCATGCTATTCTGTTCTTGATTTCTAATCCTAAGTCACTCTTTAAATTACTTTATTGCATCAATCTATATTGACAGTGGTGATGCCTCTGTGATCTTGTGTGGCTTCTTCATAATTTTATGACATGCCCTTAAGCATATTAAATGTCACATATTACTGTACTGTTGCTTTCAATGTGGATGTATGTAATTGCAACTAAAAACTTTTAAAATTTTATTATTATTATTATTATTATTATTTTACTTATTCACTTTACATCCTGCTCACTGCCTCACCTCCCGGTCACCCTCCTCCCACAATCCCTCCTCCATCCTTCCTCCTGTTTCCTGAGTGTGTGGGGGCCCCTGGGTATCCCCCTACCCTGGCATCAAGTCTCAGCAGGGCTAGGTGCATTCTCTCCCACTCTAAGTCTAGACAAGGCAGCCCCGCTAAAAGAACATATACCAGTTACAGGCAACAGCTCCTGGGGTAGCCCCCACTCCCACCCCACCCCACCCCCACTCCAGTTGTTTGGGACCCGCATAAAGAGCAAGCTGTACATCTGCTACAGGCAGCTCTTTCCTGGTTGGCCTGTTCTCCGTGCACTTTTGCTCCCTAGTGATTGCTGCAAGGCCTTCGCTTTCTCTAAAGTCTGACAAATTCAAAATGCTGTTCCTTCAGCTGTCAAATTCCCTTCAAGGAATTTCCCCTGTCTCTTGTTTTCTTTCTTCTCTCGTTGTTTTGTTTGTTTGTTTGTTTTTGTTATGTTTGTTTGATTCGAGGCATTTAAAACATTCATGGAAGCCCGTGCTTCCAGCTTCTATTTTTTTCCACCACCACTTCCTCTCCTCTTTTTTTTTTAAATTTTTTTTCCTCACCACTAGATTTGTTAATATTTAACTCCCTGTAGTTTTGTCCTTAAGGGCAGACTGTTAACCATCTATGTACCTGTGCAGCTAGCCTAGCTCCAGCGCTTGATCAACAGCCAATAAATAGCTGTGCAGTGAATAACGAAGGCGTAAGCAGAAGTCCATAGACCACAGAAGTGCACACGAAGGCCACGTTTCTTTAACAGCCAAGTTAGGGAAACCACACACCTACATGTTATAGCCTCTGAGAAACCTGCTTCTCCCTGGGATTGGCCTCCTGGGGGGCCATTACTGCTCCACAAATGCAGTCATTGTCTTGTTATCACTGCGTCCCAGAGGGTCACTCCTGTTATCTGGTAGCTTCTCCAGAATGACATTCTGTCCTATTAGTTTCTCTTCCAAGAATGGACTTTGAGCTCTCTCTTAAGTCTCCAAGGGGCACTCTTGCAAGAGAAACGCAGTTAAGGGCTCGAGCTATGGAGCTCAATGGAAGAGTGTTTGCCCAACATGTATAAGGAACTGGGTTGATCCCCAGAACCACAAAAAGTGATTGATTGATTAATCAATTGACAAAAATGTGCTGCAGATTTTTTGTTTGTTTATTTGTTTTGTTTTGTTTTGTTTTGTTTTGAGACAGGGTTTCTCTGTGTAGCCCTGGCTGTCCTGGAACTCACTTTGTAGACCAGGCTGGCCTTGAACTCAGAAATCCGCCTGCCTCTGCCTCCCGAGTGCTGGGATTAAAGGCGTGTGCCACCACGCCCGGCTGTAGATTTTTATTATTGTTTTTTGTTTGTATTGTTTCAAGACAGTGTCTCACTGTATAGCCCTGGCTGTCCTGGAATTCACTATGTAGAGTTACAGAGACCCACGCAGCCTCCTGAGGGCTGGGATCAAGCGCATTCACTGCCACCATGACCAGCAGATTTAGATGTGAAAAAGCAAATATACTATGGATGCCAGCAACTACTGGAACACCCAGTATACAATGTCCAGTTCACCCCTACTAGCAGAAATCTCCAGACAGCTCCACACTCTAGACCAGAGCCCTGAGGACTGTGGTAAGAAAGGAATCAGCTAGACAGACAGAAGAGACCTCGATACCTCATGTCTCTCCTCAAAAGGCAGTTATAGAGCGGAAATCCCCATTAGGGCTCAGACGAGTCAGTGATGATCCATTAGCAGTGTATCTCTCAGGTCTGAGTTACGATGTCTTTAATGAAACCATGGGATGCTGATGGTCCAAACAGTGTTCTAACAGCCTGGCTCCCACCGAAAGCACTTTTATACACTTCATCTCCAGACAAGGGCAAGATCTACACAACTTTAGTGCTCTATGTCCATCTATCCCTCCCTCCCTTGCTCCCTCCCTTCCTCCCACTCTTTCTCCTTTCCCTTCTCTCTTCTTTCCCCCCTCCTCCCCTCCCTCCCTTTTTGTCCTTAAAGCAACTACTTTGGAAGAAAAGTGGGCGCCTAAATCCATATTCCAGGATGAAAATAAGAAATTACACTTGGGTTCCAGTCCAGTTGGATCCTGACCCAGTTGTTCACCCCTTCGGGTCTTTCTCTATATAATGAGGGCCTGTGTAGACTTTGCCTCTGGTGCTCTTGGCCTATCCTTTCCTTTTCGACTAAGACATAAGAAAGCATTTAGATGTCTACGGCTGAGCTAACACTGTCTCATTACACACATTCACTGTGTCTCTGTATATCGGTGCCCTTAGATAACTTGTGGGATTGGGTCAAACTCTGTTTCCACCACGTGGGGCCAGGGAACAGAGTCAAGCTGTCAGGTTGGGTAGGAAGCATCTTTACCAGATGAGCCATTTTATTGGTCTTAACATTGCGGCCCTCCCAAAGCTGAAGCCAAAGGCCCTGGAAGCCAAGGAGGCGGTGCTGGCAGACACAGAGAGAAACCCTGCATGTCACCCACCTTCCAGTGGTCCAAGAGTCCGAAGCTCTGAAGGCAGCACACATACCTTGGAAAGAGAGCCCAGGAAAAACAAACGTGAGTACTATGCTATCATCAAGGTCCCCTTCAGTCAAGAAAGAAGACAGCACACTTGTGTTCACTGTGGATGTCAAGCCCAATAGTGCTGTAACAGGACCCAAGGCTTAATAGGCACTCAGACCTTAGTACAACTGACTCCAGATGGAAGTACCATTCAGGTTGTAAAACTCAACATGAAGACAGCGCCATCTGCCACAATGAAGTTGAAGTATGTCAATCCATAACATGGGTTTTGTGCTTAAAATCTCAGTCTGAGAAAGGCTCGGTGCTGTACTGGGATCACTGGCCGACTAATAAAGACTTTCTGTTGGCTTAAACCCACATCTGAGCAGTCTTCTCCAGTGCATAACTCACAATAGCACCAAATCAGGCCATGAAGAAACTCTGACACTGGAGTAGCCAAAGCCAACGCCCTGAGAAGGCCGGAGGGAGAGAAGAAGGTCTGTGTTCCGCAGGCTCCTGGTTACGATGCCCTGGATGTTGCCAAGAAAACTGGCATCATTTAAACTGAGTCCAGCTGGCTAATTCTAAATATATGTTTTCATCATAAAAAGAAAAGGAAGAAATGATGTTAATTAGTGTCAAAAATTCTGGCTTGGGGCTGGAGAGATAGCTCAGCAGTTAAGAGCACTGGCTACTCTTCCAGAGGTCCTAAGTTCAATTCCCAGCAACCACGTAGTGGTTCACAACCATCTATAATGCAGCCTGATGCCATCTTCTGGTGTGTCTGAAGAGAGCAACGGTGTACTCACATACATAAAATAAGTAAATCTTTAAAAATAAATAAATAAACAAATAAAAAGTCCTTTCCCCTACAAGTTGCTCTTCTTGCATCACAGCTAGAAACCCTAACTAAGACTCACAAGGTAGGAGAGAATCAACTCTTGAAAGTTGCCTCTGTCCTTCACATACACGATATGTTATACACCCCCCCCCAAGTAGGTAAATAAAAATGTAATAAAAATTAAAAAAAAAATCTAGTTTAACCTGCTAGGCATGTTTTTCTGTCTCCTGAAAAGTTATAGGAAGGGGCATTTTTAAAAAGGTGTAAGTCTATAGATGAGAAAAGAGCTGGAGAAAGACTACTTTTGACAAGAGATGCTAAAAAAAAGAAGCCGCATGCCTCCACATCTACTGCTAGTAATGGTAGAAGCGGCATCAACTTTAGCTCTTGTGTCAGTACTCGGTCCAAGCTTAAGAACAACTGTAGGGGGCTGGAGAGATGGCTCAGCGGTTAAGAGCACTGACTGCCCTTCCAGAGGTCCTGAGTTCAATTCCCAGCAACCACATGGTGGCTCACGACCATCTGTAATGGGATCCAATGCCCTCTTCTGATGTCTGTAAACATCTACAATATGTACATACATACATATATAATATTGTATATATATATATATAATAAATCTTAAAAACCACTGTAGGCATTTACAGTGATGTCACATTACAAGCACAGTCTTGTCAACCCCCTGCCACCCCAGGTAAGTATCATTATGAGTCTCATAGCACAGATGAGGAAACTGGAAACCAGAGTTTTCCAAAGTGACTGGCATCTCTAAGGAGACAAAGCTAGGATTTGACCTGTATAGGTATTTCTCCGAAGTGATTGCTAATGATCAATAAAAATACAAAAAGAGGGCTGAGAAGATGTCCCAATGGTTAAGAGGATATATTAGTCTTTCAGAGGACCCGTGTTCAATTCCCAGCCACATAGGAACATAGCTCACAACTGCCTGTAACTGTAGCTCAAAGTACAACTCCCTCTTTTTGGTCTGGCCATTATGGGCACCTGTACTTATGTGCACGAATGAATCATAGCGATTATTTTTCTGAATGAATTATGCAAAACAATTGGGGCTGGGGGCTGGTGTTTATACATTTAATTCCAGTCGTTTTCCAGTAGGTATGTGGTAACAAGCCATTTTGATTTCATGTGCATTCTACTAATTGTTCAAGATACTGGATGGATTTTGTTACTGTATAGGCCACAAAAAACTCAGATAAATCACCCTTGATCGGGCCATGTGACTCTTTATGTGGTGTTGAATTCTGTTTGCTGATCCTATGGTAAGAAGTTCTGAGCTAATTTTCTTAAGAAATGGTTACTCTATAGTTTCCATCTTTGTATTTTGATTTCAGCCTCAGAAGGTTGGCTATCTGAAGTGAGTGTGTCCCTCCTGTTCTGCTTTTCCGGGAGAAGACTGTGTGATCACACCGTCAGGTTGATTCCGAAGGCTTGCAGGAATTTCCAGTGACACCACCTGAGCTCTGTGATTTCAGGAATGTTTTAAAACTGTGATTTCAATTTCCTTAATAGTTTCAGACCATTGCAAGATATCTACTTCCTGTTGGGTGGGTCATAGTCATTTTTATTGTACAATTGCATTTACCCATGTTTCGCTTAATATCTTTCTTGGATCCCATGCTTCCTGTAGTCCTTCTGTAATGCCCCCTTTTAGAGAACTCCATTCAGAAAAAGCCCATGGATGACATAAATGCTCTAGCGTCCGTCCTTCCACCTGAGAGCGCACTCCCTCCTCCTCCCTCCTGAGGGCTCTTTCCCTGGGTTTGGGGTTTGAGTGGGTTTTTGTTTGTTTTTATTTTTGTTTTGTTTTTTTCCTTTTCCTTTCTGCACTTGTAAAATGAGGCATGCCTTGGCTTCTGAAACCAATTGTCACTCAGATGGCTCTCCCTTGAAGGGATGGTGCTATTTATTTCTGCTTTCCTTATTTGTTTTTAATTTTCAGAATTAAAATGATAACAGTGTCTGGGCATAAGTTTCTTTGCATTTATACTACTTAGATTGCGTGTGATTCATTTTAAATCATAGCTTTATTGAGATAGAATGTGTATGCCATCAAATCTAGCCTGTTCAAATGTACAGTTCAGTAGCTTTGGGTATATTTTCAGGGTTGTGAAACCTTTTATCTAATTTTAGAACACTTTCACCATGTCAAAAAGAAACCCTACACTCACTGCTTGTCGCTTTACCGACCTGCCTACACCCTTAGCAACCACTAATGCACCTCCCGTCTCTATGCCTTTGCCTGTGCCAGACCTTTCATATAAATACAATCGTTCAGCATGTGATTTAAGTGGCTTCCTTTACTCGGCATCTTTTCATGTTTCACTCATCTAGCATAGTCATATTTAAAGTTAGTAAAGGTACCTTATTCATTTCCTAGGCCCAGATAATACACTCTGTTCTGGAGAGCTCTTGGGGCTGCTTCTATCTGGGCTAGGACAAGGAAGTAGGCTCAGGCAGGAATTTGACACTGGGCAAGGACAAGAAAGTCGGATCAAGATCTTGATCATCTTGATGAGTCCCCGAATACCACAGGGATTTGTTTATTGTCTTGGTTGTTCCCTGGCTGTTTTTGTTTACTGCTGTGTTTGTTCATGGACTTAGAACTGACCTTATTCTGTGCATGAACTTAGAACGGTATAACAGCAGACTGATAAATAAATAAATAAATAAATAAATAAACAAACAAACTCACTTCAGCCTCAGCACTGGCTGGAGTCATGTTATGGTGTTGTCTAATTTTTTTTTTCAATCCTCACTCCCTCTCTTGAAAACCTGTTGACTGACTGACCTGGCTTGGTCAGTTGATGCCTCAATATTGGAGCTCAAGTATAAGGGATACAGTGAAAAACATTGTTGTGGGGGTTGGGGGGTGGAGTGCATGCAAAGGAAAATACAGATTTGGGCCAGCAGTGAATAAACTCTGTAACAAGGGACAAGGTAATGGTAGAACACTTCCTGTGTATGTGTTTCGAGTTATGCTAAAATCTAGAGGAGTGAAGATCATTTTTATAGATGCTTTTAGTCTTTGGACCCTGACTAGACATAGTTTAGACTGTAGACATGAGAGAGAATGGGTTTGAGTAAAGCAGTCCTCCCCGCCTATCAGGGGATGCTTTGGGGAAACAGAAGGAAAATGCATGTAAGCCGTTCTAGAGCTCTCTGAGGGACAGGAGAAGGTCAGGAGAGGTCCTGCTTCCTTTCTGGATCCTACTGGGAGACTCCTTAGTTCTGGTTCTGGGTCCCTTAGGTAGGAAATCTTTAGTGGGACATCTAACTTCTTCCCTCTCTTTCTATTGTCTGTCCTTGGTGCACCAATCTGTCCATGTCTGTCAGTTTATGTCTCTGTTTTCCTTTCATTGCTTGATTGTTGCTCTGGGTTTCATATTCAAAAGAAAAAATGGTTAAAACTTTATCTGCTGGTTGTTCACCCCTTGATTTAGTTTTAACTCATTTTTTGCAGTCTGAATTGACACACACACACACACCAAAAAAACCCGACAAACTGCCTTTGGAGCCCCGAACCTGTAGCTGTGAGTGTAGCACAGCTGGAAAAGCCGTGTCATGGGGCTCATTGTCTGTAGGAGCCTCTCTAATAGGGGCCGGGCAGGTCTCAGTTTCTCAGGACTGGAAGCTGATGGCTGTTTCTTCTACAAAAACTCTGTTGACTGTGACTATTGGGTTCAGCAGGTGACAAGGTGCTCCTCTCTTGAAATTACAGCTAGAAAAAGTAAGAAAACTTTGTCTGGCCTAAATAAGTAAATGTGTGTAGTCACTTCATTTTTGTTTCTGACTGGCTTTAAATGTATAAATATGCGCTGCATGTCTTGATTATAGATTACTGACTTATAAGTTATATGGGTATGATTAAGAATTTGTAACATAGGTGTGATGGTTTGTATATTTTTGGACCAGGGACTGGCACCATCTGGAGTTAGTGGCCTCGATGGAATAGGTGTGACCTGGTTGGAATAGGTGTATCACTGGGTGTGGGCTTAAGACCCTCACCCCAGTTGCCTGGAAGTCAGACTTCCACTAGCAGCCTTTGGGTGAAGATGTAGAACTCTCAGCTCTGCCTGAGCCATGCCTGCCTGGTTACTGCCATGCTCCCATCTTGATGATAATGGACTGAACCTCTGAACCTGTAAGCTAGCCCCAATTAAATGTTTGGGGGTTTTTTGTTTGTTTTTGTTTTTGTTTTTGTTTTTTCATAAGACTTGCCTTGGTCATGGTGTCTGGTCACAGCAGTAAAACCCTAACTAAGACAGAAGTTGGTACTGGGAGTGGGGTATTGCTGTGATAAGCCTGACCATGCTTTTATTTGAAAAAATGTGGATTTTTGGGACTTTGGATTTGGAAAGCAGTGGAATGCTTTAAATGGGGCTTAATGGGTCATCCTAGGAATATGGAAGACTTTGTTGCTGGGAGTAATTTGAACTGTGTTGACCTGGCCCAAGAGATTTCAAAGGAGAAGAATTTCAGAATGTGGCATAAAGACTGTTTTTGTGGTATTTTGGTGAAGAATGTGGCTACTTTTTGCCCTTGCCTGAAAAGTCTGCTTGAGGCTAAGGTGAAGAGACTCAGATTAATTGCAATGACAAAGGAAGTTTCAAAAAAAAAAAAAAAAAAAAGCCCAGCAGAGACTTTGTTCTCTGGTTAAGTCTTATGAAGAGAAGTTTGAACAAGCATAGTAAGCTTAGAAAGGAAAAATATAAAATATATGGTTCGACTATTAAATGAGTATCAAGAAGTGAAATGGAGCAAAATCTTATGTTCTAGGAGATAACAGATTAAGGATGTGGGACTTTGGGGCAAGATACCCAGCTAAATTTAGATCCAGGCATGGTAGTATACACCTTTAATTCCAGGAGACTGGCATGCTGATCTGCATTCAAGGCCAATCTACAGAGCAAAATCCAGGATAGCCAAGCTTAAGCAGTGAAGGATTTGGAAAACAGAAAGCCAGTGACAGTGTAATAGTACAAGCGGGTCATGTTCTAAGTCCTGCAAGCAGCAGAACTCAGCAGCTTCAGCCATGTGGCTCTGGCTCTAGGGTTAAGAATGGAAGGAACTACTGGGACAATTGATGCTGGTTAGCTGGAGCTAAGAAGTTAGCAGTGATTATGAAGAGACCAGCATCACTGGGGTGAAATCTTCTGGGAAGTGTTTTCTGGGAGCACAAAGAAGCTGTGTTCCAGAGATAGCCAAGGTTGTACCTCGTGCTGCAGCTGGACTTGGTAATCTGTAAGAATCACCCAGGTGGTACTGGTTTTGAAGGCATGAAGGTGTCATGAAGAACAGCTGAGGCTTGGCACTGTGAGAGGTCATGGAAGGCCATTGGAGAAGGTATAGCCTCAGCTGTAGTTGATGGCCCAGGACTGAAGGGGTCAGGCAAAGGATTTGAGGCTTGGCACCATGAAGAGAGCCTATGAAAGGCTATTGGTGAAGCCTAGTAGGAGTGGAACACCCCAGTGTATTGGAGATGTCAGTACCATGGAATGATCACCAAGAACAGCAGCCATAGTGGAGTGGTTCAACCTGAGCTTAGAGTGCTTCCTTTCTTCCTTCCTTCCTTCCTTCCTTCCTTCCTTCCTGTTTCTCTGGTTTGGTTTTTCCTGAGACAGAGTTTCTCTGTGTATCCCTGGCTGTCCTGTAACTCGCTCTGTAGAAGGCTCTTCTTGCGCACACCCAACTGGCCAGGAAGAACGACGCTGCAACAGGATCCTTCTGCACACGTTTATTGGGAGAGCATTGATTGCATAGGCGAAAGAAGAACAACCCCGAACAAGGAAAATGATGCTGCTTATATACCCCTCCATGTGACGTGTCAGCTCCTGATTAGCTGCTCACTCATCACCCCACTACTACGCCCAGGGATGGGCAGTGACTTGGCACGAATTTACTCTTGCACCTGCGCACATTACTTGTTTACCAGTTAGGCACAGCGGAGGCTCATGATGGCAATTGCTCACGGCTCCCCACAGGCTCTGGCCTTGATCTCACAGATACACCTGCCTCTGTCCCCGTCACTGTCCAGAACTCACTCACATGCTGAGGCAAGACCCATGGAGGACATGTGATGTTTGGAGGAAGTAGAAAAAGGAGGCTTGCTGGTAGAGCTGGCTGTGCAATGCTTGGATCTCACATCTTTGCTGATCTTCACTTTGTAGATCAGGCTGGCCTTGAACTCACAGACATCTTCCTGCCTCCGCCTCCCTATAGTGCTGGGGGATTAAAGGTTGCTTCTCCAATGAATTAACTCCTTAACTTTGTTAATGGTATCCTTTGAAGTCCAATGTTTTTGTTTGTGTTGAGACAAGGTCTTATATGTAGTTCTAGCTGGACTGGAATTTGCTATATAGATTAAGCTGGTCTCAAAAGTCACAGAGCAAGCGGGGTGTGGTGGTGCACGCCTTTAATCCCACCACTCCAGAGGCAGAGGCAGGCGGATTTCTGAGTTCAAGGACAGTCTGGTCTACAAAGTGAACTCCAGGTCAGCCAGGGCTATACAGAGAAACCCTGTCTCAACCCCCCACCCCAAAAAAAGGTCACAGAGCTCTGCCTGTCTCTGCCTTCCAAATTTTAGGATTGAAGGTGTGCACCACCAACTGTGTTTCTGAAGCACGACGAGTTTAATTACGGTGAAGTCCACTTATATTCTTGTTTTTTTTTTTAAATGGCATTTTTTGGAGTGGGGTGAGGGGTCATGTGACACTGTTCCAAAGTGGAAACTTAAGGGTTCTTTGGAAAGTCAGTTGTTGGATGGTGTTTTGTTGGGGCAAACATGTGGAGGGGTGTTTTTCTGAAGTGGATATAGGCGTGAAAGGTTGAGGCAGACTCGTGGAAAAAAACGTTTGGCTGAAGCAGACACATGTAAAAGGAATTTCTGCTAAAGCAAGTATGTGAAAGGACATGTAAGAGGAGAAACTGAGGCAGAAGCCAATTGTTGGGCAAAGAGAAAGATGGGTCTTCTGGGCCCCAGGAAAGAGGGAGACAGAGAACAGATGGTGGAGCAGAGGAAACAGCAGACATGTAGGTCTCTGGGCACCTAGCTTGTAGTCTCTGAGTTGGGCAAAGGCCAAGGAGGATGGGGCAGGGTATTCTTCGCTCAGCCATTGAGTTATCTGGCTAGTTTTAAAATATTAAGCCTGTCTGGTGTTTTCTATCTGAGGAGACTAAGGTGGGCAGGAGAAAGGGCACAGACAGGGCCATAGTTGGTGGCTTGGCAGAGCTAGCTGCAAGAAGTTAAGGGAGTTGGGGCAGAGCTCTCAAGGAAGAGCTAGCAGGTTTTTTAAAGTATACAAAGAACACATAATGAGGGATTCTTTGCTAACAACACATGTGTATCGGTCTGCCTTACATTGCATAGTTGAGCTCCATTTGTCAGGACTCCATAGAAAGACACTCACCAAAAAACTTCTGGTGGTGTGCTGTGTCTTTTAGTTTCTTGCTGCTTCCTCAGACTTGGGCTGATTGGCAGTGATGCCAGCTGAGACAGACTCACATGCTGGGGCAAGACCCATGGAGGACATGTGATGTTTGGAGGAAGTAGAAAAAGGAGGCTTGCTGGTAGAGCTGGCTGTGCAATGCTTGGATCTCACATCTTTGCTGATCTTCGCTTTGCTGAGAGAGGCACAGTCAAGAACTTTTCCTGGCATTCCTGTTGGCCCTGGGCTCTCCTGCTGACCAGTGCCGAGGCTGAGGCCTGGCTGTCTCTGCTAGGTGGTGTCACCACTGTTGACTCATGTTTGCCATCCTGACTCTTCCAAATTGGACTGTTAGTATATCTGTGAAGTGTTTGTGAGTGGATTGAGTTGTCAATGTTAATCTGTGAACTGAACTACTGATGTCTAGACAATGCAGATGGGAGTTGCTCCAAAGAATCATTTCTAAACAGGTCCACTTCCCCTGCATCCTTTCTTTCCCACCAGCTCTGATGGGTGGTGGACTAGAAGGGAGGTTGTGATGGTTTATATGTTTGGCCCAGGGAGGGGCACTATTTGGAGATGTGACCTTGTTGGAATAGGTGTGCCACTGTTGGAGTGGGCTTTAATACCCTAGTCCTAGCTGCCTGGAAGCCAGTATTCTGCTAGCAGCCTCAGATGAAGATGTAGAACTCCCAGCTCCTCCAGCACCATGCCTGCCTGATGTTGCCATGTTCCTGCCTTGATGATAATGGACTGAACCTCTGAACCTGTAAACCAGCCCCAGTTAAAACTGTTGTCCTTTATAAGACTTGCCTTGGCCATGGTGTCTGTTCACAGCAGTAAAACCCTAACTAAGACAGAGGTTAAAGCATTTAAGAGCCATCCTTAAAAATAAGGTTTGAGAAAATTAAAGTTCAATTGTTCAGTTGTTCAACTGTTCAATTGTTTTGCAGGCTGCTCTCTCTCTCTCTCAACAGCATCTGACTCTGTAGCCTTGGCTGACCAGGAACTCACAGAGATCCACCTGCCTGTCTCCTGAGTGCTGGGATTAAATGTGTGGGCCATCCTGCCCTGTTCTTGGTCAGATACTTCCTATATCACTGTATCATCTTTTTGTTGTTGTTTTAGATAGATCTACTTATTTTGTTTTGTGTATGTGTTTTGTCTGCATGTATGTATGTGTACCACCTACATGCTTGCTGCCCGAGGAGGTCAGAAGAAGTCATCTGATCTGCAACTAAAATTATAGCTGGTTGTGATCCATCCTGGTGGTGCTGGGGATGGAACCTGGGTCCTCTGCAGAAGCAGACAGAACTCTTAACTGCTGGGTCATCTCACCAGCATTACCTCTGTGTTCTCTGATTGTCATTTATGTCTCTTCCCCTCCCTCTGCCCCATACAGCTCGAGGTCTTCTTAGTTCTTGATAATTTTCTGCTATATCAATTATCACTGATTTGGAGTACTGTGTTACAAGATTTAGGATATTTTAAAGTCCTCTCTTTTAGCTAACTTTTTCTGAGACACTGCTCACAAGATGAGTAGGGTAGGGGGCAGGCACTACCTACCACTGCCAGTTTGGTAGAGGCCCAAGTCCTGCAGGTTTTTTTAATTGACATTGAGAGGCTTCAGATGTGATAACATTGTGTGCAGGATCCTAGGGAAGGAGGGAGGAGCTACCTTAACCTAAGTAGAAATCTAGGCTTCCTGCTAGGACTTTGTTGACAGGACAGTGGGGTGGGACATATCATAATATCCTTTGATTTTTGCTGACTTAATCAGCTCTTGTCCAAAAGTTTTCTGTATTCTGTACTGCCCCTTCAGCTAGAGAGAGAAGTGTTTTGATGGAACATTTTTGTTGTTTTGTGCTTTGGTCCGGGCCACTGGGATTTCCAGGTTCAGTTTCAAGTGTGGGCTATATAAGGCCAAAGAAACCCGGGAGACCTCATCTTTGTGTCATTCCTTGAGTCGCACGGCCCCTGCTCAGTCTATTTGCTTTCTACCAGAAGCCTCTTCCGCTGCTTGTTTTCTATGCAATGTCTGGGACTTTTGGCTGTACTGAGAACAGTGAACACTGTGCCTTCTGCATCTTCCCAGGAGCAGGAGCCTAAGTAGGCCCTTTTTATAAATAGAATTATGTTTTAATTGCTAGGAGTTATTAATAGCTCAAGGAATTTAAAGTTAATCCTTCCCCAGTTAAAAATAACTTCTTAATTTATCATTTTATAAATTAAAGCCTTATGTAAGGGTTTGCTTTAAGTAAGAAATGCCTATAGATTATTTACATATTGCTGAATGTACTATAACTGTCCCTGCAGCATTTACATTCTCCTAAATTATTTCTTTAAAAAGATTTTCCTTAATGTTAATCTGGAGATGTTTCAAAGCAGAAGACAATTCCTTAAACTGTGTAGTGCTAAACAGAATCAAGAGTTAAGAAGGAAAGAAGGTTGGGTAAGACAACAGTGTCTTTCCAGGGGCACAACTGAAAAATGGTTCTGAGAAGTACTCTATTTTAAAGCTTGCCTACTTCAGGTACTACTCCAGCTCTATCTTAGTGAGCTTCTATGTAGCATTAGTAATGATTTATTACTAATAATTAATAAAATAATTGTGCTAATAATTATTAAATACTTAATATATTTGCTATAAAATATGTTTATTAAATATATTGTAATTTAAAAATAATCTAAGCCGGGCGTGGTGGTGCATGCCTTTAATCCCAGCACTCGGGAGGCAGAGGCAGGCGGATTTCTGAGTTCAATGCCAGCCTGGTCTACAGAGTGAGTTCCAGGACAGCCAGGGTTACACAGAGAAACCCTGTCTCCAAAAACCAAAAAAAAAAAAAAAAAAAAAAAAAAAAAAAAAAGAGGAACTAACTAAAGAACAGAAAGGTTTTAAGGTTAAAAGCAAAGTTTATTACCATCTTAAATTTCAGTATATGTCATTGAAAAATGCCAACATGTCTGCAGAGTTTCACCACATGAAACGTAAAGAGGAAACATCACGCAGTAGCTGGTATCCTGTACACTAAGGAAAAAAATAGCAGAAAAGAAAAATTAAATCACATATGGTCATAAGCCTTAAGATGAGTAAGAGTAGTTTTAGCTTAAGATCAGAGTCAAAGATCACTTATTTAAAGCATCTCTACCCAGAATCTCTGTATAGTCACATTCTCATTTCAATCCAATGAAAGAATAGATTCTTAGATTATCTCATCCCAATTTTTAAAAAAAGATTTATTTATTTTATGTATGTGAGTACACTGTCACTCTCTTCAGACACACCAGAAGAGGGCTTCGGATCCCATTACAGATGGTTGTGAGTCACCATGTGGTTGCTGGGAATTGAACTCAGGTCCTCTGGAAGAGCAATCAGTGCTCTTAACCACTGAGTCATCTCTCCAGCCCCATCTCAACTTTATAATATCTAATAACCAAGAATTTTTTGTTGTTGTTTTCGAGACAGGATTTCTCTGTGTAGCCCTGGCTGTCCTGGAACTCACTTTGTAGACCAGGCTGGCCTTGAACTCAGAAATCCGCCTGCCTCTGCCTCCCAAGTGCTGGGATTAAAGGTGTGCGCCACCATGCCCTGCCTAAAGAAAAATTCATGTGGGGTGGTGGTAACACATACCTTTAATACCAAAAAGTACCAAAAATAAAATACCAAAAAAAAAATGTTTTTCTTTAAAAAGAATTCAAGGGAATAAATCCTTTTATATATACTAATTAATATTCAATCCTTCCTCCTTCCAGTTAGCTTTGTTTATTCCCAAAGTAGTATTTAGGTAAATTCTTCTTCATTGCTTGGTGTAGGTCCTACAACAATCCTTAGTTGCTCATCTTTAGTTTTATTTATGTGTATGAGTGCTTTGCTGCCACGCACATCATGGGAATGCCTAGTGTCTGTGGAGGTCAGCAGGGCATTGGACCCCTGGAACTGGAATTATGAACGGTTATGAGCTACCTCATGGTTGGAGACTAAAACCCAGGTCCTCTGCAAAAACAAAGGCTGTTACCCTCTGAACCATTTTCCCAGCCCCTAATCTTATAGATTTTAATGCTATTTTATTTTTTAAATCTCCAGCAATGTAAGATTCAGTTACCACAATCACACAATCATCTGATTTTTACAAGTCTCTACTCTACAATGAAAGCTTTTAAGTATAAAATAAGACCTGTTTACATTTTTCCTTGCAGTAAATTTTTTTGCAGACTCACCAAACTGCTCTGGAGGAAGGTTTACATTAAATTGTTTTTCTTAGGACATATTCCTTCTTAGAAAATTCCTTTCCAAGAACACTACTCTATCTAACTTCTATTAAATCAACATTTAAAAATGTTTATTTTATTTGATAGAGACAAAGTTTCTCTGTGTAGGCCAGGCTGGCCTGGAACTCAGCAATCTGTCTGCCTCTGCCTCTGGAGTGATGGGACTAAAAGTGTGGGCTGCCATGCCTGGCCATATTTTAGTAATTTTAAATATTTTCCCTTTCAATTTTCAGCTTTCTGATGATAAAAACCATCTTTTAGTCTCAAACTTTGAGTTAAGCTAATTGTAACACTAAAAAGTATTACAAGTGAAGATTTTTAAGCTTCTTAATAAATAAGTTGTAAATATTTAGCATTTTTCAAGAATTAGGTACAATAATTTTACCTGTAAAGTGTATGGAGAGCAATCACTGCCTAAACAAGAAGTATGTAACACTAAGGCAGTTGAAAGCACTGATGTGAAGATAATTCTCGCTGGCCACTCACTCAGAAAAAAGGACCACCTTGCTGTGCATATTTAAAATACTCATACGTGGTAAGTTTGTGTAAAAATAACCAGGCAGGGAAGAACGATTCTTCCAAGACCGGGTTTCTCAGTATAGCCCTGGCTGGCCTTGAACTCAGAAGTCTGCCTGACTCTGCCTCCCAAGTGCTGGGATTAAAAGCGTGTGCTACCACTGGGAAGAACAATTCACCTCTCTTCATTACCATTATTGCAACTGGCTTGAAAAGTGCCTACCTCTCCCATTTTAAAACACTTTCAGCTTGAAGTTACAGTACCTCTCTGGTGGTGGCTGTATAAGGAGAGAGGAGAGCTTATTATCTCCAAGCTCAGGGAACTAGCTTTATAGTAGAAACATACCTAGAGATGTAAACCTAATTTTCTAAATCATTTCATTTGGTTTTATATGGTAGTTTCGTGCTACATCAGCACATTTCAGAAGCCCCTGTGTTATCAAGGGGGCCGCCGTCCGCCCACACCCTTCTGCCTTGTCCCAGGAAAGCTGTAACAGTTCGACTGTGGGACGAGCGGCCTGGTGGGTGTCGCCGGGCTCTGGGCTCGGCGGTCTCCCGGGGGGGACACGAGTGCACTCCGGGCACGCACGTCACCTGCCGCCGGAAGGGCCGTGCATCTGGGCGTTCACACTCAACGGGCTGGGCAGCGGAGGCCGCGACTGAGCCCCAGGCTGGCTTGTGGGGGCTGCAGTGGGCGCGAGGGGGTGTGAGGCGGGCACGGGGCCGAGGCGTCGACCCCGGGACCCCGCTTGGTGAAAACCGCTGGGGCGCGCCGCCCGCCCGCCCGCCTTCCCGACGCAGGCCAGCAGGCCCAGGCCGCAGTTTTCCCAGCCCCGTCGCCGTTGCCAAGGCGACCGCCGCCGAAGATTCCCGCGCCGGGCTCCGCCCCCCGGCCAATCGGACCGGCGCTCGCCGGAGCCCGGATTCTCTTTGTTCCGCAGCCATTTCAGGCCCCGGACGGGAGGCAGCGCCGCTTCGGCAGAAAGGCCCGAGCGCCGGAGGCCTCTGGGATGGTGTGGGACCGGGTAGGTTGGCGTGAGGGTGCGTGGCCAGGGCGGAGGCGGGTGGGAAGCGGCCCGAGCGAGCTCCGACCGGCCGCCGCGCCGAGGGGACCGCGCTCCGCTGTCCGCCCTCTCGGACGGGGCCTGGCCGTTTGGAGCCCGCCGGCGACGGCGCGGTTCTAAGCCCAACAGCTGCGGTCCCGGGCGCCCTGCGGGTCCCGGACAGGGCAGGCGGCGCCCCAGGAGCGGGAGGTCGGTCCTGGGGGTGGCGGGAGGCTGGCGGGCCGAGCCGCTGCGATGCCCGTCAGGCCGCACGGTGCGAGGGCCCGAGGTCGCCGGTCTTTGTCCCGGAGCCTCGCACACTCCGGTTTCTGCAGCCAGCTGATCCGTCTCCCCCGAGGGCCTGCTGGCCTCGCGACCTGTGAACATAATTTTAATGTTTGTAACTACGGGTTTTGCTTAGGTTTGTGGGTTTTGCACGTCTGCCTCTGTCTGCCCACGCCACGGGGAAGGGCCGCCGAGGAACAGACCCGCCACCACAATCAAACTGGCTTTAGAAAGGCTTTCTTCCTCTTAGAAATGATCTCGCGGGGCTTAATTTTTTTTAATCACGTGGGGTTTGCAGGGATTGTTTACAGTTTCACTTTGTTACGCCAGTCGCGAATCAGCTGTTAACTGTAGAAACGAAGTCAGAGGCTGTCCACTAGTTGGGGAGATTGTATTAAGAAGCTTAGTATGTCCTGTTCGAAAAACAGTGATGGCTTCAATGAGTACGTAAGCAATGCTTTTCCCCCCTAAAGAGAAGACGCTCCTTAAATGCAAAATATTCGGTGAAATCAGTATTTGGAACTGACCTGTCTGTCTGCAATGTGCACGCTCAGACGTGTTCATCTTTAGGATACCAAAAGTACCTGCTGGGTTTTGAGTTTCCCTATCGAAACTTTCACTTAAGTGTGGTAAGAAAGTGTGCTAATGAAGTAAGTGGATGGTTTGTAGTTGGTGAGAAGTGATCCTTGTTACTGTCCTGTAACCCTCCGTCCTGGTTCTAGAGAATGGCTGGTCTATGTGGAAATTTGCAAGTGCAAAGGAAAAATACTACTTTAGAGGTGGCCGATTTATTTTAAACTCCTTGACACTTGCCGTGTGTGGGTGAATAGTGGTTTGGCAATTCAGCTTTTACTTGAGTCCGTGTACACCTACTGCACTGTGAGTGGTTCGTCTTCCCTTTCTGAAGAGGGCCTCGGCCTTCCATTAGCCATGTGCTTTTCCATCCTGCCCTGGCCAGAAATTACTGAATTCCTCCCACTGAAAGACCTATAGAAAATATTTTTGTATTTCTCCCTCCATTCCTAAAAGCCTTTTTGCCATTATATAATAGCAACAGGATAGAATTTTATCTTAAAAAAAAAAAAAGATCCTAGCTGTGCCTTTTTGCCATTATATAATAGCAACAGGATAGAATTTTATCTTAAAAAAAAAAAAGATCCTAGCTGTGACTATTTCCAGTATCAATAATTGTTATAGTCATTGTTTTATGACTATTTTTTTTTACTTATGTTAAAGTGATTGTGTGCATTCAGTTTTCTTAAATTGTGTTGAAATGTGAACATGTGCTATATTTAGAGGAATTTCTTGTGTTTGTTAGCCATATTGGCAAGCTTTTTTTTTTGAAAAGAAATCAGGTTCTAAGGAAGCCAAGTCAAGTTCCACATGAAGTAAATGTAACCAGAATAAATGAAAGAGAGGAAGGTGACAGCATGCGGACTGCCTTTGGAGGCAGAGGCAGGCAGATCTCTGAGTTCCAGGACAGCCAGGGCTCCACTGAGAAACTCTGTCTCCAAAAACAAACAAACCAGGAAAGAAAGAAAAGAATGTGGTATAAGATGCCAAAGATTTGGCCCTCCCCACCCCCCCCAAATGCTTACGTGCAGAGATTGAGAGAGCTGAACTAGAGTGTAACTGGTGATTTCAGAATCACGGAGGACAGTGCACCTTCCAAAAGGAAACTTCTCACAAGATGAGGTCCTGCTTGGCTAGTGTTAGTAAGGCTCTAGCAGGTTAGAGGAGTGTATTCACTGTTGGACAGAGGTTTGTGAGAGTGGGTGGACTGTGGTTAGTCAGGTAGAGGTTAGGAAGGGAGGTTCTCAAAGCCTTTGTGTGGTTCTGACACATCTATCCTAGGCACTGTTCTTAGAAGGACTGTAGTTGGTGTGATGAGTAGAGTATTCGCTTTCAAGCATCTTCATGCACAAATGAAACAAGAAACGAGGATGGAGATTTGTCTTCAAAAAAAAAATTTTTTTTTTTTTTGAGACAGGGTTTCTCTGTAGTCTTGGCTGTCCTGGAACTCACTCCGTAGACCAGGCTGGCCTCGAACTCAGAAACCCACCTGCCTCTGCCTCCCAAGTGCTGAGATTAAAGGTGTGCGCCACCACACCCAGCTCACATCTTATTTCTAAAAGGCAGTCAGTGGCAGTGGAACTATTTGAATTTAGTACAGAAAGGAGACAGGTGGCTCTCAGTGTGAGGGGTTTGAATCATCGGTGTCCTTCTAATGGCTTAGGTTATGATACAAG
The DNA here is from genome assembly GCF_000001635.26 of Mus musculus. NCBI lineage: Eukaryota > Metazoa > Chordata > Mammalia > Rodentia > Muridae > Mus > Mus musculus. The sequence continues at coordinate 98,923,698 of NC_000079.6, read as the reverse complement.
GTAGGCTTGTCCTGCATGTGGATGGGCAATCTAAGCCAGGCCCTTTGTAATTGTCAGTGTAACGTGAAACAGGTTACATCATCTCGGTTGTGTTCTGAGAACTGAGTTCACTTAGGAAGCTCTCAGAACCAGGCCCACATGGAGTCGATGCTCCACAAATCACTAATGTTCTCGTCATCATCGTTTTCAGTGTTTTTTATAACTATGAGAAATAAACTTAAAATTGCCAATTTCAGGATGGTACAGTAATTTATCTAAGCCCTTCAGTGTATTTTCTACAAATGTGTATATTTACACAGTTGAGATTTTATTGCATAAGTAATTTTCTGCTTGCATTTTCTTAAGCTAATAAGTGATATTGTTTGTTTTTTTATGAATGTGTAATGTTTGTGTGAATTTCTCTTAAAGAGTTTTTAATTGTTTTTTGTAGTTACATAATCACTACACCGAACATCTTTGTGCATGAGACAATTAGCTGCACTTTAGATGTTTCTTTGAGATGCTGGGTATCATTCACGTTTCTGAATTCATATTGTCTGGTTACTTTTGCTTAAGGCAAGTGTGATGGTTTGTGTATGCTCGGACCAGGGAGTGGCACTAGTAGAAGGTGTGCTCCTGTTGGAGTAGGTATGGCCTATTGGAGTAGGTGTGTCACCGTGGGCTTGAGCTTTGTCCTAGCTTCCTGGAAGTCAGTATCACAGAGGTGAAATCTTCTGGGCAGTGTTTTCTGTGAGCACAAAGCAGCTGTGTTCTGGATATAGCCAAGGTTATACCTCCTGCTGCTGCTGTACTTGAAGGGTCACTCAGGTGGTACTGGTTTGAAGACATGAAGAAGTCATGAAGAACAGCTGAGGCTTGGCATTGTGAGAAGCCATGGAAGGCCATTGGTGAAGGTGCAGCCTCGGTTGCAGTTAATGGCACAGGACTGAAGGATTTGAGACTTGGCACCATGAAGAGAGCCTATGAGAGGCGATTGGTAAAGCCGAGTTGCAGCAGAAGGCCTCAGAATATTGGGGATGTTCTTGGCTGATCACCAAGAACAGCTATGGCAGTGGAGTGGATCAACCTGAGCTTAGGGTGCTACAGAGGGCAGAGCTGGAGAAGTGATGCCAGCCCTTTCGAGGAACCCAGAAGATCATGTGTGGATCTCAGATATTGAAACAAGAATCTGTGAAGTTGAAGTTGACTTGGAGACCCCAAGATACTAAAGATGCCAGAGCCATGAAAGCTGCTAACAGGAGTGGAACCAGCCCAGGAGAAAGCAGTTTCAACACAGATGAAAAAGGAGTTGGAGATCTGAAGACTGCTTTGACATCAGCCTTGGAGATGCAGAGTTTGGAATTGGCTCAGCTGGTTTTCTGCCTTGCTTTGGGGATTACAGTTCAGTGATTGGATGAATCTCAGAAGAGACTTTGAAGTTTGAAATTTTAACATTGTTGAGACCACTACAGACTGGGGACTTTTGAAGTTGGACTAAATGTACTTTTATGCTATGGCTAGATATGGCCCCCATAGACTCATGTGTTTGAATAAGTCTATGGGAGCCAGGGAGTGGAATGTGATGGTTTGTATATGCTTGGCCCAGGGAGTGGCACTATTAGAGGGTGTGTCCCTGTTGGAATAGTTGTGGCCTATTGGAGTAGGTGAGTCACTGTGGGCATGGGCTTAAGACCCTCATCCTAGCTGCCTGGAAGTCAGTATTTTGTTAGCAGCCTTCAGATGAAGATACAGAACTCTGAGCTCCTCCTATACCATGTCTGCCTGGATGCTGCCTCGTTCCTGCCTTGATAATACTGAACTAAACCTCAGAACCTGTAATCCAGCCCCAATTAAATGTTTATCCTTATAAGACTTGTCTTGGTCATGGTGCCTGTTTACAGCAGTAAAACCCTAACTAAGACAGCAGGTTTATTTTTCATGGTGGTGGTTTGAGACAGGGCCCCTCTCTGTAGCCCTGGCTGTACAGGAACACTTTCAGAAGACCAGACTAGCTTCCATCTCACCGAGGTCTGCCTCTGCCTTCTGAGTGCTTGGATTAATGTTGTGGACCGCTCTGCTCTGCTCTTGGTGGTGGTTTGATCTTTATTGCTGTTACTGTCTGTGTGAGTAGTGTTAGAGATTGAGCTCATGACCTCATGCAGGCTACATGTTGAGGATGGACTAAGTTATGCGCGCTGACCTTGAACTCACTCTAGTCCAGGCAACCCTTACACTCTTCATCCTCTTGCTTTAGCTTGTGCTTACAAGCCTCTACCGTTAGGGCTGCTGTTGTTTGTTTGAAGACAGCCTCTGTTGCTCAGGGTTAGCCTCAGATCGTCCCCTTCTGCCGCCATCGTCCCTGTGCAAAGGTAATAGATGTTCACTACTATGCTAGGCTTGCTTGAGGGAATTTGGTAATGTTTATGAAATAAATAGAAGCAGCATAATGCTAATGCACCACTGTTGGGCGACAAAGGAGAAGGAGGGGGACTGAATTAGTGCTCCTTTCCATTGTAGTCAGGAGGTACCTGTAGTCATCTGTCTGCTACATATCATTTCTTATACCGAATTCTCATCATCATAGTTCTGTGTTACACATGGAAATTATTTTTCTCTGATTGATGGGAAAAGGTGGAGATGCATTTTGCACAAGGGCTAGATATGCAAGCCTGACTCTGAATCTAGGTCTGTCTGTCTGTCTAAAAGATACTACTTGTACATTTCTGTGTAGTACATACTCCAAGTAATGAATGGTTAAGTTACAAAATTAAACCAGACAGACCTTAACTTTCCACATTTTAGAAAATGGAAAAAAAAAATCTTTACCAGGAGGAAATCTAATTGTATACATAGAGATATATAATATATATAGAGAGACATCTGGATTCTGAAATGGTTGCAGCAACAATATGTGGGCTCAGCATTCTTAGTAATGCTCTCCAACAAATGGCAAAGAGAAAAACCAAAGAAGTCACAAATTTGATTAAATTTAGTGACTAAGAGAAGTTTAAAGGCCCATTAAGTAATTGAATTGAAAACTATACTCGATGAAGCCCATTCCTGGTGAAATAAATGAAAGTCTTAATGGAAAATAAGCCAAGAAGACTAGAGCTGTTTAACATAAGAAGGATAGAAGATTTCATGCTGAAAACAGAAGGAAAACAGAAGGAAGGCAAACCCCACATACATGCACGTGGGTTGCATTTTACAGCTGACTGAAACAGTGATGAGATAGTACATTGCACTCCTCCTTCACGCCCACCAGAAGTGCTTGTCCCAGAAAGGACACAGGTCCTTCCTATCACTTTTGTCTTTCCTAACAAAAGAAATTATAGGAGAGAAATAATTGAATGTTCCAAACTGTTGTATTTCTGTAAGCAAATGCTTAACAATAATGACAATCACATCATTAAAAAGTGAACATCGAGTTACAGAGTCAACTTTCATTTGTTTCCATTAGGGATTAACATTTTTGAAAACTAACTGAGCTGAGGAGGTGGCTCCATGGGTCAGGTGCTTGCCATGAAAGCGAGCGAGCTTAGGTCCCAGAACACGTGAAGCCCTGGAATCAGCTTCTCCTACAGCGATGCGAGGGAGAGGCAGGCGACTCCCTGGAAGCTCGCAGGCCAGTTACCCAGGCACACTCAGCAGTGAAGCTCTCTCTGGACAGACACACATATACACCAGTATTTAACAAGAGAAGGAAATATTTAGTAAACACGGTTTTCTGAAGTCAGCAAGTTAAAGCAGTAAACTCTTAGAAGTCGGCTCCCTCAGCTGCAGAGAGCACAAGCTCGGGTCGCCTTGGCTGGCTGGTGCAGTAGCTGTGGAGAGAGATGTGAGCAGAGGATGCCACAAGCACTGTCAGAGGCCGACAGGTTTGCTGTAGCCCAGGGAGGCCTAGGAGAGGTCCATGAAGAGTAGAGTGCAGCTGGCGCGTTGGGAGCTGGAAGCCCATTCCTCTGTGTGTGCAGGAGGTAAGCACCTACTGTGTTCTTGGTCCACTGAGCATACGTGGCAGATTATAGATATTTTCTACTCTCTGGTCCATACTAGCCTTGCCATTGTAGTGCAAAGCAGTTTCAGACAGCAACGACACTAACTGGTGTGGTCAGATTTGCCTCAAGTGTTTTAATTCACATTATACTAGAATAAACTATTGAAATTTTGAAATGAAACATGTTCATTACGTGTATAAATCATCAAGAACAAAATGGGTTTTTCAGATTATGAAATACATAAAAAGGAAAACCGCTCAATTACTTACTTTATTCTTGTTCTTATTGCCACAGGCTCTCTGTATAATCCTGGCTGGCCTAGGACTTACTACATAGATCCTGCTGGCCTGGAACTCACAGAGAGATCCTCTTGCTTCTGCCTCCCAAGTGCTGAAATTAAATATACCACATGTGGGTATATGCCACCACACCCAACCTAGGTATTTTAAAGTAAAACCATTTTACCATAGTAGCTTCCATTTCTTAACAAGATGGATGAGTCAGGTGTCAGGATGTCTTTGTCAGTAACTGCAGAGGCTCCTGGTTCCTCGTCAGCCTTCATCTGCATTTCATTTATCAGATTTGTAACATGTCTGTTCATAGTCGAATTTCCCACCCACCTCCCCATCTTAACCCTTCTTAACCTTTATTTTGTGTCCTCTGGGGTTTACTGTCTACCTACCAAAAAGAACTTTCAGCATATTTTTGTGTTTTTCTTTAAGGGTTATTTATTTTATTTTTATGTGTGAGTGTTATGCTTACATGTATGAATATGCATTGTACATATTTGGTGCCTGCGGAAGTCAGAAGACATCCAGTCCACTTGATCTGGAGTTAGGGATTGTTGTGAGTGTGACCCTGTGGGTGTTGAACCTGGGTCCTCAGCAAGTGCTCTTGACCACTGAGCCAGCTCCACCACCCCTTTCAACATATTCTTTCTTCTTTTAAAAATATTTCTTAGATTTATTTATTTTATGTGTATGAGTGCTTGGCCTGTATGCAGATATGTGCACCATATGCCAGCCTGTGCCAGGGAAGGTCAGAAAGGGTTTCGGATCCCTTGGGACTAGAATAACAGAAGGTTGTGAGGTGTCATGTGCACGCCGGGAATGGAACCTGGGTCTTGAGCAAGAACAATGCTATGACAGCTCTCTAGCCCCTGAACACATGCCCTTCTTTCTCCATCGCCATCTCCTATCCATCTACTTTCTCCTGATTATGTAGGCATTCCCTCTGTTTCTCAGGCTGGTCTCAAACTCATAGTCCTACTTCTGCCTCCCCATGTGCCACTGTGCCTGGGCTTCCTTTCTTATCTTGCTGGGAACCTGGCACAGTTGTACCTCAGTTAGTTGGTTGATTTTGCATAATTTTTCATATTTCCTAGAAGTGAGAACAACAACTTGAAGTCTCTTTCCTGCTTTTAGACTATTCTCTCCCCAAAGCCCCAGCCTTAGGTTATGTCATGAATGCCTACATACCTTTTTGTTTCTAGTACCACCTGCTCTTTGTATATTGAAGTCACCAGGAGTGTAATGGGTTGTTTTATACCCTAGCATGCATAATACCTAGTGAGATCAGGCAGTAGTTTGCACTTCTGTAGTTACTCTTGCATGGTGTTCCACCCTGTGACCTCTACTCCTGCCTTTGTGGTTTACGCCCAGTCCCTCACACCAGCTTCTGGATCGTGGAGCACCCCACACCCATCCCTGTCTCCTGGCCACTTGCTGTCTTGTTTTCACTCTGTTTTACATGGCCTTCACTCAGCTTAAATTCCACAGTTAGTCATGGAATTTTGGATCTCCTTCCTTGTTTTCTTTCTTTTTTTTTTTTTTTTTGCTTATTTTTGTTGTTTGGCAGAACCAGGGGCCCAGTTAAGACCAGTTCTGTGCTTTGTTTTGCACTTGCTTCTGTGAGCCTGTATGTGGACAAACTGTACAACTGTAGAACCTCACTTGACCATAAATCTCATGGCCTGCATGATGCCTGGTGTTCCTGGATTTCCTTTCTACTACTAAGTGAAATAACTTTAAAAGATCTAAATAACTTTAAAAGTCCCACAGTCTTTACATATTCTTAAATTTTCAATCTCTTTAAAATATCCATCTCTTTTAAAATCCAAAGTCTTTTTACAATTAAAAGTCTCTTAACCGTGGGCTCCACTAAAACAGTTTCTTCCTTCAAGAGGGAAAATATCAGGGCACAGTTACAATCAAAAGCAAAAGTCAATCTCCAACCGTCCAATGTCTGGGATCCAACTTACGATCTTCTGGGCTCCTCCAAGGGCTTGGGTCACTTTTCCAGCCATGCCCTTTGTAGCACACACATCATCCTTTAGGCTCCAGATGCCTGTACTCCACTGCTGCTGCTGCTCTTGGTGGTCATCTCATGGTACTGGCATCTCCAAAACGCTGCATGACCCCTTCAGTCCTGGGCCATCAACTACAGCTGAGGCTATACCTTCTCCAATGGCCTTCCATGACCTCTCACAGTGCCAAGCCTCAGATGTTCTTCATGACACCTTCATGCCTTCAAAACCAGTACCACCTGGGTGACCCTTACACATTACCAAGTCCAGCCACAGCACAAGGTACAACTTTGGCTATATCTGGAATGCAGCCACTGTGCTCTCAGAAAACACTTCCCAAAAGATGTCACCTCAATGATGCTGGTCTCTTCCTTTTTTTTTTTTTTTTTTCTTTTGTGGTTTTTCAAGACAGGGTTTCTCTGTATAGCCCTGGCTGTCCTGGAACTCACTTTGTAGACCAGGCTGGCCTCGAACTCAGAAATCCGCCTGCCTCTGCCTCCCGCGTGCTGGGATTAAAGGCGTGCGCCATCACGCCTGGTTGCTGGTCTCTTCTTAATCACCGCTAATTTCTTAGCTCCAGCTAACCAGCATCAATAGTCCCAGTAATGCAAAGTTTCATGGCTTCTCTTTTTACAAATTCATGTCTCTTCTCCCATCCTCACTTCAAGCCCATGACTTAGCTTTCTACTTTGCTAAGCAAACTGAAGTGATGTGAAGAAAGTGTCCACACTCCTGCCACCCCCAGGAACTTACAAGCATCTGTGTTAGTATGTGCTGTCTCCTGCCTGTGATCTTAGCGTCCTGTTGTCTGCTTTTGTACTAGATCCATCTTCTCTCATCTGCTTAAAACAAAGTAGACCTGGATGCCAGGCTCTCAGTCTCTCCCTACCTGTCCACCATTTTGGTTACCCGCCCCTTTTGTACGTTTGCCTCTTGGCTGCTGCACCTGGTTCTTCTCAAATGACTCAAGGTTATGAGTGTTCTGGGCTGTCCCAGTGTACTCTCCTTCCTGTCTACAACAAACTTTGTCCTCCACCATGCCTAGGAGCAGTCCTGGCCTTCCCTTGTCATTTTTTCACTCATGAATGCTCTTTTTTGTTGTTGTTGGTTGGTTGGTTTGTTTTGGAGACAGTTTCAATGTGTAGTCCCCTGGCTAGCCTGGAACTCACTGTAGAACAGGCTGACCCTAAACTCACAGAGATCTGCCTGCCTCTGCTCCCAAGTGCAGGGACTAAAAGTATGTACCACTAAATGTCTGGCTTATTTTCATTATGAAACCATTTCTCTAAGCAGACAGACATGCTACTATAGTCATCTCAATGTTTGTGAAGCATTGTTTCTAGGACACCCCACTTCCCCTCACAAGGGTAACAAGATTTACAGATGTACAAATCCCTTTTATAATGTGGCAAAGTATTTGTATAGAACGTATATGCACTCTCATATTCTCATAATTATTTTTAGATGATTTATAATACTGAATGTAAATTCTACGTTAATGGCTGATATCCTTACTGTATTGCTTAGGAAATAAAAAGTCTGAGTCATGTTTACTAGACACAGGTTTTATTTGCCCTCCTTTTCAGTCTGCCCTTGGTTGAATCAACAGCTGGAGAACTGTTGTTCAAGGGGGAATGACTGTACTTCTCTCGCCCTAAGAATCGGCCCACTTCAGCAGAATTGTCAACACTTGCTATTACCAACTTGCTCCTCCAGGATTCTCTTAATCTTTCTGCAGTCAGTCAGGTCTTTGCCTCCACCAGATTAGCCAATGCCTCCTCAGGTACACCTGTGGTGATTTTCCTAGTTCTCAAATTGTATTGGCAGCATCTGTCCCAGCCATTTCCTCCCCTTCATCTTGACAAACTTGCTTCTTTGCTTTCCAGGTTACCACACTCATTATTCATCCCCCCAGTGTGGGCTCCTTGTAACTGCTTTGCCGGTAGTTTTGTCTTTTCACTGACATCTTAATACTGCAAAGCTCTTGGGCTCTGTCCTGCCGGCCACACTTCCTCCATCTCCTCTTTTCAGTCTTATGGTTTGAAATGTCTTCTAAATGTCAGCAATGCCTGAATATGTATCTTTGGCCTCTAATCCAGCCTTATTTATGTAACTGCCTGTTCATTATCTCTACCTTAGTGTCTAATGGCAGCTGTTAAACTCAAGTGTTCAAGCTTAGTCCTAACTGTGCTGCTGCTGTTCCCCACAGCCTGCCTGCCTGCCTGCCTTCTGAAACTGGCCTTTTTCTGAACTTCACTTCCACTCTTGTAGGTCAGCCTGTTTTCCGTATCTTCAAAATACATTGAAGAGCCAGCTACTCATGCTTCCTCCGTCCCCTGGTCCCAGCCACTGCCCTCGCAGGCTGCTCATTGACAGCAGTGTCGGTTGCTACGTGGTCTGCCCATTCTCCCTGGCCTCTCCAATTAGTGGGTTGGGTTTTTTGTTTGTTTTTCAGTTCATTAGCCAAAGCAAAGCTGCTACAAATCATTACAGCCCTTACTACTTTTCCATTCCATCCACAGTAGCTTTTACTGTGGTCTGAAAACATGTATCCTCCCAAAACTCATGTAGGGACCCTGACTCCCATAGTGATCATATTTGGAAATGGGGACTTTAGTGATTAAATTAGGAGAGTCAGGTTTCATGAGTAGTTGTAGTGCTCTTCATAAAAGATGTCCTTTGGAGGATACAGCAAAAAGGAATATCTGTGAGCCAGAAGGAAGGCCCTGACCAAATTCCAACAATAGTTTACTCATGAATTTCCTAATCCGCAGATTGTGAGCGACTGCTGCTGTGTTTAAGTTAGCTAATTTGTGATTCTGTTATAGCAGCCTGTACATAAACAAATACTCGTAACTGACACTCAGAATAAAGCTGGGCCCTCCACTGAACTGGCCTGCCTGAGCTGCTCAACCCTTCTTCCTTCTCCTCATTCTCCTTTCCTCGCTTCCTGCGGCCGGCCGCTTTGTGTCTTTCCCGCCATGCTGTTTCCACCATCTGTAGATGTAGGGTCGGCAGCCTTCGCCTGCTTAGCTCGTGACAACCTCTTAAGTCTTTTTTCAGATTTTTCTTTGTAAAGGGTTGTAGAACAAAGAGCATGCAAGACTTCTGTGGCCTGTAGAGAGTCTGTTTTGTTTGCTGTTGGTGGCAATGTTGATTGTTACTGGTTTTGTTTGTTTGGTTGGTGTGCTGGAGAGTGACTGCAGTGAGCACATGGTTGGGAAGTGTGCCATTACGTAGTCCCTGCCCTTCCTAATCGCTCTGCCCCTTTTCAGTCCCGTTTTCAACCATACAGCTATAGAAACCCTGAAATGTATACCCAGTAAAATAACTCAGTAAATGGCTTTCATTGGTTTAAAACTGTTAATAGGTTAAGTATCCATCAGTGACCTACACTGTAGGTCATTCAACCTATGAACTGTACATTCATTCTATAGATGATGGATGACTAGGGAAGCTAAGTAAGGCACATTTTGAATGATTTGTTACAGGGCAGAGATAAAATGCTTTATTGTTTCTACATGTTTCTATGCATAGAAAAGAACTTTACACAGGTAATACAGAGATGCACATCCCTGGCGCTTCTGGGAAGGGAACCAGTGTCGGTTCTTACTGGGTTTTCCTGACAATGAAAAGAGTCATATTAATTTTTTATAGGAGGGTTTTTTTTTTAATGAAGTAAAAGGAAAATAATGAAATAGATACTTTAAAAAAAATGAAGCAGTGACAAGAAATAGATGGGTAGGGTGGAGAGGGAGAGGAGAACTTGGCCTTTCTAAAGTGTCACCATGGTCAGAAGGCTGGGCAAAGGAAGGAGCAGCCAGTGGGAGATTTTGGGAGAGAGATTGCAAAACTAAAGGTCGGTAGTAGGAACAAATTGAACATAGCAAGGAACAGATGTGACTGAAACATGGCAAACAAGGTGGGCAGTAGGTAATTCACTCGGAGAAGTGCAGCCCTAGGTTAAATTAGAGCCCTGGAGGCTACCATAGGCCTATAAACCCCGTCCACGATTAATTACAGGGTTCACCAAGTCTGCGGTGCCGCTTCATCTCAAGCAGCTGGGAGGGAATAAAATGGAGGCCTGGGAATTGCTGTAGCAGGTCCTGTTCTTAGAAAGCCTGCTGTCTGGACGTCTCTGAACTGAGCAGCCTGATAAGAGCACATTTGAAGGTGTATTTGGGCAACTCTGTGGGTGTTTTAGAAAATCAAGGATGGCCTTTTAATGCTTTGATCTGAACAGCAGGGCAAAAACTAGTGACATTTAATAACAACAGGCTGGGAGGGTAGGAGGGGATCATGACTTGTTTAGGGCTAGTTTGGAATGACAGGACTTGTGAGCAGATTGCAAGTTCTAAGCCATCAGAGCTACAAAAACAGATTTCTCTGTTTCACCTACCTGATTATGAGATGGCTGTCTCACAGACACAGGGATAAGTCTTACATTGGATATTTGAGTCCAGAATTCAGGGTTCTATTTAGAAATTATGGATATGGAGAAAAGAAGAGGTCCTGCAGTGTTACAGTGTTGAGGGGCGCTGAGTCATCTAAGGAGCCTGACAGCAGCCGTGAGGTAAGGATCCGTGGAGATGTGCCACCGCTGGGGTGAGGAAGTGGCCCCTGTTCTGCGCTGTGCTAGGGCTGAGGCAGGGAGAGGAGGAAGGATGGTGACTGCCGCACTGTGGAGCATTTCTGCAAGGAGAGGGGAGGAGAGGCACTTGGGTATGAGTCTGCTGAGCGGCCTTTTTGTAGTCTTAAGATATTTATGAGGGAATTTTTAATGCACAGAAAAGTCCGTTGTTTGTTTCAGTAATGTCCTGTATACTGGTTGTGTTTTTATTTCAGTATGTAGTGCAGTCCAGACTTTTGTGTTATATCTAATTGTTAACACTTTAAGAGAAGAGGGTTTTTTTTTTTTTTTTTGGTCTTTTGTGTGTGTGTGTGTGTGTGTGTGTGTGTGTGTTTTAAGACAGAACTTTGAGCCAGGAGGTAGCGGTGCCTTTAACCCAGCATTAGAGGCAGAGGCAAGTGGATCTCTGTGAGCCAGCCTGGTTTACAACGAGTGTTCTAGGAGTGTTCTAGGATAGCCGGGCCACACAGAGAAAGCCTGTCTTGAAAAACAAACACACAGAGAGAGGGAGGGGGGAGAGAGAGAAGCAGGAGAGAACTTTGCCATTTTACTCTCATAACAACCCACGAGCTATAGGTACTATTGGCGCTCTTATTTTATTCTTAGACTTAATTCTACAGTCATTATTTTTCTATGACTGATAAATGACAGAGCCAGAACTCAGCTAAGCAGAGTGTTCTTGAGTCCTATACTACAGTCCTTCCATACAGTACATAGCAAAAAGATGAAATCAAAGAAATCAAGTATTTAGATTAGAGGCAGTGATACTTTAAAAGTTTCGAGATCAGGACATGGAGAGATGGCGCACTGGTTAAGAGTACAGGCTGGTGTTGCAGAGGACCCAGGTTTAATTCCCAGCATACACATGGGGTTTCACACCGTATAACTTAGGTTTCAGGATGTCTGACACCTATTGTGTCCTCCATGGGCCCCAGACATGCATAGATATACATGCAGTCAGAACTCCCATATACATGATATAATACATTTTACACTATTTCTAGGCTCGTAGTCTATTCTATTTTTAACCTTTTTAAAATTTGTTATTTTTTAAGTATTTGAGTGTTTTGCCTGTGTGTATATATGTATACCACGTATGTCTTGTGCCAGAGGTCAGAAGAGGGTGTCTGATCTAGAAGGGAGGGGTCTTGTGAGAGCAACAGGTGTTCTAACCTCTGAGCCATTCTCCTGCACAGTGCTTCTAACAAGACACCAATGTCATGTTCCATGCTGCTAAGCATCAGGACAGAAGGAAGAGAAAGGAAAGTGAAGGGATTTAGAGTTCATGTGTCAAAATGTCAGACTCTAGCATAAATTATACTTTTCAGTTGTTGATACTAATTGTTTAGATTAATCCTCTTGTGCTGAGGTCAGTTATCATCTGGATAAAATTAAAACACTGGATCTGAGGCAGGCCTAGTGTTGCACACCGTTAATCCCAGCACGCAGGAGCCAGAGACAGGCAGAGTTCTGAGTTTCCAGGTCAGCCAGGGCTACATAGAGAGAACCTGTCTCCAGGGGGGGGAAAAAAACAGACAAAAAAACCAAACCAATGAACAGAAACCACTTAATCTGTTGTAGTTGGTTTCAGCTCAAACAGTACATTTTCTTTTTCTTTTGTTTTTGAGACAGGTTTTCACTGTGTAACCCTGCCTATCCTGTAACTCACTGTATAGACCAAGCTGGCCTCAAATTCACTGTGTGGACTAGTCTGGCCTGGAACTCCTAGCCAGCCTCCCGTATTTGCTTCCTGAGTCTGGGATTAAAGCCATGAGCCACCATAGCCAGCTCAGCAGTAGCCTTCCTGCTCAGTGTGGCTGTGTAAGGAATGAGCCCAGCAAGTGCGGCCCCGTGCCTCCTCCAGGAGCCCTTAGAGTTTTCAGTAGGACCAAGTGACAGGTTGCTCTGAGTAGCATCTTCCAGAGCAGGACCTGCATGATTGACTAGAATGGCAGTTTCTGGAAGGTAGGAGGGGCTTGGAAAATTGTAGTAGCTTAAAGAAACAAGCCTACTTCTGTGCATGTATTATAACCATTTATATTCCACTATTTACAGTCAGTAAATATGGTCAGCATTCAGTGGCTTTTTACATGAAGAAATAAGCCAAAAGAGTTTAAATAATTAGTGTAGCATGCTCAGCAGTTACTAATAGTGCAAAGCATTGAGAGTGGAGTCTGGGAATGCCTCCCCCTCACCAAACCTCCTCCCCCCCAAAAAACTTAGAGACTATTGGAGGGAGACAGTTTGGGTTAAAACTGCCTGTCAGCTCTAGCTCCAGACAGGCTCTAGCTGTGAGTTTGAATCCCCTTCCCAAATACCGTCCCTTTGGCCCAAATCTTTGGCTCAAATAAATAAAGGATGTGGAATTCCTGTAAAGGTAGTGAAGTTTTCTAGAATCTTGTTTTAGCCTAAATATAGAACTGAATCAAAAGGCTAGAATAGTATTTCCATGTCAGAAATACATGTATTTAACAACAGTGACGGAGGGGCAAAATAAAGGAGAAGGCATGAAAAGGAGAGCACTCGAGGATTCTAACTTACCTCATATCACACACACACACACACACATAGACAATACATACATACATACATATCCAGAGTTAAAACGATGCATGCATTTTGTTAAATCTACATGCTAGAGATGGTTGCTGCTGGCAGTTGTTTTTAACTGAAGGATCGATCACCTCACAACGACTTCTGCAGATTGAGTGTCCATGCCCCCGCCCTTCTCTAGGGAAAGGTTTAGGAATTTTATAAGAAGTGCAGCTCTTGCTGAGATAGGAACGGTGAGTCCTTTGAGGCATTGCCTCACACACGGGTGACTTCCTTGGTGGCTGTCCTTCCGTGTGGCAGTTTTACTAGTACATGGCAGTATCTTAAAGACGTAGGGAACTGCTGCAAGGTGCTTACAGTGCTGTTTGTTTTGGAAGTCAATTAAATTGTGGGCTGTAAGTGCGTGTAGTCTCCAGTGCTTATCCACTCAGAGTGATGCAGACACTCGCATTATGCCTCACTTCTCTGCTACCCCTTCTTACCAAACCAGCTTCACTCAGCCCAGCCCAGCCACAGCACGTTTTCAATTGTGAGCACTGTCATTTGCTGTTTTCTGAAGGTTTTTAAAAATAACTGAATTCAGTGTTCTATGAACTGTTTCTCAGCAAGTGCTGCTCCATTTACTCCTTCAGGCGAGCACCGCTCACAGTTGAAGGGGAGTGCATTTAGTTTCTTGTAGTGCGTCACTACATACGTTTCCCATAGATAATGTAGTTATAATTCGTTAAAATCTGTTCCACTTACTATTACACGAGTCTCAAAACCCAGTGTAGAGTCACAGGCTTTCTTTTCTGGGTAGCTTTTGTCTGGTTTTGGGAGTTTTGGTTTTTTTTTTTTTTGTTTTTTTGTTTTTTTTTTTGAGACAGGGTTTCTCTGTGTAGCCCTGGCTCTCCTGGCCTCTGCCTCCCGAGTGCTGGGATTACAGGTGTGCCCCCCCCCCCCCCAGCCTTTGTCTGTTTTGGTTTGTTTGAGGCTTTGTCTCACCTGCCCACAGTGTTGGAGTTGTTTGCTGGTGGCTTCCCGCCTGCCACCATTTTCACAATTGCACACCGGTGTCTTGAGAACTGAGGAATTGCTGACAGGCACATACGGTGCTGTTGCTTTTGAAAGTCAATAAAATCTTGGAGTTGGTTCTTAAGTTAAATTTTGAGCAGTGTTCCTGCTTGTTTCCTTACTTGGTGTTTTATGTTTACGTCTGAACAGTAACCTCTTTCTGCGATGCCGTTGTTAAAACAGGCTCCACGCAGAGTTAGAATGGCCGTCACAGTGAGCTTTGGAGTGACTTCTGTTCTGTAAGGAAAAACCAAGTCTGCCCTCTTAGATTCAGGTCAGCCCTTCTCTGAGACCAGGCCTCTTGAACCATAAAACAGCTTTTCTGATATAATTTTCTGATATCGTTCCAATATAAAAGTTCACTTTTTATTTTTTCATTCCTATGAAGATTTAAAAAAAAAAAAAGAATTATATTTACTCATTTCAGTGCCATAATCTGGGAGAAAGTGGTTCCAAGTACATGAATCTTACAGGTAACTAAGACTTGACTGCTTTCTTTAAACTTTTTAAAAAGATTTTATTTTATGTGTTTGCATGTTTCACATGCATGTGCCTAGTGCCTTTAGAGGTTAGAAGGAGGCGTCATATCCCCTAGAACTGCATTTGGGTGGTTGTGAGCCACAGTGTGCATGCTAGGAATCAAATCCAGGTCCTCCCTCTGCAGGAGCAGCAATGCTCTTCACAGCTGAGCTCTCTCACTGACCCCAAAGGCTTGGCCTGTCAAATACGATAACCTTCAGGTTTTTTCTGTATTTAGTCTACATTTCACGCTTTTGTGCCTTTTAAATAGTTGTCCCATTAAAATTATTATAATTTTCATTATATTATTTTTTCTATGTCTGGGTACTTTACCTGTGTACCATGTGTATGTCTGATGCTGGTAGAAGCCAGAAGCTAGGGTGCTGGATGTGTGGAGCCCTGAACTGGAGTTATGTACATGTATGCTGGGAGGCAAACCCTGGTCCTTGGTGCTTGCCAGCTCTCAGCACCTTAACACCTTTTTTTAAAAATGACTATTTAAATTGACCTTTTCCTGCATGTATGTCTGTATGAGAGTTGAACCTCCTGATATTTTACCTGTGTAGTATGTGGAACTGAGTTATAGTTGTGAGCTGCCATGGGGCTACTAGGAATTGAACCTGGGTCTTTTCTAAGAACAGCCAGTGCTTTTAACTATTGAGCCATCCCACCGGCTCTGCTTAACACATTTAAGCTCTATGGCTTAAGTCACAGCTTTGGCACCATTGTATCATGTATAGTGTTGAGGGTTGGGAGGTAGTCTATGCCCTAGGTCCGTATGACTTCCCACAAGGACACCATGCGAAGATTGATTTTTTTTTTTTCTTTACAAGCGTTATAAACCCACAGTTTTAAACTGTTTTAAGAAAAATACCTTATGATACCAACACTTTGATAACCTACTTACTTTTTGGTTTCTATCCAGTCCTCTGTGCTCGGCGCGTGCACGTGTGTGTGTGTGTGTGTGTGTGTGTGTGTGTGTGTGAGAGAGAGAGAGAGAGAGAGAGAGAGACAGACAGACAGACAGACAGACAGACAGACAGACAGACAGACTGTGCAATTATGTAATGCTGGAGTTTCTCTTGTGAATTTTCTTTTATGTACTGTCTTTTGGTTCTAACTTATTTTCCAGATAAAGTTATTTATGTATCACTGTTATGAGAATATCTCACTTCATACATATATTTGTGATTATGCTGTGAATGCAACTTCTGTCATCTTTTTACCACTTAGCACAGACATTTCATGCCATCGCAGAAACGACCAACTCTTTGCTGGCTGCGCTGTAGCTCATTAGTTACATAAGTTAACCCTTTTCATTAGTTACATGTTAGGCTTCTTACCCGCAGATTCACTTTAGCAGAAATGACCCTGGAATAGAAGTGAATCTAAGTTAACCCTTTTCATTAGTTACATGTTAGGCTTCTTACCCGCAGATTCACTTTAGCAGAAATGACCCTGGAATAGAAGTGAATCTAAGTTAACCCTTTTCTCTATTTAGTACTCTCAGAATACAAGCTTAGAAAAATAAGGAGAGGAGAAAGCATAAGAATATCTAAGGCTCATACACGCTGAGTTTATTTCTGGTAGATTGTGTTAGTTTTAGTCTACCATGGTTAACATACTCTTATCACACCTTGGCTCCATAGGGCATCATTTCAAAACTATTAAAAAGTTACTTCACGGGCTGGTGAGATGGCTCAGTGGGTAAGAGCACCCGACTGCTCTCCCGAAGGTCCAGAGTTCAAATCCCAGCAACCACATGGTGGCTCACAACCATCCGTAACGAGATCTGACTCCCTCTTCTGGAGTGTCTGAAGACAGCTATAATGTACTTCCATATAATAAATAAATAAATAAATAAATCTTTAAAAAAAAAAAAAAAGTTACTTCACTGTTGCATTTATTACTTACTAGTAAGACAAAATGCTTTCCTGTGTCTATGTGAAGATAACATTATTTATGCATTCCTCTTACAAGAGTATATAAGTTTGTACTGATAGACCATGCTGTAGTCCCTTTCACATTTGTCCAGATAAAGCATGCGTTTGTCTACCAATTTACTCCCTGGAAATGCAGGAGAGATATGAAGGATCTTGGGAAACAAGTAGTATCCTAAAACTGACTTCATAGTAGGGAGTAGTGCTACTGTCCTATATGGCTAAAAGTGTTAATAAAGCGAATGTGGTAAGGTGGGTGCCCTTCCTAAGAGGGCAGACCCAGCCCGGAGTCAGAACTCAGTCAGTAAAGTGCTGGCCTTCAGAGGACTTGGCTCTTTAGAATGCACTTTTGAGCCCTTAGGTATAACGGCATGCACCTGTGCCAGCACTGCAGCGGCAAAGACGGGAGGATCCCTGGGCTGCCCTGGCCAGCCAGCCTAGCTCATTGGCAAGTTCTAGGTCACTGAGAGTCTGTTTTTAAAAAATATACAATAGAGCTGGGCAGTGGTGGTGTATTCCTTTAATCCCAACCCAGTTGTGGCAGAGGCAGGTGGATCTCTGAGTTTGAAACCAGCCTAGAACAGAGCGAGTTCTAGGACAGCCAAGGCTACACAGAGAAACCTGTCTCAAAAATAAACAAATATGCATATATGTATGTGTGTATGTACGTATATATGTGTACATATACATACGTGTGTATGTATAATACGCATGTATACGTACATATACACACATATACTCTCGTAGTGTGGATGGTTCATGAGGAATGTTCTTTGCCCTTGTCCTTCATGTGTACTTGCAAACAATAACATAAACAATAACAAGGGCATGCACACCCATACACATCCACACAAAAGAAAGGAAAGAAGGAAAGTGAACAACAAGAATTTAATAAAAGAGGGCCCGTACCTGTATTAGCTGCTGACTTCTTATTCTACTTAGTTTCCTTTCTACCTTCTGGATTTATTCATTATACCCAGTATCTCTCAGAGACTTTGATGTTTGATTGCTAATTCATACTGCTAAGAAAATGCAAGCTAAGGAAATGCATTCCCAGGATTATCAGAGCCATTGTTGTACCAACTCAACAGTTCCCAGAGAACTGCAAGGTTCAGATGAAGCAAGAACACTTGGGGAAGTTTGTTGCTCATTATCGTTATATGATCATATTGTATGTTTAATTACGTATAGACATTTTAATAGGTATTTGATAGGTATTTGATATTTCTTTTTTAGCTAAGCTCCTGTTTTTGTTTGGTTTGTTTGTTTGGGGTTTTTTGGTTTCATTTTGTTTTTTTGAGACAGGGTCCCAATGTAGTCCTAGCTGTCTTGAAGCTTGCTATGTAGACCAGGCTGGCCTTGAACTCACAGAGATCAATCTGCCTCTGCCTCCACTGTGCTGGGATTAAAGGCGTGTGCCATGTCTGGCTCTGGCTAAACTTCTTTCAACGAAAAGAAATATATTCCAATTATTTTAAAAGCTAGGGTGGGTTCCATTTAAATCACTCACAGCTTAGAATTACAAAGCAATCAGGAAGCAAGTCAGTCCATATGATCCTGCTCAGCCCTTCCCAATCCTCTGCTTAGTTTCTGATCTATGTAATTTTGTCTTGGCTGTGTTTACCTGCCTACCAGTTGTGACCTTTTAGCTTAAGCTTTTGGAACTGGCAAATGGTAACAGTACTTCTGCTTGTCTTCCCAGGAAAGGAAATTCAATAGAGCGAGTTCATCTTTTCATGCTAAGATTCATCACATGGAAGGTCATTGTCCAGTTTCATCAGTTGTGCTTAGAAAATGAAGTCACAAACTAAACTGCCATTATTCTCTTCCCTGAGACATGGGCTATGAGCTACCAATTCCTTAGAGAAGGGGCCTGTGGCTTTACTGAAGTGCTTATCAGATATCAGGGTGCCATTCAAACATGGAGGTAGGAGGGTGTCATAAAACTGGATGCTCCCTTTTATAAATCAGAAATAAAGTTCTTCCTCTTTTTTTTTTTTTTTTTTTTTTTTTTGAAAATGTTAGCATTTAATTAACCTCCGGTGTGGCTTTTAAGCCACCAGAACACAGGCACCTCCAACACCCTTAATCTTCTCTTCAGCTCTTCTCCTGAAAAATTTGGCCTTCACGATGACAGGTTGCTTAGGGAGCTTTCCCTTGCCCAGAACTTTGTAGTAGCCTGATCGAACAACATCAATGATGGGAGCAACTCCAGTCTTGTTTTTTGCCGCATTGACCCGCGTCTGCTCGCTGACCAATGTCCACGGTTTATCCAGGTTGACTGTTGGGCAGAAGCTCTGGTTCCTCTTCAAGTGGTAATGCCGCATACCAACTTTTCCAAAGTAACCTGGGTGATATTTGTCAAAGTTGATCCTGTGGTGGTGCATGCCTCCAGCATTCCCGCGGCCGCCTGGGTGCTTGCGGTGCTTACCGATGCGGCCGTGGCCGTGGCTCACGTGGCCCCGGAGTTTCCGGGTCTTCCTCAGTCTGGATGGCATGGCGGTGGCAGAAAGGGAAAAGGCAAAGTTCTTCCTCTTTCTTAATTTGTAATTTTGATTTCTAGATCTTATTTTTAAATATAAAGATTGACTGACTACTGTCTAGTGCTTTTTTATAATCTCGTGGTTAAATGGTGGTATCCTCCAACTACAGTTATTCTGACTGATGAACTCCAGGTTTGGGGGATGGGGGGGATTTCCTGGCTGTTAAATACTTTCTCTGCTTGTCAGAGAAACTAAAGTTACTTAGGCCAATATTCAGCTTTAGGGTCTTACACTTACAACCAATTACTTTGTTTTGGATAGTTGGTTATCATTATCATCCCCTGTTCAGCACCATCTTACATTTTCTCATTTTATTATTTATTAACTTGGGGGTGGGGGGGTTGGTTCGAGACAGGTTTTCTCTGTGTAGTCCTGGCCGTTCTGGAACTTGGTCTGTATCCCAGGCTGGCCTCAAGCTCAGATCCACCTGCCTCTGCTTCTCGAGTGCTGGGACTTGTGCCACGATGCCCTGCTCTCATTTGTGAATTTTTCATTAAGCTTCATTTTTTTTTAATACATTAAAAGGAAAACAGCCTATCCCTGTTCACGGTTCCAAGTTGTTCTCAATGTCATTAGCCAATGTTGAGGTTACTATTCATGCCATGTGATTTTCTGCTGTCTTCCGTACCATTTGGTGTGCTGCAAGTTAGTCTAACAGCAATTAGGAGAAAATGTCTTCAGAGGATGGAAGACAGGACAGGAAATAGGAAACAAAACCAAGAATTTTTATATTTTTTTCAAACCAAATACAGAGACACAAAGTTTTGATCCATCTTGAAAGTGGAGTGTATGAGCCACTGTTTATAGTGATGGAAATGTCTTCATTTTACTTTGTTAATTATGTTAAGGTATTGAATATAAAATTTTTTAAAAAGAAAAAGCATACTTGAGCAGGCGTGGACTATGGCGTATTGCGTTTTCTATTACAGCATTAGCTGTGTGGTAGCGCCTCCATCTTTTGTTCCCGCATGTGCTCTCCAGTTTTGATCGTCTATAGTTTTCTTGTGATATATTTTATCTGTCTCTGAGGACTTTGGAGATCATTATCAACTAACCCCTGTGTGTTTGCTTACATAATTTTTGCAGGCTTATTACACTGGTATCTGACTTCATAGTCACCACGTGATGTCCCTGTCTGTTCTTTGTTCCCCACTCTCCTCTAAGATGTCTTTTGGGTTTTCTGGTTCTAGGGTACTAGTATCACCTACCATGTCTGTCTGTGCCACTGTAGTAAGTGCTTTAGACTGGGTGGCATCCCTCCTGGTCTATAGATGGTGCCTTTCTGCTGTATCTTCATGTGGTTATACCATATGGCGGAGTAAGAGAGGAAGTGCCAACAGTCTGCCTCAGCCTTCTTCTGAGGGCACCCTTTCACTCCAGAGACCCACATGTTGCTGTGGTACTGTGTCCTCGTCTGACCTTCTCATCAGCTCCGTTTCACATAGGGAGACCGTTGCTCAGCAAGTTTCCTGAGAAGGTGAAACAGACAGATGAGCCAGCACACAGGGCTCTGACTGTGGTCAGCCCAGGAACCCAAGCCTAACAAACAGGTCAAAGGCATTTCTGCTCTTACAGAGGACCGTGGTTCAATCCCCACGCCCACATGGGGCCTCACAACTGTATCTCCAGGTTCAGGGCTTTTCATACCCTGGTGCCTTGGGCACCAGGCACACATGTGGCATATGTACATACATGCAGACAAAAACATGATACACAAAATGGAAAAGAAAACATTTTGAAATAATTTCCTTTGCTGTGTTTGTCTGCTCTGTCCATCCTCCTGTAGCCGAATGGTTACTGAGCTGTGTGCGCCCCGTTAATTGTTTGAGCTGCTTTCAGCAAACAACTGCACGGTTAGGTCAGCACACTGCTAATTGCATTTCTAACTGCTTACCTTTGTTTTGTTTTGGTTTTTTTTTTTTTTGGGTTTTTCGAGGCAGGGTTTCTCTGTGTAGCCCTGGCTGTCCTGGAACGTACTCTGTAGACCAGGCTGAACTCAGAAATCCGCCCGCCTCTGCCTCCTGAGTGCTGGGATTAAAGTCGTGTGCCACCACACCTGGCACCTTAAAAAAAAAAAACAAACAAACAATTAATTTACTCTTGAAACTGTGCTTTCTCATCTGGCCCTTGAGAGTGGCTCTCTCGCTGTGCTTGCTCCTCCTCCTGCTTCCCTTAGCACATCAGTACCCTGTCTGTGAGGGTAGGTTGGGATATAAGTGAGAAGTAACAGAGCTGTTTCAGTTAGAACAATCTAACAGTCAGATGGCATGCTTGTTATCAAAGTGACGTGTAGTGGTTATCCCCATATGCTAGCAATTGTTTTCTTAGAAATCAGCTTGGTTTCATATTGACTGTACTTGCATGGCTCACCATAAATATGGACAACAGAGTCTAATTGGACCATCCTCTTACTGACTTAACAATTTCAGCTGTTTCACAGGAAGAATGTTGCTGGTTATCATCCTTCTCCTAGTCTCCCAGCTCCTTACATGTACTAAGCGATGCTGCATGGCTTATTTAAATAGCTCAATATATACCAGGACTTGCCTGAGCACTACCTGCCTTGTGAGGCCAGTACAGGTTTGTCTCCATTGCTTATGCATGCTGGCATTTAAACCAATGAGTTAAAATCAAGCAGACTACAGTTTTGTATTGATTGTACTTATTATTATCTATGAACCAAAGCAGTTTAGAGTACTAAAAACATTGGACCCAAAATAGGAAGACATTCATTCCAGCTCAATTCTTTCTTAATGTTTAGTTTTGCTTATGTGCATGAGTGTATTTTTTGTTTTGCTTTGTTTTTTGTTTTTTTGAGACAGGGTTTCTCTGTATAGCCCTGGCTGTCCTGGAACTCACTCTTTAGACCAGGCTGGCCTCGAATTTAGAAATCCGCCTGCCTCTGCCTCCCGAGTGCTGGGATTAAAGGTGTGTGTCACCGCGCCCCAGCGTGCATGAGTGTTTTAGCTGCATGAACCCAAAAGAAAGTGCTGGAGCCCCCGGGGTTAACAGTTGTAAGCCACCGTGGAGCTTGGGCACCAAATCTCGGCCTTGCAAGAGCAGCAAGTACTTTAACTACTGAATCTCTCTCTAGCCTCCTATCTCCCTTTAACACCTAGTAGCTAGGTGGCTTTTAGTGAGGCAGTTAACATCACTAAAACTAGCTCTTCAATTCAAGTTAGAAGTTTGAATAAAATACAAAAGCATTTAAAGATTATTAAATTCTATATTAAAACCTCAACAAGAATCAATATTCTGAAATAAAATGTATAATTATGTTGTGATAGTTAGAGGAGACTTTAAAAGAGCTTTCCCCTTAAATCCACTACTACTGTAAGCAATGTCACTAATTCAGTTTAGAGGAGTCAGCCGGTGATGCAGCCGTGCAAGCGCAGCAGTAGAACCTAGGGATGGGTAGGTGCTACAGTGCTGGAGGGAGGGCCCGGGAGCTCACTGCTTACTACTGGACTCAGGATGGCTCAAAGATGAATTGTCACTCAAGGGCCAGAATTTTGTTTGTTTTGCCCAAAATTTAGTAGAAATTGGTACCTTTGTTCTAACCAAACTGAAATAAGATGTATAATCATGTTGTAACAGTTAGAGGAGACTTGAAAAGACCTTTTCCATTAAGTCCACGTCCTAGAAATGAAAACTACTACAGCAAGCAATGACACTGGTTCAGTTTAGAGAAATAACCCCAAATAACCTAGGTTTTCATTTCTGTCATTGGAATTAAGTGCAAATCCTTACCAAGTCTCTGGTACCATTAAATGAAAAAGCCCCTGGCATGTCCTTGCTATGAAGTACAAACTATTTCTTCACATTTGTTCTCTCCTTCTTGCTCTCTTTGTGTACTAGTGTGTATATGTCTGAGCACAAAAAAGTACAGATGCCTGGAGGCCAGCAGACACAGAATCCCCTGAAACTAGAGTTAGAGGTGTTTCTGAGCCACCTATAACTGTAAGAACTGTATCTACTGTAGACGGAGCCATCTCCAGCTCTGCAATACAAATTATTTAATAACTTCAAACAGCTCTTAAGTGATGATTTCCATCAAACTCTGACGTTGACGCTGCCACATTAACTACTTAAGTCTGCATTCGGTTCCTTCTGGTTTTTGGTTTTTGTCATTCTTTGATTCAGAAATTGTCACTAGAGTAAGAAGCAGAAAGCATTTCTAGGAGCAGATGTATTAAGTTAGGAGACTGGTTCTCATCTAGTTGCAGGAGCTTAGAAACCATTGGTTTGAGTTGCTTAAAGAGGCCCACTGTGATGGTTAAATTTGTTACAGGACTCAACAAGAGGTTGCTGTTTATACTTCTGTTAAGTAGAAAGAGATACTAGTCCTCTCGGCCTTATGTTTTGATTAAAGGTGAAAAAGTTAAACTGTAACAAATGATCTAGCTATGTTAGTGAAGTTCCTGCTCTGCCAGCAGATGACACCTGAGTTTGACCTCCGGCCTCACAAACATGAGTGCTCCTGCACCCCCACTCCAAGGAGCTCTAAAAAACGGGGTTCAGTTACCATACCCCAAAGTGATCAAACTGGAGACAGTAGATTGAAGAGGGTGCTGAGTTCTTGGTGCTACATATGATGTTCTGTGACTAGCTGTCATGTGTGTGGAATGATGGAGAGTAGTCTAGGGTGAGAGAATGTGTTGGCCCTAACCAGGCAGACCTGGGTTACAATCCTGGCTTTTTGTTTTCACTCTTGGTGACTGTTGGCATATTGCTTTCCTTCTTTTAGGTGCCTTCCCCTTTTGGAAAGTAGAGGTAATAATAGTATATGTGCATAGAATTAAATGAGATCTTGCATTTAAACAGCAGTATAAAACCTGTTATTACTTAGCTCTGTACAGATTTGGGGATTATTCATTGATGTTGAATAGCTCCTCTGCCACATGTACGCTGAACATATAAGCTGGATACCACTCCCAACTTGTGCCTGTTGGTGGTGGATTGATACCTGCCTCATTGCACTGTTGTAAATGTTAATGAACCGAAGTGTAAAAGGTACCTGGTTATAGATTGGGTTGAATTCTGGAGTCAAGCCTTTCTCCTGTATCACTCAGTCACTAAGAAACCACACCTTTTTATATTACTGTGGATACTTTTGCATTTTAACAGCATATTTGTCAAAGGTCTTTGTACATGCTAAGAACACATTTTTTTAAAATTTCCTTGGTTCTCATTTTTCTGTTTTCTCTCAACCCTGTCTATCTTCTATCCCTTATTGGCTGCAATAAGTTTGTAATGCTGGAAAACTAAAAACTTAGCTTTTTAACCTATTTCTTCCAAGTGGCTAATTGAAGCACTTACTCTAAGCAGTCAATCAATCCAGAGCCTTTTCAAGCTCACATGCCTGGTACCATGTTAGATATACTTGTCTCACTTCCCAGTGGTACAGTACTTTCCTAGGATGCACGGAGCCCTGGGTTCAGTCCCTGCTCCCCGCCACGCCCCACCAACAGCACTGCTGTTTTGTTGCCTTCTGTTCTACTGGAACTTGCTTCCTGAACTAGGAACTATAGGTTCAACTCTATAGTTTTGCCTCACACAATGCTCCCCCCCTCACTGCCCCCTCCCCTCCTTTCCTCGCCTTCCCTCGCCCCCCTCCCCTATGAACGCTCTTTTCTTGACCCATGGAAATCTGTTTTCCCCTTTCTTTGCTCATCATAGCTTTTTTTCTTCTTCTAATAAAGAAATATTTACGGGCTGGTGAGATGGCTCAGTGGGTTAGAGCATCCGACTGCTCTTCCGAAGGTCCAGAGTTCAAATCCCAGCAACCACATGGTGGCTCACAACCATCCGTAACAAGATCTGACTCCCTCTTCTGGAGTGTCTGAAGACAGCTACAGTGTACTTACATATAATAAATAAATAAATCTTTAAAAAAAAAAAAAAAAAAAGAAATATTTACTATGAAAGTCTGTCTCAAATTTTTTATTCTTTAAATTATTCAGCACAATTCTTAAGCTTTGCTTGTTAAGGTAAGGTAAGATATGTATACAAAAAGAGGACTTAGTGATTTAGATATAGTGTTGCCAAAATATCTCATTTTTAACTATCAGGCTATATAGTGACTTTTCAGATGTTAGGATTTTTACAATAATAAAGACTGGCTTTACTTTTTTACCTCAGAAGAATCCAGTATTTTTTGTATGTGTGTTTTTATTAGTTTCCCAGGTTACAGCTTGATATTTCTGTTGGAAAGGCAACATATCAGGGTCCTGGACCCTGGTTTGATACCAGAGAAGACTTTATTTTGTTGTTGTTTGTTTGGTGTTTTGAGACAAAGTCCTGAATTTGTGATCTCCCTGCCCCTCAGTACTGTGTTCCAGCACCACCACTCTGGTAAGAATGCACGCTAAAGCCAGCCTAGCTTGGCTTGAGTCCTAGTCTCAGCTTGGACTTGCTGAGGAGACGCCGAGTAACTTCCCTAGGATTCAATTTGCTTCTCCGTTGCATGTGGTTACTGTCAATACCAAGTCAGAGTTGTGAGATTAAATTAGTGATCATATGTCGTGCTCTAGAAGACTGCTTGCCTCAGAAGATATTAGCAGCCTCTACTATTGACATAGCAATGCATTGGGTTTGTTGTTGTTTTAGATAGGGTCTTGCCATGCAGCCTTGTCTGGCTTTGAACTCACTGTGTAGACCAGACTCTGCCTCTGCCTCTGCCTCTGCCTCTCTGCCTCTGCTTCTTTAGTGCTGGGAATGAAGACCAGCAGCACCATGCCCATCATATGTAGTACAGTATTTAAACCTTTTACAATGTAAGGACCAGAACTTTGAGCTGTGTGTGTCTGAGAAGCACAGCACCTGTCTCCGGAGGCTGGAGCTCTACTTTAGATGAAGCTGGAACAGTTAAGTTTCCAGTGGCTCCTGCGTCACTGTGGCTTGACAGTGTTGAAGTCTGGAGCAGAACGTGGACATGTCTTGTACTCAGTTCTCCTCCGGAGGGGGAGATTATGCCTTCTAATTTTAAGGGATGGTGCCTTTGGTGCCTTCCCAACCTGTCCAGTTACTAGCCTCTGCGTCTTCAAGGCACTCCCAGCCCATCTCAGGCTTCCTCACATTTGCTTTCGATCTGTTCATCTAAGCTGAAAAGTCAGTTCTTCAAGGGAGCTCTCTCCTGGCCTCCTAACTGATCAGTGCTCTGCTGTCTTAGTTGTTATCGCACCTTCCTCGGCTGAGGCAATGTGCTGAGGAGGAGTGATTCCTGACTGAGAGGAACTCTTTCATTTCTAGGGTAAGACAAACTGGGGTTAACCAACCACTAGGAAGCCGGAAGCGGTCCTAAGCCTTGCCTGTATGACGTGTGAATGCTCCACTACAGTGTCTCATTGGTCAAACAAAAAGTGTGCTTACAGTTTTCAGAGCTAAGAGCCTAACTTTGTTTATATATATACATAGAACTTTTGGCAAGGTTATTTTGCACACTCACAGTTTTCTGGTTATACACTGCAGTGTTGCTGCAGGATGGGCACACCTTATCTCCTCTGGACACTACCACACGTATTTACCTTTGGGGAGGTCCTGACACTGATGGCAACATCTATCAATTCACAGTGATGCAACATGCCTGTGGCTAATAGTTGTTTGCCTTTGAGTGAAATGGGGGAAGAGCATTGAAGCAGATGAGGGAAGCATGTTTTGTCTCTCCTAGCTGAGTATGTTTGTCTTTTCTCACCACTCCTCAGTAGACACTGCATCTGGCTCTCACTAAGTAAGAACTGTGGTTCACTTGCATTTGGCCTCGCCAGTGCTTATTACCAAGCTCGAGATGTGGGTACTGAGGTTCCAGTCTTGGTCCTCTAGAAGACCAGCTCCGTGCTCTTATAGCAGTCCTAAAACTCAGTGTAGACTAGGCTGGCTTTGAGATCTGCCTGCAACTAACTGTCTTCTCAGTGCTGGGATTATTAAAGGTGTGTGTTGGGGTTTTGCCTTGATGTATATCCATCTGTGCAGCACCACAAACAACAGGTGCCCGTGGAGCAGGAGACATTGCCAGATTTCCCTGGAACTGGAGTAGCAGGCAGTCGAGGGCTGTGGGTGCTGGGAATGGAACCTGAATCCTTTGGAAGAGCAGCTGGTGCCCTTAACCACTAAACCATCTTTCCAGCCCCTGGGTTAACTCTTTTTTTTTTTTTTTTTTTTTTGGTTTTTTTTTTTGGTTTTTTGAGACAGGGTTTCTCTGTATAGCCCTGGCAGTCCTGGAACTTACTCTGTAGACCAGGCTGGCCTCGAACTCAGTAATCCGCCTGTGTCTGCCTCCTGAGTGCTGGGATTAAAGACGTTAACCGGCTGGGTTAACTCTTATAACTCTTTTTTCAGATCATTCGTACTCCTTGCTCGGTATCTATAATCTAATTTAGAGTTGATATATTGCCATATAGTAGTTGGGAGTTGAAGGGTCAGAGGGATTGATTTTCTTATGTACGTTTTCACATCTTATCCCCCAGATTAATTAATCAATTTTGAGACAGTCTCATAATGCAGCCTTGGCTGGCCTGGAATTCACTCTGCAAATCAGACTGGCCTTCTGTCTAACTCATAGATCTGCTTGCTTCTAGGGTGTGTGTGTGTGTGTGTGTGTATGTGTGTGTGTGTGTGTGTGTGTGTGTGTGTGTGTGTGGTGTCGGGGAGGCATGACATAGTGCACCTATGGAGGTCAGAGATAAGTCTGAGGAACCGGCAGGGACAGTGCAAGTTGCTGCAAGTACCTTTACACCATGGATTAGTCTTGCTTGGTCCTGCCCCCGTCCCCGTCCCCGTCCCCGTCCCCGTGGGGAAGAAGATGGGTAGTTTTACTGTTTTCAAAATCATTGGAAATTTGTATGTGAGTTTAAGAATTTAGGGCTGACTTTGGTTTTTGTCTTCTGGGGGAAGTATCAGAACAACTTAAGTCTTTTGCTTTTTATTAGCTTTTTATTCCAGTGCCATATCTATGTACTAGTTTTACTTATTTTAATTTTACTTACATGGGTGTTTTGCCTGCACCTATGTCTGCCGATCATGTTGCTGGAGCCCAGAGAAGCCAGAAAAGGGTGTGTAGGATTTGGATTTACAGATGGTTGTGAGCAGCTATGTGGGTACTGGGAATTGGTCCTGTGTAACCATAGCAACTGTTCTTACACACCGAGCCACCTCTCCAGCCCCTCTAGTTAGCTCTCCAAGAACTGTCTTCTGGGTTTTAACTTACCATTGAGTGTTACTTGTTTGTTGTTGGTTTTTTTGAGATATTTAGCTCTATGTGTTCAACTATAAAAAGTATGTCAGCTAGTAATTGTTTAAATATTAGAAGAAAATATTTATTTCTTTTGATATTCAATTTAATTAACATTAATGTTCTTTAAAGAAATGGTGTGGCGTGGTGGTGCACGCCTTTAATCCCAGCACTCGGGAGGCAGAGACAGGAGGATTTCTGAGTTCGAGGCCAGCCTGGTCTACAAAGTGAGTTCCAGGCCAGCCAGGACTATACAGAGAAACCCTGTCTCGAAAAAAACAAACAGACAAACAAACAAACAAAAAGAAATGGTTTCTACCTGGTATAAAGCTGACATGCTTTGGTTATTGTTATATCTAATGACTTTGATATTTTTGTTTGTTTTTTGTTTTGTTTTGTTTTTTTGAGACAGGGTTTCTCTTTGTAGCCCTGGCTGTCCTAGAACTCACTTTGTAGACCAGGCTGGCCTCGAACTCATAAATCTGCCTGCCTCTGCTCCCAGTGCTAGGATTAAAGGCGTGCGCCACCACCGCCCAACTCTAGTGACTTTGAAATGGTCCTGTCTACTCTGAGATTTGAATTGTTATTAACCCATGGTCAGTGTTGGAGACAATTGTGGTGATGGTTGCACAGTCATAAGAAAAAGCTCTCGATGCTGCTAAACTGTGCACTAAGAATGGCCAAGTGTAGCCGTTACCTGTTTATAGTTGAGTAGTGTGCTTTCCAGTTTGATGGCAGGTTCTAGCGCTATAGCCAAGGCTATTTGAAGTTGATCCTCTTGACTAATAATCATCTGCATGCTGGGAATGCAGGCATGTGTCATCATGCCTCGTCACCATGCCTTGCTTTGCCACAGTTCTTAAAGGTGATACAGAAGTTCAAAGTAACAATTCTCAGTCAAATATTTTTGAGAGGCTTTTTTTACAGATAACTTTAATCAGGTTCAGGTATTGGGAAGCACTTATTATCATTGTTTGATCAAATTAGATTTAGAGAGAGGGTTTTCCTGTGTAACCCTGGCTATCCAGGAACTAGCTCTGTAGATAAGTCTGGCCTAGAACTCAGAAGATCTGCCTGCTTTTGTCTCTAACCCTGAATGTTGGGATTAAAGATTTGTTCCACCAGCCATATATATATATATATATATATATATATATATATATGTATGTATGTATGTATGTATGTATGTATGTATGTATGTATGTATGTGTGTTGTTTTTTGAGACAAGGTTTCTCTGTATAGTATAGCCCTGGCTGTCCTGGAACTCACTCTGTAGACCAGGCTGGCCTTGAACTCAGAAATCCACCTGCCTCTGCCTCCCGAGTGCTGGGATTAAAGGCGTGCCCCACCACTGTCCAGCGGTTTTTTTGTTTTTGTTTTTTTCCAGTAAGGGTTTTTCTGTCTAGCCCTGGCTATCCTGGAAGTCACTGTGTAGACCAGGCTGGTGTCAAACTCAGCTCCCAGCTCAGATAAGATACTATTAGTACTGAAGTGTTGAAAGCTAGATGAGGGAGGGCATAGTGGAGCACAGTCCTCATGCCATCAGGCAGGCAGGCAGGCAGGCAGGCAGCATTGGAGCTTGAGGACAGTCTGATCCACGGCGAGACCTGGCCTCAAAAGAAAGAAACTAACAAGCGAATACTGTTGATTTGCATGCAGGTCTAGAGAAGGAAGTCTGGAAATAGTCTGATATTATGTCTTTTGTCCACCACCTTTAGAATGAATGAGATGACTGTGCTTTTCTGACTGGGCAACTGATCGTTATCCCTGACTTTAGTTTCTCAAAGGGCCCTGAGGGCATAAGTGGGCTACTTCAGCAGGTGTCGCTTGAAAGCATTGGCCTGGAATGATGGTCATGCTATATTTATTATCTATGAAAGGTTGTAGAGTTAATATTAGTGTACCATAAGTGTATGTATGTATGTATTAGTTAGTTTTTCATATTGCTGTGATACATTTTCTGAAAGAAGCAGCATAAAGGAGAGCAAGGTTGATTTTGGTTTACAGTTTAATGGAGAAATACAATGTATTATAGCAGAAAGACTGCCCATCATGTCAGACAAGCATGGCGTCTGTGACTCCGTAGTCCTAGAAATGTGTGGCTGGAACTTGTCTGTTCTTCACATCTCAAAGGAACAGGAAGCAGAAACAAGGCAGAAGTCCGCAGGGGTATAAAAATCTCAAGCCCCATCCCTAGTGGTCTGTATCTATCCTCCAGGGAGGTGCTGCCTCCTAAAGGTTCCACCACCCCTCTTGATAGTATCAGGCACATGAACCTGTGGAGGACATTTTATATTCTAGCCAGAACACTGTATGTAATTTCCATTAGACGACACTGTAAAAATATATCTAATTTAATGTCATCTCAGAGACATAATCTTCATGGTAGAATTGAATCAACTTTACTTGTATAACCATGTTGTTTTAGTATAATGTAGTTCTTGCAATTTTAAAAAGCGTTTGAAGTTAGAAAAAAAAACAATCTATAATGATAGAAAGTCAGTTACTAAGGTTTCTTGTGGTAATGAACATGAAAGACCTCCATCTTGAACTGAGTGTGGGGTCAAATCACTTGGTTATGTGCTTATAATTTGTACAGTTCTGTGACTCTGCCAATTAACAGTTTAAAAATTGCAGCACAACAATAGACTAGAAATAATTTATATTCTAAAATATTTTCTTAAACCATGTAATATGTACAGACAAGGGAAGAAATGACAATTTTCACAATTGCGTAATATAAGTACACTTGTACATAAAACATTACAGTAGCAGCAGATACTAGGAAAGTGGGCTAAATCCAGTCCTATAGCACTATTTGTTATAACAGCAGTGATGTCCAGAGGAAAGTGGAGTTGTTGGATGCTTTGTTGTTGTTGTTCATTTTGTAAAAACACTTGATTTGTTTGCCCGGTTTAGGGAGACAGTAGACGATGTTAAGCAAAGTCGTGTTAGAGATATGAAGCACAAAACCGTGAAGGAAAGCAGGGGAAAACAATTTTGAAAAATGAAGGAGAGGGCAAGGTCAAATAGAGGATTGTAAGAAGATGAGGGGAGAGAAATAACCTGCTAGAAAGGGCTCTTTCTAGCTGAGACTGCTAAACCATTGTATAGTAGAGTTGATTAACAATCCTCTCCTTCACCAAGCCTCTCGGGTTTCGTTATTAAAAATAATTTTACAGTCAATCCTTGACTTTATTAGTTTTGTTCAAGAAGTTAGTTTTAATGAAGCTGTCATTAACACAGTAACCTCCCGTTGCCGAATCAGATACAGCTCACACTTTATTCCCAGCCTCTACCGATTACACATCGCCCTTCTCAGTAATGTGTTAGTCAGGGCAAATGATACACACCTATGTTTAAGAGTCCAGTGGGGCGGGGGGAGTACTTTAACAGAATTCCACACTATCCTACTGTAATTTACCTGATTTTTCTTGTTTATCCTTCATTCTACAGCCCTTTGTGTAAGGCAGTTATTTCGTGATGGAATTTATTTCACTTACTGAGTTTGTAAGTTGAAGTTTATGAGAGGGTGAAATTTTTTCCATTGAAGTTCTACAAAGGTTGCATTTAATGTTTTTAAGATGTGGTTCAGACTGCAACGTGCCTCAAAAATTTATTTGAACGACTAATATAGCTTTGTATATTAAATTGAAGTGCAACTGTTTTTATTTTCACTATTGAGCTGTCAGAGGGAGTTTTCCCCCATTCCGAAAGTCGTCGTAGTTATTCCTGTACGCTCATTTAAAATAATAATCCGAATCAGATTTCGACCGGGGCTTTGCAGGGGCTTGCAAAGAGCAGCCTTCGTGTAAGCAGCCTGGCTGCAAGAGTTGGGTTGGTCTGCGTGTGCTCCGTGGCACTAGGACCCAGGGGGCTCCCGTGAGCGGATCTTGGGGCCAGATTGCAAATTCGCGGTGACTCAGTCTGGTCAGCTCCTGGCGCTCGAGGCGGCCGCGGAGCACAGCACAGACACGGCGGACGTTGGCGCGGACCTTTGGAGCGGTCCGGCCGGGTTTCGGGTCCGAGCCTCGGTTGGGGCCGGGGCTGGGGCTGGGCGGCGGGCCGTGGGCAGCGGGAGGGTGCGCGGCCGCGCGGCGGGCCTCTGCGTGGGACTAACATCTGCTCGTCTCTTCCTGTGTCTGGCTTGATTTGCAGCAAACCAAGATGGAGTATGAGTGGAAACCTGACGAGCAAGGGCTTCAGCAGATCCTGCAGCTGCTCAAGGAGTCCCAGTCCCCAGACACCACCATCCAGAGGACCGTGCAACAAGTATCCTTGCCGTGCGGGGCCGGGCCTCACGCAGCCGCCGCCCGCCGCCCCTCCGGGCCGCGGCCCCCACCCCGCCGGCCTCGTGCACGCGGCCGCAGCCCGCCAGGCCCGCCACCGCCGCGTGGGGCTCGGCTGCCGCTTCCGGGCCGCCGCCGGGGAGGCCACACGTGCCGCCCCGCCACGTCCCCGCTGCTGAGCGGGAGCGGCCGGGCCCACACAATGACCGGCGGGGCGGGGGCGCCGGGCCTGCGAGCGGGCTGAGGCGGGCGGCACGGCGCGGCTGGGGGTGGAGCTGGCGCGGGGTTTGAACTGTCGGGAGAGAGAGAAGGCCCGCCCGGAGCTTTCTGCAGAGGCGCCTGAATGGCCGGCGACTCTGGTTGGTGCTCGTGGGAACACCTGTTGCAGCCTCCCTGGCGCTCCAGTGAGGTTTGCATGGGCGACAGCTACCCAAGGGGTTGCTGTGGGCTGAGTGCTGGTGTAGAGGTCCTGTTGTCACAGTTGGAGAAACGAACATTTGCAGGGTGCACGGATGGAGAGCTGCAGGCTCCAGAGGCAAACAGACCCGCAGATGGCAGCCTCTTACCCCTGTTAAGTCCAAGCAAGTTAATTCTTTAAGAACTTAGATTTGTGTGTTCACACCAGATTCCCTTGTAATGCTTTCCAGTAAGGAGCAAAATCATCTAATAGGGAATTAGGTAAATTAAGTGAGATCCTGCTGTTTGAGCTTATTTCATTTTTTTTTTAAAATCCACAGAGGTGACGTTACAAGAGGGTTTGAAGCAGTACTGTATTGCTGTAACCTCAGTCCTCTAGTAGACGACTGAGTATGACACTGCCCGTTTAAAAATGGATAGAACAGTGACGTAAATCTACTTGAATTGTTTAAAAAGCCATTTTGTTGGAATACCTTTGATACTAGGGAAAAAAGTAGTTTTAGGTATAGTGGAGCTTTTATCTGAACATGCTATAAACACCTTAATTTTGTGTTGTCATAGATTTATGGGTAGTAAAAGTTGAAAAAAAATGTTAAGTATCTTACGAAACAATAAAACTAGCCAAGTCCAGGATTGTATTGTAATTTCTGTAGCACTGAGTATTTTAATTTCTTGTTTTAAGTACCTATTATATACCAAGTATGATACTTGGGCCAGTCCAGGAGTCAATGTTCAGTTTACTCTGGGCATTGAGCATATTATGTCCTGTGAGAAAGAACAAATTAATGAAGCATGGTTGTGCCACCCCTGTGATCACAGCTTGTGGGAGGTTAGAGTGCTCACGATGGCCTGGTCTTTTGTGTCCTTAGCATAGAGCAGATCTGTTACGCGCGCGCGCGCGCGCGCGAGAGAGAGAGAGAGAGAGAGAGAGAGAGAGAGAGAGAGAGAGAGAGAGAGAGAAAGAGGGAGAGAGAGAGAGTGTGTGTGTGTGTGTGTGTGTGTTTGCATGCGTGCAAAGGTAACAATAAACATTAACATCAGCAGGCTAAAACTAAGAATCCTTGCTTGTTTGGGCTTTACTTGGAAAAGGTAGTTACATTTTGCTAGAATTTGCATACTAACTCCAGACATTTAAAGGCCATTTCCAGTATGTAAAAAGCCTATTTAGTGTACCTGGTATATTTGATAATTTAGATTTCTTTAGTAAGAACATTCTCCCTGGCAAGCACATTACAGACTGAGAGTCAGAGCTTGAAAGGTTTAGAGCATTATGTCCCTGGCAGTTAGTGTCCTTAGGTGTTGTGTTTGCAATGAGCAGGGGTTGACTTAATGGACTTTCTGTCTGGGAAGAGTTGGTGTGGAGACGTGCATGAATGGCAGTCTCTGCTGTGACATTCTAAAGAACAGATGAGCCAAGAAGAGCCATCGTGATCATTTCCTGCAAAGCTCTTGAGCGAACGTGTGGATGCCTGCCTACCTTCACTTATGTCTTATTGAATGTATGCAATGCAGCGTGTCAGCCAGAACACAAATGGTTTTTATATAACAAGTAAATATGTAAATAACATATGAAGTTTGGTTTAATAAGCAAGCATTATTCTTAGGAAAAGTAGAAGGCTAAAACATATTAGATTTTAAAATGCTGAATTTCTTTCTCTGTAGATTATACAGAGAAGTTTCCTTAACCACTGTTTGTTCTAGAAACTGGAACAACTCAATCAATATCCAGATTTTAACAACTACTTGATTTTTGTTCTTACAAAATTAAAATCTGAAGGTAAGTAAAGCTTAACTGAAAATGTCTTTAACGTTCAGATCTTTATACTGTGAGTTATTACTGTCAGAGGATTTCATTTTGCCATCTAATTGATGGGTATCAGATATGCCGCCTAGAGTTACTACCACTGTGGTATTTAAATGGGTAAGTACCGTTCTCTTGCTAACTGGATGCTGATGTCAGTTCCCTCACTGTTTGCAAAATGAGAAATGGGTTGCACAGTCTGTCTTGGTGTTTGTACTGAGTATAATAAAGATTGACTTTTTAAAGAGTATGCAGATTGAATGCAGGGCTTCATAATTACCTGGATGTGTGTGTATGTTCATATAGGAAAACATGAAAAGCCATATAGCCAAAATGAAAACACTGCCATCCAGTAATTGTTGTCTCTGAACTTAGCTTCTGACTGTATACTATTTCAAAGTTATTTACAAATGATGGAGTCATTAACTACTACAATTTTCATTTCACTAACTCCTACTTGTCTGCTTTTATAATGACGTGGTCTTTAATTGTTCCTAATACATGCCATGTATCATTCTTGACTTTTATTTCACAAATTATATATCCATCAGCACTGTTTCTTTGTCAGGCCATTTGTTTCGTGGGAAATATGAATGAAACAAATCTCACTGAGCTCATAGGACAACTAGAACTGCTCTTGATGGTGTTTGGGCGTTCAGTGTCTCTTCCTGGACCTCACTGCAGGCACTCAAACAAGTACCCACAGCTTTCTGGCCTCTAAACCAGAGCCTTAGCCTTTGTTTGGCAATGGATGTCTTAGAAGCCATAGTAAAAACACTGCTTTGTAGAGTAAGCTTTGTCTGGACTCTTGACACTAAAGCATATAACCTGTCTTGCTTCTTTCAGCTGGAAAATGCCTGCTAGATCTTTTCAGATCCTATAATCTCAGCGCCAGAGCCTAGCATGTCATGGAAGGAAAGATTCACTAATTCATACACACTTTAGGGCCATCAGTGATTCTTCTTCTTTGGTGAATACTTGGGAATATACTGTTTTTCTTAGTATAAGAAAATCTCACATACTGGTGATCAGTAATCAGTTGGCTGGAGGTGTAGTTCATTTTAGAGTAGCTCTGCCGACATCCCCTCATCACACACACACAGACACACACGCCTTTTTTGGTGTGTGGTAGAGTTGAGACAGTCTCTCTGTGTAGGCCTGGCTGTCCTGGAACTCATTCTGTAGACAAGGCTGACCTCAAACTCAGATCCACCTGCCTCTGCCTCCTGAGGGCTGGGATTAAGGGTGTGCACCACCAGGCCTGGCTAAAATACAGTGACTGTTTTGTTGTTTTTGTTTTTGTTTTTAATCATTCTTGTATATATTCATCCCAACCACTGATCCTCCCCCCCCCCCTCAGACGAGCAGGTCTCCCAGGGACATCAAATAAACATGGCAAGCTACAATAAGACTAGGCCCATACCATCACGTCAAGACTGGACAGGGCAACCCAGTAGGAAGAAATGGGTCCCACAAGTAGGCAAGAGTCAGGGACAGCCTTGATTCCCGCTATTAGGATATCCAGAAGAACACCAAACTACTCAGCCATAACGTATATGCAGAGGACCCAGGTTAGACTCCTACAGGGTCCCCATGAGTTCATCTTCCTGGTATGTCCCTGAACCCTCTGGATCTTGCAATTCTGACCCATCTTGCCCCCTTTTGTGGCATCTGCTCCCATCAGTTGCTAGATGAAGGCTCTGGTCTCTGATGACTTTGCTAGGCACTGGTCCCAGCACACCCGGCCAGCAGGACATTCTGTAGGTTGAAGGTTTTGTGGCTGGGTTGGTGCCCCAGTCTCTTCATTTAAGGTCTTGCCTGGTTACAGAAGATGGCTAGTTCAGGCCCCGTGTCCCCCATTATTAGAGTCTGCTAGAGTTAGTCCTGTAGATTCCGTTATACTAGATTTCCACTTCTTCCCAAAATGTTTCCCAGTTCCAGTCAGTTCTTCTAGTATTTTCTCCCTCTCCCCAACCTGATCCCTCCTATCAAACAGTTACAAACGAGATTCTGCTCTGTAGTTGTTTAAATTTTAACCAGTTTGCTCTCTCTTTTCTTGCTCTTATTCCAAATAAGCTATTTCATTATTATACTTTCTTGGCATGTAAAGATACTTTTTTTTCCCCCTTGAAGATTTATTTATTTAACGTATGTGAGTACACTGTAGCTGTCTTCAGACAGAGGGCATTGGATCCCATTACAGATGGTTGTGAGCCACCATGTCGTTGCTGGGAATTGAACTCAGGACTTGGAAGAGCAGTCAGTGCTCCTAACTGCTGAGCCATCTCTCCAGCCCATAAAAATACTTTGCCTCTTAGAGATTTTGCCAGTCAAAATGCAGAGCACATACTAATTAGAAAAAGTCTAAGGAAATGTACTTGTTAATGAGGTAGGTCAAACAGTTACAGTACAGTAACATTCAATGCCTCAGCTTTCACATTTTTTCTTATTTGTGTGTGTTTTTCTGTCTTGTCGGTTGGTGCATGCTGTGTGTGTGGATGCCCTCGATAGGTCCCATGAAGATGTAGTTACAAGTGGTTGGGAGCCACCAAAGTGGGTGCTGGGAACCATACTTAGGTCTTCTGTCTTCTAATTGTGGCAGATGCTCTTCTCTTAGCCACTGTTCCCCTCCATCCCCCGTGGTTTTTGCATCTTGTAATGAGGAGGGTTGTACAACAGAGTGCAGCAGAGAATGTGTTGAGCTAGGTGCTTCCTTCAGGTAGATCACTTGCCTTTCCATTCAGTGCTCCTACGTGACTTCATTTTGAGACCGGTCTACAATCTAGACCTGGTTCTACAATCTAGACCAAGCTGACCTTCCCACATAAAGGTGTGTGCCTTCACAACTGGCTGATAATTTCAGGTAAATTCAAAGTCTGAAATAATGAATAGATAAAACAAAGCTATCAACATAAAATAAAGGCATGTGTTATCATACTTGGCCTGTGTTTTGTCACTTGACTCCAGTTCCAATTTCTGAACTTGTGTATTGTGAGAATTAAATACCATAGATACTGTGTTTGTGGTAGTGCATAACAAACATTTAGAACATGTCAGGCATTCTCATGTCGTTAGTTAGCACCAGCGATGAATTCACCTTTCAGAAGACAAGTATGAACATTAAACAACTTTAAAGTCAATTTGTTTTTAATACTTCAGGAGGGAAATTCTTACATTACTGTGTCCCATCCCCACTCCCAGACGAGTGAAAAATATTGTAGTCATATTGTATGAAAGTGGTCCTCTCTTTATCTTTGCTGGCTTTTTGTTTTTCAACCTGGAAGTTTTTTGTTTGTTTGTTTGTTTGTTCTCAGGAACAATTTTCTTTCAATGAGATATTTAGCATTATATAAAAATATTTTAGATTGCCATGTTCTGAATGGGTGCCATTCGTGTCTATGACCAGTAATACCACTAAGCATCTTTAAAATGCACTGAGCAGTGCCCTACTCCAGAGAATGACTTTGAACACGTCAGTAACGTCAAACCTGAGAAACCCTGAACCATAAAGTACAGAACTGGTTTTTGATAATTTGTAATTCTAGCAAAAAAATTGGAATCAATCCTTGAATATAAATGGTTTTAAAATAACTGTTGTTTAAGGTAGACTGTGGTAGAGCATGACTTTAATCCCAGAGGCGGAGACATGTGGATCTCTTGAGTACCAACATGGCCAGGGCTACAGAGAGAAATTCTGTTATAGAAAATAACCAACAAGTGGCTGTTTTTGACATCCTGAAACACGGAATTCCTTTAACCTTCCGTGCTTTCTTCCAGATGAGCCCACACGGTCATTGAGCGGTCTGATCTTGAAGAACAATGTGAAAGCTCATTTTCAGAACTTCCCAAATGGTGTGACAGACTTCATCAAGAGTGAATGTCTAAATAACATTGGGGACTCCTCTCCGTTGATCAGAGCCACTGTCGGTAAGCAAGCCGTGTCACAGAAGCCTTGCTTAGGCTAACTTCAGTTGGGATGGACAGCATAGCCTTTCAGCTCTTATGTATAGCATTCACTACGCAGTAACAGCTCCATAAGACAGTGGGGCTGAGGTCACTGGTTGCTAACTAGTGCTAACTAGTGCTAACTAGTGCGATGGTTAGAATGGGGCATCAAGGAGTGACAGGCGCTGAGCTTTCTGTGAGAACGTGTGCACAGGGACTCCTTAACTGTCTGGTGCCGAGGGTCATTTCTGGGCTTACTCTTTAAGGTACAGTATCAGTCTTACGAAGAGGACTCTAAGTGCTTACTTTCAGTACTCGCCTTCTTTATGTCTGCTTCAATAACAGGGTTTGCTTTCTTTGTTTTTAAAGTCTTCAGTGTACATCTTGTTTTCAGGGATTGAAACTGTTCATATAATAGTAAATTAAAATACTTAAAATAGCTGACATAAATCACTTTGGAGCACACAGCTCCGTTTGGTAAGTGTGTGTTAGCAGCTCACCACAGACACAGGCAGCTGTGCTCAGAGAAGCCTCCACCATCAGTGTGCCCAGGCCTTACTGTAAGGACACCTGTCAGGTTGGTTAAATGGAAGTCGGCGAAATAAATCATCGTCTTACTCCGCATTCTATTAGGGAGGGGGAATCCTTAGTTTCATGCAGTTTCTCTTTTAAGTTTGAGAAGTATTGTTTGTATCTGAGGCTCTGGGATTCTCTTCAGGCATTCCATGTTAGAGATTGCATTGTCCTGACTTCAGGTCTGAGGAACATGGTACACTTGTAGTTTGGGGTACAAACTCCACAAGAGGATCCTCTTAAAGGCATTGCCAACTCTTGGCAGTGGTAAAGAGAATGGAGTGTGCTAGCAGTTTTCTCTGTTTACAACCAAGAAAAGACCCATAAATGTGGTGAAATGGGATTAAAAGAAATTTAGAGTCGGGCAGCACTCGGGAGGCAGAGGCAAGCGGACTTCTGAGTTCGAGGCCAGCCTGGTCTACAAAGTGAGTTCCAGGACACCCAGGGCTACACAGAGAAACCCTGTCTTGAAAAGACAAAAAACAAAATTAGTTTCCTCAGAGAAAAAGCAGTTTAACTGAAAGGCAAGGAATAGGTGAGATATAGAAATTAAATGAGATTCTTGGCTTCCTAAACAGTTGTATTATAAACCCGTCGTTTCTGTTTATTCACATGGTATAGCTTGATGTGTTAGCTATAGAAGGTTGGAAGTGCTGAGGAACGTCTCTGTTACCTTTCAGTGAGTAAAGCCTTTCCAACTGCTTTGGGCTGGTTTATTTCAGGATTGTTCCCCGCAGGGTTCTAGGAATTGAACCCATGGCCTTAGTTAGACATGATAGCCACACACTGCCCTGAGCCTTATCAAGCTTGGAATTAATTATTATCTTTTGTTTTCTTACTTCAAAATAGAAATACTGTTGATGGCTAGAATTTGTATTTCTTGGTATCATTTCATAAAGTCTGTACAGTTCTTTGTTTTTAGGTCTTGCTTTGTTTTTTTAAGATTTATTTATTTTATGTATACGAGTGCACTGTTGCTGTCTTCACAAACACCAGAAGAGGGCGTTGGATTCCATTACAGATGGTTGTGAGTCACCATGTGGTTGCTGGGAATTGAACTCAGGGCCTGGAAGAGCAGTCAGTGCTCTTAACCACTGAGCCATCTCTCCAGCCTCTTAGGTCTTGTTTATAGTATGTACTCTGCTATTCGGACTGTGAGAGGTCACTGACATTTTTCAGTATAGCCAACAGTTTCTAATCTAGCTTCAGATGTAAGAGCAGTGTGTTTCAAAGTGATGTCTAGAGTATGGTTAAATACTAATTGCGAGCCCAGATTGGATGTGGATAGAACAGCTAAAGCAGTGGTTGGGGTGGGAAGTGAGCGTATTCATTTAGTACATCGGATTTCTTCATAGTCTGCACATTAAGTATCCCTTGGGGCTTGGGAACGTCTGAATGTCCTGAGACAGTCGGCCTCACTAAGGAACTCACTATTTAACCCAGGCTGACAAGAAACTCAATGAGATCTCCTTGCTTCTGCTCCCCTAAGTGCTGGGCTTCAAGGCATGAGCCACTATAGCTGGCTAATAATTTCTGGTAATTTAAAAGTCTGAAATACTAATTACATAAAGCTACCTAGTTAAATAGATTGACCAGTTAAATTATTTGCTTTGTGTTGTTAATTAAAAATGAAAGGGCAGTGGTACTCCAAGACAAAAACAAAAGCTTAAGAATATGCAGATTTGGCCTGGAGAGATGGCTCAGCACTTAAGAGCACTGACTGGTTTTCCAAAGGTCCAGAGTTCAATTCCCAGCATCCACATGGTGGCTCACAGGCATCTGTAACAGAATCCAGTGCCCTCTTCTGGTGTGAGCTCACAACATTTACTGCTGTGGGTGCTGAGGCTGAGAGGTGGTCCAGTGCTCAGCCCAGATGTGACATGTCTGCCACCCTGTCTGAGCATTCAGGGAACGTCCCAGAAGGTAGGCAGGCAGAGTGAACGAGCACAGGCAGCTAGTGGGAAGGGCTTCAGGATGCTGTCCTCTGGGCATGACATGGCCATTGAGTTCTCCTGTCCTGGAAACAGCCTGTCACAGGTGGACGTGGGGTTCGTGGGGTCCTACTACCTGCTGACCTATGGCTTTTGAAACATTCTTGGAGAGGTATAGTCATTGTCTTCATTTGTGCGACCACTGGTGATCCACACTAAGCTCCAGTATACAGCTTCAAAAGATGGGCCACAGGAGGAAGAATGAGTGTGGAGAAGGGGGTGAGAAGAAAGAGAGGCAGGAAAGGGTGAGAGTAGCGAGGCTATAAAATTATCAAGGGACAAAAACCTTGAAAATTGGGTCGTTACCCCACTGTCCTGTCCTGATGCAGAGTAGAGACGGTAGAACAGTAGAAGAGTTTTGGGCAGGCACAGTCAAGTGTCTGTGGTGAAAGGACTCACAGGGGCAGTCGCCTAGAATTGTGCGAGTTTGGGGGTTTTTTGTTTGTTTCTGGGAAATAAACACAAGCATATTATAAGATGATAGTTCCCAAGAAATCTGGGATTTTTTTATTATTGTTTTTTAAATTAGTTAATCTTAGTTCACATGAGAAAAGATTTTAAAATATTAAGATGTATTTTGAGATTGAGTCTTGGTTTCTGTTCATTCTCCTGAGCTGTAGCTGCAGGCTGTGCCCGCTGTACCCAGATGTATTTTCTTCCCCTCTCTGGGTCTGGGATGTTACAAATCCTGTCAATTTATTTGGAAGCTGCTTCATTTAAATGGTTGAGTGCTAGCTAATCCATTACCTAAATGAATTGCTTATCTCATCAAATAATACATGTCTTGTTTATAATGCTACTATTCTAATTATACTAGTAGAAAAGTTTATATAAGATTAATTCATAGAACTGACCTTATTGGCCAAAATATTTTAAATTCTTAAGATGTTAAGTATTAAGTATATCACACCCAATTACAGTTCTCATATTTGTTTAGTTTGGTTTTGTGAGATAAAGTCTCAGGTGGTCCAGGTTGGCTGCACACTTGATCATCACTCCTGCTTCCATCTCTTGTGTGTTGGGAGTCACAGGCACATGGCTCTACACTCAGCTCTCATGATCACTTTTCCTTTTTGCAACTTTTCTTACTATTTTCAGGAGTAGATGGACTTAATGGAAGTTGGAGTTTGTCAATCTTTCAGCATTCTTTAATGTTTCCCAAGCAAAGGCAATGCCATTCAAGTTGTAGATTGTCTCTCTTTTGTACGTTTGGTTTTTCTCAAATTTTATTTGGTTTTGTTCTTGGTTGGTGGGTTGACTGGGAGTTTTTGAGGCAGGGTTTCTCTGTGTGGTCCTGAAAGATCTCTAGATTAGGCTGGCCTAGCACTCAGACATGTGCCTGCCTCTGTCTCCAGTGCTGGAATTCCAGCTGCCTCCTCTGAGCCTGACTTGGCTTGAGCTCGTGATCTTCTGCTTTCACTTTCCAAGTCTGGGATGGATTACAGCTTTAGGAAGCACAGAATCAATCC
Organism: Mus musculus; assembly: GCF_000001635.26. Taxonomy (NCBI): domain Eukaryota; kingdom Metazoa; phylum Chordata; class Mammalia; order Rodentia; family Muridae; genus Mus; species Mus musculus. The sequence goes on along the minus strand of NC_000079.6, from coordinate 98,880,463 downwards.
TGTGTTCTTTTTTATTTTAGCTTGAGGAGAGACTGACTGGTCTTGATGCCAGATTGATTCTTGCCTAAAGGCCAGTAGTAAGAGTGCTTGCTTCAGAAGGCTTTTGGTACAAGGTTTGCATTTTGTTGTCGTCATTGTTTCTACTTGATTTCCTTTTTTTTTTTTTTTTTTAAGTGAATTGTTTGTTTGTTTGAGACATGCTAAAAATAAAAGCTACTATGTAGTTCTGGCTGACCTGGACTCACTGTATAGGTCAGATAGCCTCTAGCCCACAGAGATCTGCCTGCCTCTCCTGGGATAAAAGGTGTGCTTTAGGCTCTGTGCTGTGTGAAAAGTTACACCTTTGTCATCAGTTTTGCTCATTGCTCAGGACAGTCTTGTTAGAACTAAAGGGGAGAGTTAAGGAAAGCGTTAAAGTGTCTTCACTCTGTGGCTTGCTCAGTCATAACTGGGTGTCTCTTAGATGCCAGGCATTTTTTGTGAGTATTCCTCACTTTTCAGAGTAACCCTATGAAGAAATTATTTTTCCGTTTTGCAGCTTAGATTATATATAATTTACCTACTGTCAGAGTATATACCTTCGTGTATGAAAAGATCCATAGCCACCACGTTTTATGCACTGGATACTTATTAAGTTAGAAAAGATGTGCACAGCGCAGTTTAGTCCAGTCAGGAGGTGCTTAGTTAGAAGGCGCCACCGGTGGGACTGTTGGAGCAGTTCATCATGTCTACCTAAGATAGGGTTCTGTCTTCGTTACTGCAGACACCATGAGCCAGGCAACTCTTATAAGGAAAATGTTTAATTTGGCTGGGTCCTGGTTTCAGAGGTTTCATCTGTTAGCACGGTGGCTGAAAGCAAGGCAGCGAGTAGGCAGGTGGTGCTAGAGAAGAGCTGAGAGCTAGCTCTACATCTTGATTTGCAGGCAGCAAGGAGACTGTTTCAGAGAGCATAGCTTGAGCATTTAAGATCTCAAAGTCCTGCCTTCATAGTAGTACACTTCCTCTCAGTTCCACTTCCTATGACCAAGCATTCAAACTCATGAATCTGTGGAGGCCAAACCTATTCAAACCACTACAGGGTCTTATAAAGCATGTGGACACACTGGATTGGTCTCCAGTGAGGCATACATCTGCTTATTTTTTCCCTGCTTGTAGTCTTTGATTATAATTCCTGTGCAAGTTGGAAGGGTACTCTTAGTTTTGGTTTGGTTTGGTTTGGGTTTGGTTTTTTGAGCCATGGTTCTTCTGTGTAGCCCTGGCTGTCCTGGCCCTCGCTCTTTAGACCAGGCTGGCCTCAAACTCAAAAGATCTTCCTTTCTCTGTTGGGATCAAAGGTATGTGCCAACCACCACCTGTCTTATCCTTAGTCTTTCGATGGGTCTTTTATTACAGATTCTTAAGCTTGTCATTCAGTGGTAGAGCGGCTGAAGGCATTTTGGTGTCTTTCTTTAGGTGATTTTCATGAATTTTTGTTAATTTTAATTAGTGGATGTATCGTAGGTATTATAGAAAAGCAAATTGTAGGGTTTTTGTACAGATGTTTGGTGAAGTTTTAAAAATTGGAAACGGTGTGCAATGAGATGAAAAGTGTCTGCTGTGTGCTGCCTGTGATGCACACCCCACACTGAGGCGATGGTGACTGAGGTAGCAGCCTGGGTCTCTTGGTGGGTTTGAAGTGTGTGTTATGCATGTGCCCCACACAGTGCATTATGCTCTAAATGTGTGTTGTCTTTCTAGGTATTTTAATTACAACCATAGCCTCCAAGGGAGAGCTGCAGAATTGGCCTGATCTCTTACCAAAACTCTGTAGCCTGCTGGATTCCGAAGACTACAACACTTGTGAGGTACTGCTGTTTATCTGCTCATAGCATGGGTTAACTCTGGGAAAGTGCTTCTGAAATGGACAACTTCAAAGTGCAGAGCCTAAAGCTCCCTTTGTATTTTATACTTGTTAACCTTTTACTGGTTTTCTGGGAATAATATGACAAAAATCTGTTTTCTCTAAGGAAAGATTTTGTCTTTCTAAAGTTATTCTTAAATGTTACACTCATGTGATTAACAGCTGTTTATACTACATTTAATCAATTTTTAATTGTATATGTGGAAATGTTTTGCCTTCGTGTATATGTGTGTGCCCATGTATGTGTTTGGTGCTTTCAAGATCAGAAAAGGTCATCAGATTTTCCTAAACTGGCTATGGAATGGTTTTGAATTACTGTGTAGGTCCTGGGAAGCAAACTTGTGTCCTCTGCAAGAGTGATGAGCACTCTTCCCTTCCAGCAGCTGTCTCCCCGCCCCTCCCTGATGGCTTACATACATAAAAAAAATAAGCTGAAATTTCCCAAAGCACCAGACCATAAACTGTTTTTGTTTCTCTAAATTAATGACATACAATAACAGGCTTAGGCATTTTTAATCATACAGTAATTCTGATTCTTATCTTGATTTCGTGTTTTAGTTTCTTGGGGTTTGTTTGTTTGGTGTGTGGGTTGCTTATTTCTTTCTTGCCACTGTTAAATTATATAAAACTTACGTATGCTTGGGGAAATGAAGAAAATGTTTGGATTTTTTTTTTTTTTTTTGAGACAGTATCATGGTGACCTTGAACTCTCCTGGTCCTCCTAACCTACCCCCCAAATGCTAGGATTACAAACATGAGCCACCATGCTCAGTTAGAGTTCCTTTCTTACAGATTCTTCATGCTGATGCGCACTGATGTATTTGACTTACTAGGGGACAGAATCAACCAACCTACCTTCTTCCCTCGCCCCCTTCCTCCCTTCCTCCTTTCCAAGACTGAATCTCACTATAGTTCTGGGAGGTCTAGAACTCTGACAGATACAACTAGCTTTGCTTCTGAGTGGTAGAGTGAAAGCCGTCATGTGGCAGAGACTTCAGATGCTTTGGCCCTGAAGCAGCACATCCTGGAGGTTTAAAAGAACGGTGTGACATGAAGTGGATTTAGGACTAGCCTGGCCTATCTAAAGGAGCAGCGACCTAGAGAGAAGAGAGATTTTGTCAAAGCAGTCTCTTAAATCACTCTTATAAACCTGAATTCTCAGGGCTGGAGAGATGGCTCAGCAGTAGGAAGTACTGGCTACTCTTCAGAGCACCCACATGGCAGCTCACCACCATCTGTAACTCCTGTTGCACAGATGAATGCAGGCAAAACAGCAATGCACATTAAATAAATTGTTCAAAACAAAATGTAGTTTGCAGATATGTGCTGCAGTCCCTAGGAAATAGTGACACAGTTTAAATGACACTTTGATATATAGTAATTATAAAAGATGAGATATAACAAGCAGTTTCTGGGAGCAGAAGTATAAAAATACTAATGGTAAATTGTAAGATGTTGTGCTAAAGATGTAGGCTTTCTAGATATTGATTCAGAATAATTCCTAAATGTTTGTTTTTAGTGAAAATTTGGTCAGCTTGTTTGTTTGCTTGCTTGCTTGCCTGCTTAGTTGGTTGGCTCTTTTTGCTTTTTTCCTTATCTTTTTAAAAGTGTATTCTTCTGCCAGACAGTGATGGGTGGCACAAGCCTTTAATCCCAGTGTGGAGGCAGAGGCAGGTAGCGCTCTGTTTTTGAGGCCAGTCTTGTCTACAGAGTGAGTTTCAGGCCAGCCAGGGGTAAAGAGAACCCTGTCTTACAAAGCAAAAAACTAAAAACAAATAAATTCTTCTCTATTATTATTTTGGGTGGCTGATTGGTTGAAATTGTTATTGCCATAGTAGGAAACAAGTGAACATTTGACTTCAGTAGTTGCCTTTTAGAAATACAACTTGTGTGCAAAAATCTTAGTATTCAAATATAGCTAAAGATCTCTAAAATGTATACTAGGTTAACATGGTAAATCTAAGACTGACTTTATAGTTTTGATAAAATTTTAAGTTTAAATTCCAAAATTTAATTTTTGAGGTATTGTAAATTCTAAAAAGAATTATAAAATAATCACCTTAAAAGGCCATACTTTTTGTCGGTACTGTTATAAACTGACTGTAATGCACCTGTGTGCCAAGTTGTTAGTAATGGAAGCAGACAGAGTAAAGTAATTGACCTACTTACTAGGTTATTCTGTGCGCATGACCTCTGGCCTACCTTCCTGTCAAGGAAAATGATTGGGGAAATAGTTGTCAAGTTGAATCTTCTGTCCTGTTACTATGTTTTGTTGTCAGTTTCTAAGATATGCCTCATCTGTAGTCGTATTAAAGTTATTAATAAATTACATATTTCAAAGTAAATGCAGGTTACAGTGGTTATTTATATGAAAAGATAGCTTTACATTCATTTTAGCACTTAATAAGAAAATTTAAATATGGACTTAAAATTGGTTAGAACATCTCAGTGGAATTAGATAATGAAATTAAATGATATTTATAACTAACCAAAATATTTTCCACTTTTAACTTACTTGATGCTAGAATGTAAATGTATCATTAGGATAATATTTTAGTAGTCTGAAGTGTTTTTAAGTTCTATAAAGCATGTGTGGGCAGAGAACACAAATATCTAAATCAGTATTTCACACATCTTGGGTTCTTAAAGTTTTCTTTAGCTTTATTCTGATCTTTTCCTTGAACTTTTTCTTGCTGTGTTGTCTAGACAGGTCACAAACTAGTTAGTGATCTGCATGTCTCAGCCTCCCAAGAGCTCGGATTACAGATCATGTGCCTATTTGTAGCTGATTTCAATGCATTCTAATATTGCAAACGTGTCTTCCAGGGAGCCTTCGGTGCCCTTCAGAAGATATGTGAGGACTCTGCAGAGATTTTAGACAGTGATGTCTTAGATCGCCCTCTCAACATCATGATCCCCAAGTTTTTACAGTTTTTCAAGCACAGCAGTCCCAAAATAAGGTATGTATATAGAGGTGTTGGCCGGCCATTCTTTTGTTTAAGACCAAGATTAGTTCAGGAAAATTGTTTTTTAAGTTATCTGCCTTGTCACATCCAAGTACCTTCATCTGTAGCTGAGTAATACCATTCTTCCAGTGCAGCGTTGACATACCCATGTCCATTGAGATCAACAAGGTTACCTAATGTTCTTTGAACTTTAGTTGTCCTTTTTGCCGCCTACCCCTATTTCCAGGTCTAATTCTGTGTTCTTTTGCCTTTTATCCTGTGAAAGGTAAATTATCTGAATTGTAATGAAAACATGTTGTCATTGAGTTGTCGCTATTGTTACTTTAAAGGTGTTGGGTCTAATTGCAGGGAGGAGGAGGAGGGCTCATTTAAACACAGAGGCACCGAAACCTTTTAGTATGCCCTGAAATGACATAGGCGTATGTGGCACTCCTCCTGTTTAGTCTAGACCGGTATCCTTTCTTCACCTTAGCAATCACAGATCTTAAAGTGATGCCAGCCGTGTAATGGTGAAAATACTGTATTTGAAGGTAAATTAGCCTTGATTAAGCCTATTGCAATTATAGTGCATTAATGGAAGTATGTGGCTCCATAATGTCTTCTATACTGTTTTGAGCCTTTTGTTTTGGTGTGTGGTTGGCTAATTTTCCTAACCTGTTAAGGAAGGTGTTTCAGTTTCTGCTTTATCCGTTCCCTTGGCTTTTTTTTTTTTTTTTTTTTTTTTTTTTTTTTTTTTTTTGTCAATGCTTCATGTATTTCCATAGAATAGCAGATGTATTGGCATATGAATAAGAATCCTTCCTTAGAAGTAACCAGCCACTCAAGGGTAAATGCACTTCAGTGCAGTATTGTATCTCACAGACGTGTTTCAACTGTGTGACAAGAGAGCTAGCCTAACTTTATTTCTTGGTTAAAGTCTCCATTTGTGTCACTGTCCTCCAGCTGTTTACCCCTTTTTTTGATACTGTCTTCCTTCCCTCCTCTGCTCCTCTGTGTACTTTATGTGTCTCATGTGTATATGTAAATTCTCATCTAGGTTCTGCATATGAACCCAGTGTGGTGGTGTCTCTCTGGATAGGGCATCTCCAGCTCTGTCCATGTCTGCACATGTCATAGAATTCCCCTTTGCAGTGGTGTGTGGATTTGGAGTGTCTCTAGATTTAGGGCCTTGTGTGTGTATGCCGGGCACGGTACTATACTGTGTAGTTCTGGTTTTAGTTGTTTTGAGGAAACTATTGATTTCCATGGTTGCTGTTCCCATCATCAGCAAAACTAGTTCCTGTTCTTAGTGTCCTTGCCAGCATTTGTTGTAAGTCATTTTTTAAGTGATAGCCATTCCTGTAAGAGTAAGGTGAAATCTCTGTAGTTTCAATTGTTGGCATTTCACTAATGCCTAAAGATGTGCAACACTGTCCAATATTTATTGATCATTTTATATTTCTTTGAAAGCTGTCTCTTCAGTTTATTAACCCATTTAGTGATGTGATTTTTGTTTTGTTTCATTTTTCGAGTTCTTCATATTCTGCGCATTGGCGTGTGGTTGTCAAAGATTCTCCTATTTTCTATGCTGTTTTCCTGCAGTGGTTTCAGTTTTCAGGTCTCACGTTAAGGGCTTTGATCGATTTTGTTAAGTATGGATCTAGTTGGTTATTAGTGTGTATATTCCCAGTTTTCCCAGGAACATTTGGAGAAGAGGCTCCTTCTCAGTACTTGAGACCTTTGTGAAGAATTGGGTAGCTATAGACATGTGTGTTTATTTCTGGGCCATGTTGTACTTTATGGGTGTGTGTGTGTGTGTGTAGTGCATTGCTATTGCTGTGACTCTATTGTAATCTGAGACAGGTACAGTAATAGATTACTGCGCTGCCTTCAGCACCACTCTATGCTTAGCATCCTAGGACTGTGCATTGTCTTCGTGATCGCAACTCTGGATGAGTGTGAATTGTACGTTAGTGCTTTCCCTTAGAACTTTCCCTGCTGCCTGGTTTGACCACCATGTGTTCTATGAACAAGTTCTTGGTGTTAATTTGGGCATTGTAAGTGGCTTTTCTCTTTGAATATCTGTTTGAACATAGTGCTTCCTTGACCTTGGTTTTTGTTTGGTTTTTGTTGTTGTTGTGTTTTTTTATTCGGTTGGTTTTATAAGATTTTATTTTGGGGGCTGGAGAGATGGCTCAGTGGTTAAGAGCACTACTGTTCTTCCAAAAGAAATTCATAGCATCTACATGTCAGCGCACTCTCGCTCTCTCTCTCTCTCTCTCTCTCTCTCCACACACACACACACAAAACACCAATGCACATGAAATTAAAAGAAAATAAATATTTTATGTGTCTGGGTGTTTTACTTGCATGTATGTCTACTCCATATGCATGCAATGCCCATGAAGGCCAGAAGTTAGTTTTGGCTCTCTGGAACTAGAGTTACAAACAGTTGTTAGCTGCCATGTTGATTCTTGTTGATTCTGTTAGATTCTGTTAGTGATATATTCTATTTCCCTTTTTAATTTAGTTTATGTGAATTTTTCATCTCTAACATAATTTTTTCCCCCTAAAATCTCAATTTGCTTAACTGAATTCCTCTCACTTTGCTTTTTTGGCTATATGGCTGAGGTTTTCATCCATTTTGCCAACTTTCTCCACTGTGCTTCTGGCTTTCCTTTAGTTGGTGCCTTGATTTCTTCCCTAATTGATCTGTTTGTCTCTGTCCTTTTTGAGGACATTGATCATTTTTTGCTGTTAAACCTTGAGCTGTGGGTGGTGGTAAGATCCTGGAGAGAGAGAGAGCCTGTGACCTGGGCCCTTCACACTTCTTTGTTTCTGTGTTGCAGTTCGCGACTCTTTGGTTTGGAAACCTCTTCCTCTTTATTTAGGGGGCTTATTGGGGAGCAGCCTACTTGGGTGGCTCAGTTAATTCCCAGTTCCACTTCTTGAGGAGCAAATAAAGCGTTACAGCAGCAGCAGTTGCGGCAAACGGTGCATGAGAGGCACAGGGTCTGAGTCAGTGGGCATTCTACTCATCAGCAGAAAAGAGAAAAAGGCAGTGTAGTGCATGTGCCATGCAACTGAAAATCTAGAGTAAATGTGGAAATGGTAAGCGGGTCAGATGAAAGGAGGAGGAAGGCACACAGGGAAGACATGCTAAGGAGGTGAAAGGAAGATCAAGGAGATTATAAAGGGGAAGAGACAGCAGGCAGTTCAAAGATAAAAGGATTCTCCAATAATGAGGAAATATGTGACCAGAATAAGATGCAAGTAAGAAGGGGAATAAAGCTAACAAAAGCTTTTCAAATATAGAAGCTGGGCGTGACAGTGCTGCCTTTAATTCCAGCATTCAAAGAGGCAGGCGGGCAGATCTCGGGGTTGAAGGCCAGGGAGTAGGTCTACATAGTGACGCGTTCCACGATAGCAAGGATGTATAAAGAACCCTAATCTCAAAAAAACAAAACAAAACAAAACCCCACACAACCCAAAAACGAATAAATAAAAATTGCAAAGATGAACGCATCGCGCGGTGTTAGATGGTCAGCGTGTACTATTTCAGAGGGCCTGAGCTAAGTTCTCAGGACCCATACTGTGGCTCACAGCCACCTCTTAAGATGTGAAAACTTGAGTGAATGGTGGTGGCTCACGAATTTAATCCCAACACTCTGAGGCAGAGTCAGGTGGATCCCCCAAGTTCAAAGCCAGCCTGATTTACAGAACTAGTTCTAAGACAGTAAGGGATACTCAGAGAAAACCTGTCTCAAACGGACAAAAATATACGACACCCCAGTTTTTTTTTAAAATCACCTGTATGCGTCACTCCAAGGACCCCTTCAGTAACTTACACAAACACATACAAATACACGTGATTAAAAACAACAACAACAACACTATGAAAGGGTTGTTTGACCTCCAGAGGGGTCACAACCCAAAGGTTGAGAACTGCTGCTGCTCTGGAGGTCAGGATTCCATTTAAATAGCATGTTTCTCCCTAGCTGTCTTTCTTAGTCTATTGCTGTGGTGAAGAGAAACCAACCTCAAGGCAACTCATTAAAGCGTTTAACTTGGAGCTTGTTTACAGTTTCAGAGGCTTAGTCCTTGTCATGGCAAGAAGCATGCCAGCAGGGGCAGAAGGGCAGTAAGTCCTGATGCACAGGCAGAAAGAGTCAGACTTCCCCCCTAGTGACACACTCTCTCCAACAAGGCCACTCCCACTCCAATAGGGCCACACTCCTAATACTTCTTTCAGACAGTTCCACTTCCTGGTGACTAAGCATATTAGGCTCAGATATATCAGCCTATAGAGGCCATTCTCATTCAAACTACCAAACTAATGCATTCATTAAAATAATCTGCTTTGCCAGCCATGATGGCAGATACTTTTGATCCCAGATCTTGGGATGCAGAGGAGAGTAGATCTGTGAGCTTGAGGTCAGCTAACTGGGGCTACAGAGTAAAAAGAAAAAAGAGAAAACTTTGATTTAAAAATCTCCCCTGTCAGTGTAAACTCCATGCACACGCAGTTCCTCTGTGCCCTGGTTTAGGGACCACAGTGTCATACTGGGTTCTAGGCGCTCTTGAACAGGAACTTTTGAGTGTTTTAGCAAATCACATTCATTTAAGATATGGCTCATAAAAGGTAATGGGGAGTGATTGCTGCACTGCAAGGAGAGCCTTAGACAGTGGAGACTTTCAGGAGTGCTAACTTTACTTTTAAAGTTATTTTCTGGTACATCTCAATGCAGAAGAAAGTCGCAGTGGTGTGGAGCTGCTGATAAGAACAGAACAGCTTGTCAGTGTGGTAATGGAAACGATGAAAAGTTCTATCCACTAAACGTGTGGGTTAAAGACAGACTAAATATTATCTGGCCTACACCACACAAGCATTCCATAATGGGAATTGAAATGGAAATGGGTTCAACTGTGCTTAAGTTTGCTCTGTACTTACTAAATGTTCAGATGTTTCTAAAGAGAGCACATAGTTTCTCTTCAAAGTATTTTGTTCTACAGAAAAGAAACTGCACAGAAAAAAACCCTATATTATTTGAGTAAGTGTTATTTGTATAGCACCACGCAGGTCTTACTCAAAATTAATAAAGTCAAAGTGACTGGCTACATGCCAGCACTGTTCTGTTGTTTTTAGATGCTGTGGAGCTATGGTGCTCCACAACTGCAGTTCCCGCTTACGGGGTCATTGGTGTTGTACAGATCCTACAGACACCATAGTATCTCTAGAGATGCGCCTTTTGTTGTAACAACAGTAAGCGTATGCTGATGTGTGCCTTGGTTTCTAGGTCTCATGCTGTTGCATGTGTCAATCAGTTCATCATCAGTCGGACCCAGGCGCTCATGCTGCACATCGATTCCTTCATTGAGGTAAGACTGCCCCAGGCTTGGACTAGTGCTGATGGGATTCAAATTGGATACAATGTTACTAGGTTTTCCTAGCTGAAAATAAAAGCATTCTTTATGTGCTAGAACATTGGAAATGTGATCCAGATATGGGTTATGGAGTGAATATATGTGGTTCTGCCTCCTAGTTTGACTGTTTAGAAGTCTTCTTCAATATACCATTCAGTTTGTACATGCACGATTTTCCTAGACCATGAGTAACCTTTGAAGCAAGCAAACACAAAATACTTAGTAAGATTGGATGAAGTTGGCCTGTAACAATCCAAAGGTACATACTAAAAGAACAGCTACATAATGTTGACCTGACTGTTAACTGCATTACATGGTAGTCTTAAATGGCCTCAGTATACAGGCCAGACCATTTAGGAATAACTTTCTGTTTTTCTATTGATTTACATTATAAATATAGAGGACTCAAGAAAACTATTAGCTCTTAAATACTAAATAATGTCTTAGTGGCATAACTGCAGAAGAATAAGGTCATGCTCATGGGGGCTCACAGACTAAACCACCAACCAGAGAGCATTCAGGGGCTGGACCTAGGCCCTTACATACTGGTAGCAGATGTTCAGGTTGGTCTTTATGTGGGTCCCCTAACAATTGGAAGTGGAGTGGCTGTCTCTGACTCTGTTGCCAGCCATTGGATCCCCTTCCCCTAGTTGGACTGAGTCAGGCCTCAGTGGGAGAAGATCATGCTGCCACTTTGATGTCCCTGGGGGCAGGCGGGTACCCAAGGAGGGGATTCCCTTTCTCTGAGGAGAAGGGGAGTGGGTAATGGTGGAGGGATTTGTGAGGGCAGGATGGGGGGGGGGTGCTGCTGCTACGGGGATGAATAATATGATAGATTAGTGAAAGAGACTAAGATCTGGCCATGGGGGCTGGAGAGATGCTCAGTGGTTAAGAGCACTGCCTGCTCTTCCAGAGGTTCTGAGTTCAATCCCAGCAACCACGTGGCGGCTCACAACCATCTGTAATGAGATCTGACGCCCTCTTCTGGTGTGTCTGAAGACAGCTACAGTATACTTATTTATAATAATAAATAGATCCTTGGGCCAGAGCAAGCAGGGTTGACTGGAGCAAGCAGAGCCAACCAGAGTGAGCAGAAGTCCTAAATAAAATCCCCAACAATCACATGAAGGATCTCAACCATCTGCACAGCTACAGTGCACTCACATGCATAAAATAAATAAATAAATCTATTTTAAAAAATAATAATCTGGCCACAGTCCATAAGCAGAGCAGTTTCTTTTCAGAACCTCTTCCTGATTGCAGCAAGCAGAAAAGCTGAAATTCTAAGAAGGGATGGAGTCATTTTAATTTTCTCAACAGCTTCTTTCTGAATTCTCTCTGTGGACCAGGCTGGCCTCTTACTTCCCGGATCTGCCTGCCTCCACCTGTCCACCCCGCCCCACCCAGCCCAGCGTGTTTAAGGATTTGTAAGAAGTGGTGTGTGCATGAGTCCTGGGACAGTTGTCAGTTCACTCCTGCCTTGCTGAGACTGAATTTCCTGTTTCTGCTACTGTGCTATAGACTGCAGACTGTCAGGCCTCCCTCCGGGCTTCCTGGCCGCCTTCTCTGTCTACAGCCCAGCTCACTGTAGGTGTTGCTGGCATTGCAAACGAGTGTCACTACATCAGGTTGTTTTGTTTTGTTTTCCCCTTTTGAAAAAACAAAACAACAGCTGAATGCTAGGGGCAAATCTCAGGTTGTTAGACTTTGGACACAGCGTACATGCTCACTCTGAGCGGACTCTCTCTCGCTTTAGTGTCTATCTTAGAGTGGCCTTGAACTCTTGATCTCTCAGGACAACCAGAGGGCACCAGCTTCTGTGCCCATCCTAAAGGTGGCTTGGTCTTAGTAAAAACTTGTTATAGTCAAAAATTATCAGTGTGGACCTAAGATTCCATGCAGGCTAGTTTCAATTCCTTTACCAGCTGGCACATTTTTAACCCCTGCTAATTATTAATCTATGAAATGAATAATATTAGTATCTTGGGCTGTGACAATTGGATATACTATTCTGTGTAATGCTCCCACTTATTAACCTTCTAGAGGAGTTTATAAGCATTAGCACAGGAGTGGTGACTGTTCACTTTCCTCTCTACTAGTAGGTAGGTAGTTGACTTGGTGAATAGCAACGATCTAGGCTTGGGTTGTTCTCCGGCTCCCTCTGCTGCTCCAATAGGGAAGTGAGCACTTACACCCAGAGGATGATGCAGTGCCATTAGTTTGTTAATTAGCTTGTGGGTGGGTCTTTGAAACAGGATCTAGCTTAGGCTGTCCAGGAACTTCTGCCTCAGCTTTCAGACAGCTAGGACTGCACATACAGCAATCCAAAAAAAAAAATTTTTTTTTTAAATTACATACAGCTGAGCAGCTGGGAAGATGGCTCAGTCTGTAATATGACTTTAGCTCAGATTGATTTCTAGCACTCAACATAAACAGCCAAGCATGGCATTGTGTGCCTATAACGCCAGCACTGGGGTGGGGTAAAGGAGGAGAGATCCCTTCAGCTTGATAACCAACAAATGTCAAGAAGAATTGTGAGGCTTCAGGTTTAGTGAGTGAGCTCACCTAATTAAAATGGTGGTGGTGGTGGTGGTGGTGGTGGTATAGCAGTATAATAGACTGGCTGTGGGATACCTCTGGTCTCCACGTGCACACACTCCTCTCACACACATGTACTTACTTACCTGCATCACTTACATGCCTATACCCTGCACACAAAGCCTGGCTGTCATTAAGAGTGGTGTTTTAGGCCTGGAGAGATGGCTTAATGAGGAAGTACCACTCATCTAGAGAACCTGAGTTCATTCCCAGCACCCACATCAGATGACGCATAACCAACTCCAACTCCAAGGACTGACTTGGCCTCTGTGGGCACTCGTACTTTGTGCAACCCCCAGATGTGTATGTGCACAAAGGAGTTCCAGATTAGCCACAGTGCACAAAGAGACTTTTTCCCACAAAATCAAAAAGGAGAAAATAGAAATTATGGTCTAACTAGGAGGGAACCTGTGTTTCGTGTACAACAGAACCTCTTTGCACTGGCTGGCGACGAGGAAGCAGAGGTGCGGAAGAACGTGTGCCGGGCGCTTGTGATGTTGCTTGAAGTCCGGATGGATCGCCTGCTTCCTCATATGCACAACATAGTCGAGGTAACCAAAGCATCCCCTTTGAGGGAAGACACATGAAATAGATATGGCTGTTTTTAAATTGTAAATCCTCTTGGTCAGTTTTGTTTTTGTTTTGTTTTGTTTTGTGAGATTTAAGTTATTATTAGAGGGGTTTTTTTTTTGTTTTGGTTTGTTTTTTGTTTGTTTTTTTTTTTGGTTTTTTTTTTTTTGGTTTTTCAACACAGGGTTTCTCTTTGTAGCCCTGGCTGTTCTGGAACTCACTCTGTAGACCAGAGTGGCCTCAAACTCAGAAATCCGCCTGCCTCTGCCTCCCAAGTGCTGGAATTAAAGGCGTGCGCCACCACTGCCCGGTGGAGGAATTATTTAAACATAGAGACTAGGTTTTGCTCATCATGACTAGGAAATTCTCATTAAAAATAGTATGCCGAGTTATAGGTATTTGGGGGATATTGGGTGATGTATTCTTGGATTGTTATAAAATAAAATTAAAAATTGAATCTGTCAGTTTGTAGTTTCATTATCAATATGATTCGCCTAATTTTGTGACTTAGCAGAAGGTTGAGGTTTCTAAGAAGGACATTGGCAAGGTGGTGGGGGAGCAGGGCATCCTGCATCCCAGCACTAGAAAGGCAGAGGCAGGCCAGCCCGGTGTATAGAGCGAGGTCCAGGGCTGCAGGGACTGCACAGAGAGACCCTAGCTTGGTTCAACAACCCAAGTAGATGTTAAAGGTTTTTCCATTCTTGTGTAGTTGAAGTCAGGTCACTAGGAAACATATCAGTTGCACTTGTTTAAGTGAAGACTCTAGAAGATAGAGAAGGGAAGCAGTTATTTAGGCTCCATGTAGTACCACTAGAGTCAAGCTCTACCATCTGATTTCATAGTGCAGAATAGAGTCCTACTTGTTTATTATATGGCTTTCCAAGTGCTTTAAGCAGTGTATTATTAGCCTCACTTGTGTGCTGTGTGATGAGAGTGGGTCTCTTAGAAATGGAGTTACAGCATGGTAGACTCTGCAGAACCCGGGGTGTTCGGTGGTTAGCAGTTGAGGGCTCCATCCCCAGCGTTCAGTCTCACAGCTGCTTGTTTGAAGCTAATTAGAAACTTTAACATTTTATCACTTGGTGTAGGCCACGCCTAGGCATCCTGATTTTATAATATATGTAACACTTTATGAGCAGTACACACATAGTATTTGACAAGTAGTAGAGCGGGCCTGTGACTGTTTCCATACTTGCCATGCAGTGTGTTTCAGTCCAAAAGAGAGAGTGTACTAAAAATACATCAATTGACTTTGATTCTAGTCCCAGAGATAATGGGAAATTTCGGAAGTGAATTCAGCTTGGTATATTCAGACGTCATGATAAAACACCTTGTTGAAACTACAAATTGTACTTAAGAAATGTTAGAACTAGGAGTAGTGGTGCATACCTGTAGCTCCAGCACTTTGGAGACAGAAGGAGGATCTTAAGTGTGAAACCAGATGGGTTACATGGTGAACTCTGGCCAACCTGGGATTCATGCCGAGACCCTGTCTGCAGAAGACAAAAACAGAAGGGGGGGGTGGGGTAGGTGGGTGGAATCGGATGCCTTTCCAAATTAAACTGATTTACTTATATATCACTTTAAAATACAGAAAAAAAGTCTGTCTACAAGATACAACTTGTTATTTATAAATTATTTTAAGGAAGATATGTGGAGTTATTTTTTATTTTCTCTGATTAACATTGACATGTCAGAAAATACAGCAGTTTGTTTTTATACCCCTGCACAAAAGTAGATCAATGATGCATACAATAAAACTTCATTGTTAAGCAGTAGCTCTTACATTTTAACCTTGTTGTAGAGGCAGATAGGGAGCTTTAAAAGAGAGAGAAAGCAGCACAGGTTGGAAGTCATGGTTTTCAGTATAAGGTGGCAGGACTACGTTATTATTCACTGTCCAGATGAAGCTGATGAACAGTATGGATTCTCTTCACAGTACATGCTGCAGAGAACCCAAGACCAAGATGAGAATGTAGCTCTGGAGGCCTGTGAATTCTGGCTGACTTTGGCTGAACAGCCAATATGCAAAGATGTACTTGTAAGGCATCTACCAAAGTAAGTGTCCTGCACAGAGTGCTGCTTGCCCTCAGCACACTCAGACTCTCAGCGTGCATCCTCACACCGTAGAGAGGTTTCTAAAGCAGCTGCTTCATTATCACTGTCAGTAGACTTTCAGGGTTTCCTGTGGGGGCTGATGCACAGGTGCCAGAACAGGTGTGGGGGGCTCAGGACACTGTGTCCTGAGCCCTAGCTAGACAGAGAAGCATAATTGCAATGTTTAGTTACTCTTGGTCTTCCATTTTGGAACGTTTTTGAGCATTGAGACTGGCTGGCCCAAGTTTCTTAAACTTATCCTGATTGTATTCCTTGAGTTATTAGGCGAGGGGGGAGGGGGGAGGGGTCAGTGATGTAGCACCGGACATGCTGAAAGACTATATTGCTTCTTGGCTTAATTAGTATATAATATAGATAAGGTTGTTAAAGACAACGTAAAACTATCAGTATTTAGATCTATGTTTCATGAATTCTTTCTAGGTTGATTCCTGTGTTAGTGAATGGCATGAAGTACTCAGATATAGATATTATCCTGCTTAAGGTAAGGAAACCATTCTCTGAGTAGAGAGGATAATATTTATATTGGTAATAAAGCTTTGAATTTGATCAGTAGAATGCTTATTTAGGTTAGACCCTATGTAGACTCCCTGTCACATGTAATAGGCTACAAACATTCAGAGGTGATGGACAAGCATGATGAATCCTCATGGCAATAAGTCATGCCTTAATTGACAGAGATTTGGGGGTTTCCTTTATTTTCTTTGAGTTTTGGGGGTTGTTGTTTTTAGTTTGTTTTCTTTAAGTCCATCTTCTTCTCTCTGTGGTTTATTTTAAATACACTGATTCAGGTTACTCTTATTGCAGTAAGTAACAGTTGGCAGGGCCTGCTAACTCAGCATGTGTCATAGACTCCATTGTCCCTTTCACAGGGACCTGGTGACTGCAGAAGGGGACTAGGTCTCATCCAGGAAATACACCCCAGAATCCCGTGCGGGACTCAACCCATATCATGTTCCGGCTCCTTAACTTACATTGGCATTAATAGCTTAAAGGAGAATAGCCACTGACAGTGTCTGTCTAAAATAACAACAGGGTGATGTTGAGGAAGATGAGACCATCCCGGATAGTGAGCAGGATATACGGCCGCGGTTTCATCGCTCGAGGACAGTGGCTCAGCAGCATGAGGAGGATGGGATTGAGGAGGAAGACGATGATGATGACGAAATTGATGATGATGACACGATTTCTGACTGGAACCTGAGTAAGTGAGGCTTCACTGCTTGGCTGTGCCTGACCAGCTTTTAATTTAGTGTGATTTTTTAAGGCTTATCCGTTTTGTAGCTTGTGTCCATAGTTCTTTTCTATATCAGTTGGTACATATTTGCATTATGTTTCCCATTTTGGTGTGGGGAGTAATGATCCATGAAGATTGAGGTGCGGGTTTCTTTGTGGTCTGTTGGCAAATGTATCCAGTACAAGGCTGCTGGGTGATGGCACTGACCACAGCGTGTGCTCCATGGGGCAGCATCAGTGTTTCTCATGTTCATGTCTCCTGTCCTGTTGTCACTAATGAATATGACTTGGAATCCTTGGTTTTTATTTCCCTTATAGCATGTTGTTGTAATAATCATCACGTTTGCCTTGTTTGTTGGATTATTCCAGTTTACTGTGTAGCCCTGGATGGTCTGGAGCTCACTATAGACCAGGCTGACCTCTGAATTGTGTCAGTCCATTTGCCTTTAGCTTGTTGAGTACATATATTACTGCTGTGCACTGTTACTGTACCCTGCACATCATTGCCTTCCTAAAAAGGCTTTTTCCTGTTTTCCCAGCAGTTTTTGTGTGCTTGATATAATTACCATTAAGAATAGGGAGGTTCTCAAGCCGAGGCATGGTGCTGCACGCCTTTAATCCCAGACAGAGGCAGGCAGATCTCTGAGTTCCAGGACAGCCAGAGTTCCAGGACAGCCAGGGCTACACAGAGAAACCCTGTCTCAAAAAACAAAAACAAACAAACAAAAAAAGAATAGGGAGGTTCTCTATTTTCTTTTCTCCCTCCCCCAACAAACCTGAAAACTCATTACCTGTGGAACTGGCATTCTGACCCACGCCCTTTTTTTTCTTTTAAGTTGTTATTTGGTTTGGGTGTTTTGCCTGCATTCATCTCTACATCAAGTGACTGGTGCCTGAGGAAGCCAGAAGGGCACATCAAATACCCTAAAAGTGCAGTTACAGATGGTTGTGAGCTACTGTGTGAGTGCTGGGAATTCACACACACACACACACACACACACACACACACACACACCCAGTCCTCTGCAAGAGCAGCAAACTTTACCTACTGAACCAACTTTCCAGCCCCCTTAATTTAAGCATACAGCTTGCTAGCTTGCTTGCTTAGCCTTGGAATTCCACCTGGAGGCCCTTATCACATTCTTTTCCAACCATAGACTAGATCATGGCATATCTTCTGAAAAGTGGTTCTGATTTCACAAAATTTGGATCTACATGTCAAGGAAACCTCATGCTACTGCCCCTAGCCTAATATACCAAAATGCCATTTATTTCCTTGGTTAAAAGATAGATGCCCTTAGCGCCACAGTGTGGTTCCCACATGGCAAGGACCTCAGCATGTGGCTCTTCTGTTTTGTTCTTGCTTGCTTGCTAGCTGGTTGTTAGAACCCTGATGCTCTAGTTCAGGATTTCCCACCCTTAACATTATTTACATTTGAGGTCACATAATTTCATTGTTGTGCGGATTGTCTTATACATTATAATATGCTGCTGTTGTACACACAAGTTGTGACAGTCAGCAGTGTTCCCATACATTTCTAGACACCCCTGCAACTAAAGCACCCTCCTAAGGCCTCACTCCTTCTTACTAATTTCAAAGTATTGACGTTTTTAATAACTTTTATATGATTGTCCTACCATGTGTGTCACTATGGAGCACATAATTTCTATTCTGCCTGCTTAACTTCTTAGATGTAACCTTTAAAATTTTTAAATGTCTTATTTGTTATACACTATGCCAAAGACTTTGTATGCATATTACATGTTGTAATCATTCTAGGGACCTTAGGTAAGAAGGGAACTGCTGAAGGGTGGTGTTGCTAGAAGGACTGATAGCCAATGCTTTGGTCCCATCACCCTTTCTGCCCTTCCAGAAGCTCTTTGCACAGATGGAAAATCCTGTTGAGCCTTTTAGGGGAAAAGCCAGGTTTCTAAAATTGACACCAGATTACATATAGTCTGTTGCTCTTCTGTGTATTCACACAGAGAATTTCTTTTGTTGTTTGCCTGTAATAAGACTTTTTTAACAGATTAAGGGTTTCTTGTAGGCAATATAGCAGCTTTTACTGTTATAGAATTTTTTTGTTGTTGGCTTAAAGTTTGTGATCAAGCCAGGTGTGGTAGCACACGCCTTTAATCCCAGCACTCGGGAGGCAGAGGCAGGCAGATTTCTGAGTTCGAGGCCAGCCTGGTCTACAAAGTGAATTCCAGGACAGCCAGGGCTATACAGAGAAACCCTGTTTTGAAAAACCAAAAAAAAAAAAAAAAAAAAAAAAAAATTGTGATCAACTCTTTGCTATATCTAGTTCACATTGGAAAAAGTTTATACTTTATATCCTTGTTAATGAAATCTTAGCTATCTTATATATAGTCCTTTATAAAGAATTTTTCTGGCATATTTTATTTCTATTTTATATGGTAATTACTTTTACTTTATACTTGGTTACTTTCCAAATAAGAAATGATATACTTGATTCCCAAGTTATCTGCTATTGGAACTGTTAAATAAAACTAAGTTGGTGTTTTGTTTGTTTATTTGTTTTGTTTTTGAGACAGGGTGTCATGTAGCCCTGACTGACCTGGAACTCAGTGTCAAGTAGGCTGGCTTCTGAGAGATTTTCCCCACGTTCTGGGGTTGAAAACATATGTTACTACAGTCCTGGCCCCGGGTAGAACTCAGTCTTAAGTATGACCTCTTATCTGTTTGCTTAAAGTGAGCACATTTTGCCACAGAATTTTAACAATAACCATGGTCTTCTAGAAGCATTGGGTTTAATAGAACATTGTATTTTTTCCACGAAGATAGAAGAATTCTGTAATCACGTGCGGAAAGAAGTATGTTAATAAATTGGCTAATGCTGTCGCAATGTTCATGTTCTCAGGAAAGTGTTCTGCTGCTGCTCTCGATGTTCTCGCAAATGTTTATCGTGATGAGCTTTTGCCGCACATTCTGCCACTTTTGAAAGAATTGCTTTTCCATCATGAATGGGTTGTGAAAGAATCTGGCATCTTGGTTTTAGGAGCAATTGCTGAAGGTACGTCCAGCTTGAATTACAAGGTTTTTGATAGATATTAGTAAGGCCTAGGCTGCTGTGAGGAATTGTGACCCGAGTAGGCTGAGACTTGCCCTAAATTCACGCTTCCTGGCTCTGCTTGCAGTGCCAGATGTGGTACACAGATCACACAGTTGAAAGAGGTGACTGACTCAGAAGCCACCTTAAGGTCAGCTTCTCCTGGGTATAAGTCACAGGCCTCTTCTGGTCCCAGCCAGCGGGTTCAACCATATTTTCTGTGGGTGCTTTTGTTATAGTAAATGAAACTAAAAGAAATCGAATGTTTGAAAGCTATTTCTCTTAAATCACTTTATTCCTCAGGTAAATCTAGAGACTTGATAACACGAGAATGTCATCATCATTTTGATGTCCTGTCTTCACTATAAACATTGTCTCAAAATATTTATAGGTGCTTTGAAAACCAGAAATATCATGGAAAAAAATGGAATGAAATCTTAACCTCCTTTAAGACACCTAGGAACAATTAACTCTGATTTGTTGTTTTTTAATAGCTTGGTATCAACTTTTCTATTTGTAGCCCTGGAAATATACTAAATGTTTCTTAGTGGATGCTGTGTCCTTTCTATATACAGTTGAGTATAGCACGTTTTGAAAGATTGCTGTTCTTTCCTAGGTTGTATGCAAGGCATGATTCCGTACCTGCCCGAGCTCATTCCTCACCTTATTCAGTGCCTTTCTGATAAAAAGGCTCTTGTGCGTTCCATCACCTGCTGGACTCTTAGCCGCTATGCACACTGGGTAGTCAGCCAGCCACCAGATACGTACCTGAAGCCATTAATGACAGAACTGCTGAAGCGTATCCTCGATAGCAACAAGAGAGTACAGGAAGCAGCTTGCAGGTAGGACAGAGCCATAGCACTGTTTGTTATGAACATGAGAGCCTGGTTTCAAACCAGCAGACTTTTATACCACAAACTGCTGCAGTTATGATGAGAAATTGTTTTACTAACGGTTTTACTAAACAAAATGTGTCGTAATCCTTTGCTTTCTTGGTGGATTTTCAAACGAATAACAACATTTTAGATACTTATCCACTACCTTAACTTTGAGATTGAATGGCCTGCAGACTTTTGACACGTCCTCAATGGTGCTGTGCACAATCTTTCAAAACGTGCCAGTACCAGTGGTTGGGCTCTGCTCACATCAGAATTGCTTGTTTTCATTCCTACTGGTTTCTGTTTCTGGGAGCAGGGGAAGAAGATGGGAACTGCAATTAAATTCCTAATTCTTTGAACTGCTTTTACCATTGACCTTTTGTCCATCTAGGGATCAGACCCAATACTTACACATGCTAGGCAAGTGCTTGGCCATTTAGTGCCATCCTAGCTCACCATTGACTAAGTACTCCTGTGTGTGTGTGTGTGTGTGTGTGTGTGTAAATGAAGGGAGGCAAACTGAGGCTAGCATGTGGCTCCATTTGTAGAGTGACTGCATAAAGTCCTGGGCTTTGTCCTCAGAGCCATGTGATTGGACATGGTGATGCATGCCTGTCATGTCAAGACTGAAGGTGAGGATCAGCCTGGGTCATTCTGGGCTACATAGCAAATTTGAGGCTAGTCTAGACTACCAGCTGTAATGGTGCCAGCTTTAGTCTCAAACTTAGGTACAGAGGCAGGTGTCATTCTGTGCTCAAAGCCACAAGGGCTACAAAGTGGTTCAAGGCCAGCCAGAACTACATAATGAGACCCTGTCTTTAAAATTTTAAAAAGGGAGAGGGCAAGCTGGGGAGATGGCTTACAGACACTTACCTGCTCTTGCAGAGGGCCTGGGTTTAGTTCCCAGCAGTACATGTCAGCCTACCCTCTAATTCCATTTCAGGGATTTAGATGCTATGGTTGTCAAGAGCTCCTGTATGCACTCGGTGCCACATAACACAGCCTCAGGCATCTACACATAAAGCAAATAATTTTCAATGAAAAAAAAAATTTTAAACCAAAGTAAGCATGCAGAGTGAGGCAGCAAGGTGCTCATGATGTGACGTGAAAGCATCTGCGAACTGGAGACCATTTATTGTTTTTCCTTTTGTTTGTTTTTCTCATCCTAGTGCCTTCGCTACATTAGAAGAGGAGGCTTGTACAGAGCTCGTCCCTTACCTTGCTTATATACTCGATACCCTCGTCTTCGCCTTCAGTAAATACCAGCATAAGAACCTGCTCATTCTGTACGACGCCATAGGGACACTGGCAGATTCAGTGGGACATCATTTAAACAAGCCAGTAAGGACCTGAGGGTGACTGCTATGGGGACATTACAATAATAAACTGCAATAAATACATAGTGTATATTACAAAGTGAAGTATGAACCGTTAGCGTTTCCACCTTTGAAAATCACTTACGGTTAGTACAGAAATTCAAGTGTCTGGAGGAAAGAGGGTAAAGAAGATGTTATAGTCTGGCTTTGCTCCTTTACTTAGTTCCATGTAAGCACCATTTCATTAACACTGGCATCAAAGCTGCTGCATCTACACACTCTACTTCCTGTTCAGAGTGTACCAGGCAGTAGGAGTCGCCTATATAAAGTGAGAATGGGAATGAGAGATTGAAAATGCTGAATAGCAGTACTGAAGTGTCTTGCTTCTAGTTGTGTAAAACATGAGTGAGGATTTGAAGTCTTAAGAACAAGAGTCAGCTGTCTCTGCTGAATATGAATAATATCTGATAAGACATGTGGTCACTGTAGGAAATGTGTTATCAGTAAGTGTAACTCACTCTTGTTTTAAATTATGCTCAAGATATTGGCTGGTTTGGTTCGTTGAGGAATAGGTCATGTTTTAAAGCCTGTGCCTTTTGTTTAATTAATGTGATGGTATTATAAAGCCACTGCCCGCTCTTCCCACCCCAAAACTGTTTATCGCTTGAAAATAAAACTTGTGATTTGGGCTGGAGAGATGTCTCTGGTTAAGAGCAATGGTTGCTCTTCTAGAGATTCTGAGTTCAATTCCCAGCAACCACATGGTAGCTCACAACTGTCTATAATGTGATCTGATGCCCTCTTCTGGCATGCAGGTATAAACGCAAATAGAGCACTCATATATATTAAATGCATAAATAAATCTTTTTTTTAAAAAGCTTGTGATTGCTGGACAGTGATGGCCGCACGCCTTTAATCCCAGCTCTTGGGAGGCAGAGGTAGGTGGATTTCTGAGTTCAAGGCCAGCCTGATCTACAGGGTGAGTTCCAGGACAGCCAGGGCTGTACAGAGAAATCCTGCCTCAAAAAAACAAAACAAACAAAAAAAAAGCTTGTGATCTAACAAGGTATGGATTATGCTGGGTTTGATGACACACCTAGTATCAGCACTTGAGAGGCAGAAGCAGAGGCAAATGGCTTTGGGGCCAGCTCTGACTACATAGTGAATACCAGGCTAGCCAGGGCTGCATCATAAGACTGTTTGAAAAAGGAAAAGAACAAGTAGTAGATCTTGATGGTCTAAGGTACTTACTGATAACACATTTTCTTTTAAAAAAAATATAGATTACTTTAAATCAGGATCATATGAATTAAAGAGTAAGTCTTAAAATGTAAAAATTTAACACAATTGCTCCAGATGGGTTTTAGTTTTATAGACTCAATGAACATGTTTGCAGATGATAGTGAAGCTTTTTGTTTTTCATTACGGTAAACAGGAATATATTCAGATGCTAATGCCTCCTTTGATCCAGAAATGGAACATGCTGAAGGATGAAGACAAGGATCTTTTCCCTTTGCTTGAGGTACGCTGAGCTGGTGACGTTCAGTTATTCTAACAGTGTCATTCAGTCACAGTCATGGCCTGAACCAGAATGTGTGTGTGTGGTAAAAATATCTGTCTTCACAACAGTTTCTGGTGCGTTGTAGAATAGCACATAACTGCTTTCTGCAGTTTGTTCTTTGACAGTATAATGTATGTTGGTCATATTTAACCCAAATCATCTCTCCCACTTCTAACATTGCAACACCCCACTACCCGCCCGGAGTGCACATGGGCCGGCCTTCCTCCCACTGCCAAGTTCTTTGTTTTATTTTGAGACAAGGTCTCAACATGTAGCCCTGGGTGTCCTGAATGAAACTTCTTATGTACACCGGGCAAATGTAAACTGAGAGGGATCCTCGTTTATGTCTCCTAGGTTCTGGGATTGAAAGGGCACATCACCATATCTTGGTTATGTTCTGTTTTGTTCTTCTTAAATAACCTGTTGACTCTACGCAATGCTGCCTTCCTGTATGGTCATGGGTATGACACCATCTACTAGAGCACGAGCTGCCTATCAGAGGCCACACCCCTAAAGAAAAGCAATTATCCTGTTGTTTGGCAGCCGTCAGTTACCAACTATTGCTGGCCCTCTCAATCCCCTCCCATCTGTTCTATAATATTGACCAGCTTGGTGCTGTGCCATTGTGAGTTCCCGAGGGTATTGGCCGAGTCATATCCAGAAGCCCACATTTCCTAGTGCTCCTCAGCCTCCATCTTCATCTTCCTAACCCCTCTTCCAATGATGTTCATGGAGCTGGGGCTAGCTGAGTATTCAGAAGTCACTCTTAGCTTTTGAATGCTTTCCAATGCAAAACAAGAAGTGTCTCTGTCCAAGGTTAAGGGTGTTAATCTATGACTCCTTAGCCATGAACTTTTGACTACGTTCACAGTACCAACGATGAGTTCTTTCCTGTGGAGCAGGCAGCCTTTGATTATATAGGAGTTGGTTATGGTTACTCTGTTAACCGTCATGTGGCGACTGTACATAGGAACATGCCGGCAGACTCACTTCCTTAAACTCAGAAATCTGCTCTTATGCTCAGGTTACATGTCACGCTTATTACACACAAACTCTACATGTCCTCTCACCTTCTGTACAGTTTAAATCACGTCTAGACTACTTATCATACCTGATACAGTGTGAGGTTACATTTTTCTGATGAATTGACAAATTGACTGTGAATGAGGTTTGAAAGAACCGGTTCATAGTGAGACATTTTTGCTTGCTTTAAAGCACTTATATTCTCTACTGTAATCTAAACCTTAATGTGTGTGCTTGATTCTTTTTAGTGTCTCTCGTCTGTTGCCACAGCCTTGCAGTCTGGCTTCCTTCCATATTGTGAACCTGTATATCAGCGTTGCGTAAACCTAGTTCAGAAGACTCTGGCACAAGCCATGCTAAACAATGCTCAACCAGAACAGTATGAAGCTCCAGATAAAGATTTTATGATTGTGGC
This sequence comes from Mus musculus, assembly GCF_000001635.26. NCBI lineage: Eukaryota > Metazoa > Chordata > Mammalia > Rodentia > Muridae > Mus > Mus musculus. The sequence goes on along the minus strand of NC_000079.6, from coordinate 98,855,411 downwards.
TCTTGACTTACTCAGCGGCCTGGCTGAGGGCCTGGGAGGCAACATTGAGCAGCTGGTGGCCCGCAGTAACATCCTGACGCTGATGTACCAGTGCATGCAGGTGAGACCACAGGCGTCTGTGGGTGACTGGGGCCTGCGTCTTCGTTGTTACAAGAAGCTAATTTTTCCTGATTTCTTACAGGATAAAATGCCCGAGGTTCGGCAGAGTTCTTTTGCATTGCTAGGTGACCTGACTAAAGCGTGCTTCCAGCATGTTAAGCCTTGTATAGGTAGGAATGTTTTCTGCTTTGGGTGTGGGGTGTTCTACCTGTTTTAACTGTTTATTTTATATGAAAAAAAGTGCACGTTGTACAGGATTGGGGCAACTATGTCATTTTTTTTTAACATCTACTGAGTTACCACTGTATCTGGGGATGTTTGAATAGTATCAGTTTATAGAGAATGTTCGGTTCTAATTGTTTAATTTATGTAGCATTCACTTATAACAATATGAATTTGCTTTTTTGTTTTGCTTTTTGTCTTAATATGTAGTTCTGCCTGGTCTAGATTGACCTGCCTCCACCTCCCAGCACTGAGATCAAAGGTGTGCACCACCACACCCAGTAGGAATATGCTTTTTGAATCCTAACTATTTCTAGATTTTAAATAATGTCAGTGGCTATATGTTAAGTCATTAAGTTTTGGCTTAATACTCAAAATTATAATACATTGTTATGAGAAGCTGCTTACATAAATGTGTAACAAACATTTTGTGGATACACATTAAGCCTCGTTTCCCTTGTGTTGCTTGGTGTTTATAGACACAAAGACCATGCTATTTTTAAACTCAGTGTTTTTGAACTTGTCTCTTTCTTTCTTATAATGGTTTTCATTTCTAAATGGATCCGAGGTTTTGTCATGAGTTTACAGCCGTTTTTAGTGTGCTGATCCCAACTTTGGTGTCTTTAGCACACACTCCATTTCTCAGTATTTGCCATAAATTAACAGTTAGGTCTAGACGCTAAGCTTCAACTTGATCCCAGGCTTTATAGAGTGGAGGTCTGTGGGTTTATTAGTTTTTGTGAGTTTGTTGTTTGGTTGGTTGGTTTTCCTCAAGTTTTTATAGATGGTTTATGTGCTTGTTTTTATTTAGGAGATTATTTGTATGTGTGTTCCTATGTGTGTGCTGGCATGCATTATTAGACTGTAGACACATCCAAGGAGGCCAAAGGGCATTGTGTCTCCTGTATGTAGCTTGAGTTACATACAATTTGAGCCACCTAATATGGCTGCTGGGAACTGAATCTTGATCCTCTTAGAGAGCAGCAAGTGCTTTTAACCACTGAGCTGTTTTTCTCTCTGGCTCCAGTTCTGTGTGCTTCTTTAGAAGATACTTGGAGAGGAACTGTCCCTCTTTTTGGTAATGTTATCAACCACAGTGGCTATTAAATAGATAGTGGTTCTCAACCTGGATTAGGTTTGCTGTCTATGGAATTGTACAGTACCTGGACATTCTGTTTAACATAGATTTGTATTACTAGGTTAACAGATTTTGTGTGTGTGTGTGTGTGTGTGTGTGCGCGCGTGTGCGCGCTAGCATAGACAGATAGGAAAACATCCAGACACATAAGATTAAAAATAAATGCAGTGGGGAGCTACTACCTGAAGTATATATACTTAGGCCTCATATGAAAGTTCAATAGCCTGATATTACCTCTTGTAGTTTTAAGAAATTATTACCAGCTCCTTTAAAAATATTTATTTGCATACTTTATCAGTTTCAGAATTGACACTATATTATTTGTTTTATGACAAAACTTATTTTAGCTAGGATTTCAGTTTCTATCTAGATTTCCCTTAAAAGTAAGAAGTCTGCTGTTGACATGTATATACTACATAGCTTTATTTTATTATTTTGTTCTTGTTTTTCTTAGCTGATTTCATGCCAATATTGGGAACCAATCTAAATCCAGAGTTTATTTCAGTCTGCAACAATGCCACCTGGGCGATTGGGGAAATATCAATCCAAATGGGTGAGAGTATTTTCTTTTTAGCTGTATGCCTTAATCATTTTTTTTAAAGATTTATTTATTATATGTAAGTACACTGTAGCTGTCTACAGACACACCGGAAGAGGGCGTCAGATCTCATTACAGATGGTTGTGAGCTACCATGTGGTTGCTGGGATTTGAACTCAGGACCTTCAGAAGTGCAGTCGGTGCTCTTAAGCACTGAGCCATCTCGCCAGCCCTGCCTTAATCATTTTTGTCACTGTTCTGTTATTGTTTTTTATTATTATTATTATTATTATTATTATTATTATTTCTTTTTATTTATTTATTTTTAGTTTCTGAGCATTGGGAGGGAGAGAGAGGGTAAGAGAAGACTGACTGACTTGTTCCCAGTTATAAGGTTAGCCAAGCGTTGGTGGTGGTGTCTGACAGTTTCTCTTGCTCTTTCTGCTCTCCCCGTGGTGTGATAGGTATAGAGATGCAGCCCTACATCCCTATGGTGTTGCACCAGCTTGTGGAGATCATTAACAGACCCAACACCCCAAAGACGCTGTTGGAGAACACAGGTACCACGTAACTGAAGTGGTGAAGGGAAAATGATTGGCTTCGTAACTGTAAACTGAGATGCATAGAGAAACCGAAACAAAGCTAGCTTTGCAAACCCAGCTGTTACTGTTTGCTGTGTATTTAAATTCTTGAGAATGATGTCTTAGTTTAGCTATGTTCCATAGCCAGTTTACAGAAAAATACATTTTTCTACAAATTCTCATTTAGTCTTCTCTAAAATGTATTTTTGCTAAGATACAGTAAATATAAAAAGCAATAAGATCAATTGTTGAGTCAATAATTTATAAATGGCCAAAAATAGATTATAGTTCAGCAACTGATTGGCTAAAAATGGCATATGTGTTTTGTATTTCATCCTAAAATCTTTTTAAACCAGGAACTTAAGTGGCTCCTGGTGGGGTTTTTCTTCAGAGGCTTGTTTCTCTCGTGCATTTATAGAAAGCATGTTGGTGTTAAAGAATGCCTTCCATACAATAGCACATGTAGGGTTATTCCATCCTTTTCCCTCCACCCTCTCCAACTGTTGCTAATTAATATTTAAGTTTCATTTTTGTTCAGGGACATTTCTTTATATATTGAGGTAATATTCTAGTAGTTTCTTCATAGTTAATGTGAGTCCTCCCATTATAACTGGATGGAGATTAAAATAAGGTTTTCTAAATATGAAAGTTTTCAGGCATTTTAATTTTATACTTTTAAATTACACAGTTTACCCTCAAGTAACTAAAGTTTATAATGCTTATTGCTATGGAAGGAAATCTTAATTATGGAACAGTTATCTGACTGATTGGCTGTATGGGTACTGTTTAGTTCAAAGTAAATTACATTTTCTTTTTGAAAAGTTTAACAGTTTATGTTTAGGGTAGTTTTGAAATCTTGGCAGATATTTATCTTCCTAGAAAGCAGTACCTGTATATGACATTCAGAATGGAAATACTTGGCTATTATAAAAATATTGTTGAACCTAAAGAAAAGTTTCTATTTATCTTTTAATGTGAATGCATAACTGCAAATAAATGTTGAGTGTAATGTATGCTGAAGTTTCTTGTGGGATATCAGCTGGTGGATGTCTTCATATTTCCTTTAACAAATTGGCTTTATCAAGATTATGCTCTGGCATGATCACACTCAAGTAGTGATAAAATAGCTGATGGTGCCATACAAGCTGAGGCTGAATCAGGATGCAAAGCACTCCGGATTGGCTGAGTTACTTTGCCACAAGTGGCTACATAAATTACTGCCTTCTTCATTCCTTGCCCACAACAATGGGTTTTAAACTATAAAGTCAACATACATTTTAGCAACTTAAGCACCATATCCTCGCTATTTATTCCGAGGTCAATTCCTTAGTGTGTTGTATTTGTTTTTCCAACTCGTATATCCTACACTGAACTTTTTCAATGGACCATCATCTGCTCTCTCGCATGTCTCATTGGATTGTTCATACCTGCCTGTTTAATGAGAATGTTGCATAGTTCGTGTCTTTTGAACATAGGTTTTCTTTCTCTTGCTTCATATGAATCTGCTGAATTTTAGTATTATCTGTGTAGTTTGCTTCAAGTAATCCTTAAACATTTTTCTTTACCCCCAACCCCACCCTTTTTTTATAAAAGGTTAACCTGTAAGTTTTTGAGAGAACACCATTAAAGCACCTCATAGTTTGTTTTCTGTTTGTATTTTACCCGTTGTGTATAAATGTATTTACATGTATGTACCCTTGAATTGCAAGATGCAGTTCTGAGTTGCAGCTGTTTTAGCTTTTTGTTCATTTCAGGAATTCCTTAATTTTGATGGAGAGTGCCCACTTCAATTTAAAAAAAAAATCAGATAATGTACTATGGTATTATCTGTTTTGTATCAGGCCTTTTATAGGCCTTTTCCCCTATAGTCCATACCACCTGTCATTACAGTGAACTATGTAAATTTATTTCCGTTACTGTGCTTTTATCTTGTATGTGGTTAGAAGCTAGTGTATTGTTACCCATGTTATCAGAGGATAGTCAGAATGGAATCTGATACACTGGAGCAATTTTCAGTTTTTGATTCAGTAGACACCATGGTACTTAATGTCTGACAACTGATTTTTGACACAAGCAACAAAGTCCCATTAGTTTGAGAAAAGTTAACTTAAAAGCTACCAAAATTTGGGTTAATATCCCTAGGTGATTTTTAAAGGTTGTAATCACTTACAAAAAGTTGAAGTTTTGAACTAATACGCTACAGAGATTGATGTTTGAATAAACTATTGATAAATGCAATCACATTTCCTGATAATTCCTGGGGAAAGATTTCCTCTGCGATGAATGCTGACTGACTTTGAATGAAGACCCTCTAAGCCGCTCACTTAATAGCTCAGCTCTTACCATACTTGATATTTAGGTGAGCGAGAAAAACACTTGATGGTTTTTGGTGTTCTCTCAATCTTTAGTTACTTTAATTCCTTTTGTTTTCCTTTTCCAAGAGTATGCATATATATGTTGCTGCCCCTTCCATCAGGGGGTGGTAGTAACCAGCACTGGTGAGATCTTATGTTTATTATCATACACAAATTCTGTTGGTTTCTGTTTCTGAGTTATTTGTTGTTTTTTCTTTATTTTTTCTCCTTCCCCCTCATTTGCTCATGTCTTGGTTGGCGTTTGGTGGTGTATAACCGTGATTGCGTTACCTTAGCAATAACAATTGGTCGTCTTGGTTACGTTTGTCCTCAAGAGGTGGCCCCCATGCTACAGCAGTTTATAAGACCCTGGTGTGTATTATTCAATCTTTTTTTTTTAATTCATTTTTCTTCACTCTTTCTTTCTCTATCTCACTTTTAGATATATTTTCAGTTGGTTACAAAAATCACAATCCTTAATCATTGCCAACCATGTGACTAATCTTGTCCTATCAGGTTTGTGAGGTTTTTCAGTAGTATCGTCATGTATATTTATTTTATGTTGTGGCTAACAACTAATGGATGCATGGGATAAGATTGTCACATGCTTGCTGTGTTTAAAAGCTTGATTATACATAAAAGCAGTTAAATATCCACCAAAAAAATTAAGATGCATGCAAATTTTTATAAATTTAGGTTCTTGCATTACATTTCTTTTAGAATTAATTTGGAAACTTGGATTGCATTAAATACATGTTTAAATTTGTTATGTATAAAATCTTATTTGCTTGTTAATGTCAGAGTTAAAACATCTACACCCTAAGTGTATAGTGATAGTTTATATTGTGACAGTATAGCCTGTGTTCTGCTTCTTTCAATCGATAATCTTTAAACTCAAATCATTTTTAGTAGTGTTTAATGGAATACAAGACATAAAACAATTTTTAAAAATAATTTGGTAATATATTCTCTTTGTCTCAGTCTGATTGACAGTTTATGTAAGAAAGACTAGTTGTCTATTTTTATAGATTCACTGTTAACAATATTGAGATGAGACGAGTCATAAATATAGGAATATGAGAAACTTTTCTGAAAGTTAAGCTTTCTGAAAATGTAGTATAACCATTATCTTTTGTGATGCCTATTCCATTAAATACTGTCTATTAGCATTGTGTTGAATATGCTTTTTACTTTAAATACTAAATTCAATTCTGTAATTCAATAGGTGTACCTCTCTGAGAAACATAAGAGACAATGAAGAAAAAGATTCAGCATTCCGTGGGATTTGTACCATGATCAGTGTGAATCCCAGTGGCGTAATCCAAGTAAGGTGTTCACAGGGCTTTGCTTTCAGTGGGCGATATGCTAAATAATAAATTTTTAAAGGGTATAGATAGATGTTCAGGCTTTAATTACGTTTATTGTGTATGGACACGCATGTGCAGTGGCACATGTGTGGAAGTCGGGACAACTGTAGAAGTTGGTTCTCTCCCTCTAGGAAGTGGGTTCTCGGGGCTGACCTGAGGTCCTAAGGCCTGGCAGCATCCTGCCCTTGTTTCTTTGCAGATTGAGAGGGGAAGGTTATATTGTTTTCACCTGGACCAGGCCTTTTCCTGCACTTTTACCTCATTTGTTTACTTGGTGCCTCCTGTCCATGGATAGAGCTTTACTGAGTTTGAACTTAAAAATAGCAAATAAAGCCAGGCGTGCTGGTGCATGCACGCCTTTAATCCCAGCACTTGGGAGGCAGAGGCAGGCGGATTTCTGAGTTCGAGGCCAGCCTGGTCTACAGAGTGAGTTCCAGGACAGCCAGGGCTACACAGAGAAACCCTGTCTGGGGGGGGGGGGGGAGCAAATAAAATAGAATATTGATTTATTCTTTGAAATTGTTTTGAAAGCTTATTTATTCTATTATTTCCTAAGCTCATGTTATCTTTAAACATTTTTTAAATTATAGTTACTGTTTTTAGTGTATATGAATCTTTTGCCTGGGTTTATTTCTGTGCTCCTTGTTGGTACCTAGTGTCTATGGAAGTCAGAAGTGGGTGTCATATTCCTTGGGATTGGAGTTATGTAGGGTTATGAACTGCCATTTAGGTGCTGGGAATCAAATCTAGGTTCTCTGGGAAAACAAACAAACAAACAAACAAACAAAAAAACCCAACTATTTCTCTCTAACTGCTGAGCCATGTCTCTAAACCCTCTCTAGACATTTAATTATTTAGTGACAGGTTTTATATGTAGGAGTTCAGTCAAATATTCCAACTGCCAGTTTGTCAGTCACAGCATAAAACAAACCATTGAATTCTACACCACATGCTCAAAATACAGAACATGTGTACAGGATCCTACATTAAATACTCAGCATTTGGTTGGCTGGCTGGTTGGTTGGTTGGTTGGTTGGTTAGTTGCTCCTCTCCAAGAGCAGGTGCATTCTCAACCCTGAGCCATCTCTGCAGACCCTGGTTGATCCTTTTGAAATAGAGTCTCACTGTGTACAAACTGGTGCTAAGATCTGAACCCAGGTCCTCTGAAAAGGCAGCCAGTGCTCTTAACTGCTGAGCCACCTCTTGAGCTCTTTATTTACAGTTTTAACATAAGATGTGGAGGTTTAGATGACGTGAAGACTCCTACTTTGAGTAGAGTGAGCTTTATCGAGAGGGCACTTTGTGTACTATATCAAGATGGTTTTTAAATGTAGTCCCCTTCTTCTATTTCGGACTAGTCACATGTAATGTAAATTCAGATGGTTTTAGGTTACTTATAATCTAATCAAAACTTAGTTGTTAGTACTGACTTTATCTAGTACTTTCAGACCATTTCTAATGCTAGACTGAGTTTGCTCTCTCTTAGTACAAAATAGAGTAGGACATTAAATGCCAATGTGATATAAATTACTAGAAGGCAATGAGTTAATAGAAATGCTAAAAAGTCACTTCTAATTCAATAATGGTTGTAGTTGATTTTAAATGTTTTTGTTTTAACTAAGTCTGTAGTGACAGGCTCTGAAATTTGCATGTGTTTTACTGAATTTTGTAAATATAGTAGCAATCTAAAATGCCTCTTGCTTGTTACAGGATTTTATATTTTTTTGTGATGCTGTTGCATCATGGATTAACCCAAAAGATGATCTCAGAGACATGTTCTGTAAGGTAACGACTAAACATTTATGACTGTTAACTCAGAGTTGAAACGTTTGAGTTCCTCTTTATTTTAGTCATAGATTCTTCAGAGCATTATTGATTAACTATGTGAACTAAATTTTTAGCAAAAAACTGGTTTGATCTTAGGATATGTAACTAACATTTGACAATATTTTTCCAATTAATATTACTAGTTCATATTGTCTTACTATTGCAATTATGGAAAATAGCTTGAAGTTCTCGAGATGAATTTGGAATAAAACTACAAGTGCCCTTCCCAGAGATTGAGCTATGTTCTTCCTTTATTAGTCCTCTCTTCTGATTGTAGTCTGTACTTAGCTGTAACAGAGTAAGAAATGCAGTACTGTTACATACTTGAATAACTTCATATTGAACGTAAGTGAGTGTATTTACAGTCAGAAGCCCAAAGCTTGTATATTTATTATTTGAAATAACCCAACATTTTTAAAAATTTATCCATTAGATAGGTTTCTGTTTGATTTTTTTTTTTTTTTTTTTTTTTTTTTAGTTTAATATCAGAGATTTCTTGTACATCATATTGCTAAGGACATTGCCTGAGTTTTAAACTTAAAGCATGGAGGTGGTTTTGGTGAAGTCATACGGTATAGAGAGTTTAATTAACAGGGTTTGAGAATTAATACCTTGAAATGTTTAAAAGTCATAATTAACATCAATAATGTTTGACTCCTAAAGCTATATAGATCTGAGGTTTTATCTTTATTAATAAGTTAATAGCTTGTCACTCTTTGCAGATCCTTCATGGATTTAAAAACCAAGTTGGGGATGAAAATTGGAGGCGATTCTCTGACCAGTTTCCTCTTCCCTTAAAAGAGCGTCTTGCAGCTTTTTATGGTGTTTAATCTAATACACTTAAGCTGCAGTCCCAAAACTAGGGGTAAGTTACAAGTTTTAGAAATGTTCAGAGTGAAAGACTAATAGTGTGGTCAAATAATGCTCATACCCACACACACTCTCTTAACAGAGATCCTGGTTGGTACACTAGTTTGATATCTACATTAGTTTACTCTTCTCACTCTCTTTCTGTACAAGAGCGGTTAGTCACGGTGGTGGGGAGCAGTGGCAAAAGTGGTTCATTTTTGAAGCCTTAACTTTATAATTTTACACATGGCAAGGGCAAGAGGCTTTATGTTATAACCTTTAAGGAAACACATTTAACATTGAAACTGAATTCTGGGAGTAGATGATGTTTTACACCCTTGTGTCAGGCACCCACATTCTTTCAAAGTTGTTCATGGAAGACTGGGTTTGAAGAAGTCCAGAGCCAAGTGCTTTGGGTGTTTGCTCTAGATAATCTCTGTTCACAACTCCAGACTAAGCTGTTCTTGCTTAGCTACGGTTCCCTTGGTGAGTTGTGCTGAGAGTGAAACTGTGGGCATAGTGACAGAGCTTGGTGTGTTTGCCTTGCACACTATTTAGACCAGTACAGTGAGCTCAACCTGAACACAACCTGAGACCTATCTGAAAGCCAAAGGACACACTAAATGTGTAAAAATGTGGATTTTACTAAATTGTAGTACCCTGTACATCACAAGGGTTGGGATTGTTTCATTTTGGTTTTTGCTAGCTGCTTGTTAAGTCTGAGCCAGAAAGATTCATTACCTGAGTTACCTAGCCTAGCAGGGAGTAGAAATCAGTTTGTAGCCTCAGACTCTCTAGGCCCTCTGTGATGTTCACTTCAGTGAAGAGCCCTCGGTGTCAGCATTTGCTTTCTCTGATCCTAAGAATGCACTGGGGTGGGGGTGGGGGGGTGACTTAGCTCTGAAGAGGCAGTCTTGGTAGTGTGTCTCTTTGGTGTCTCTTTGGTGCCACCACCAACTAAGGTTAACTGATGATCCTGCTTCTGGATCAGGTAGAAAATAATTGTTTCCTAGTTAGATTTAAGAGTGCCACGGTGGCCTTTATTCTTGCTACTTTGTGTTCCCATTTAAAAGCAGGAGAATAGGGGCTGGTTGTTACTTCACTGGTGGGTTAATTAACCACTGTGAATTCATTCAAACATTTACCAAGTGTTCAAAGTTTGATTGTTTTTTTTTTTTGTGAAAGGACCATTGTCAGACATTGGTTTAACCAGCTTAGTAGTGTTGATTTCTTAGGTCTATCTTCACATTGAACTGTGTTAGTAATTTTAAAACTTCACATCAGCAACATGAGATTGCCTGAGAATATAGAAAATAAGCACATTAAGTAGTTGAAAGGAGAACTAATTAAGAACATCAAGAAAATGGGTGTGTGTTTTATTTCTGGACATTACTACTTTCTGACCCTAGTAGGGTAAAATTAGAATTTGTTTCCTTAGACATTGGATAAAAAGGAAAGTGACTATCTTAAATTAAGATTTTATTTTTTAAGAAAGTAAAGTGGCATTATGCAGGAAATGTTCAGTTTGAATTTAGGGCCATTCTGCTAAAAGAGGTAAAGATAAGTAGCATGCAAGGCAGGATTCATTATATGAAGCATTAGACTCTGTATGTTCCCAATGTGGGTTTGCCTTCCTTCATATCTGATGCAGACTGTCCAGAGTCTCAGAAGAACATAGCATGATCTTAGTCAATTTGCCCATTTTCTTATTTTCTCTATTGCTAGAGATAGAATTGTTATTGGACTGGATTTATGCTCCATTGGCTCTGAAACAGAGGAAGGTATTAAAGATGAACTTGGTTTTGTTTTTTTGCAGGTCCGTCAGTCTTGGAGACTATGGGAGCCTCTGCACCCAGGGAAAATGTTACCCTTTACAGGGGGGAAGGGTAAACCAGTAGGGAATACAGTACAATCCCAACCCTACTGGGAGGGGCGGGAGGGAGGTGTTGCCGTCACTGTACTAAGTCGATGTTGGGAAATGTTTTAACATCTGGAGCCTTTGTGGGTGGAAATCTGTCTCCAATTACAACTCTGCACTGGATGTGAAGAAGCAAAAACTATTCCGTCTACTCACAGAACAGTACTTTCTGGAATATTATGGGGGATTGTACCAAAACAAGAACCACTTAAACAATGCCTAGGGAATGATAAGGAGGAGGAAAATCCCAGGTCCACAGCAAAGGACACCTAAGAGTGGGAGGCTGCAGCAGTAAGGTGGCTTTTTATCAAAGGTTTTTATATAAATTTCCCACGTTACGGGGCCTTGTTTTGCATGCTGATGAAGAACTACTTAAAACTAACAGTTAAAATCAGCTTGCCTCCCCTAGTAGAAGCAGGTTCTTGGAAGTTACAATTTAAGGTACCCCCAAAAAGTTGGAAATAAAAGGAAACAAATTTGAACAACGAAGCACCCTGTGACATGCCGACGCGCCACTCCTTTATCTTTGCGGGCTGGGCAGGGAGGGAGGAATAACTGGGGTCGGGGATCAAACGAAAGGTGACATCTAATTTCACATTAAAATGTTAGTGGATATAATTTCATGGTTGTACTTCTTAGATTTAATTTCTAGGCCAACACGTTATCTTAAGGTGCAGTTTTAAGGTTCAGGCATGCGCTCTGGCTCATAGTGTTTGAAAGTGATGTCCATTAGTGGGACCGTAGCATGCTTGCCTCGCATAGAGTGCAGTTGGTATTCATTTACCTATGTGCGCCAGTTTGGGTTGCCGTTACCAGTTCAATATAGCCCTGCATTTAAAATTCCTTTTAAGATTCGTGGATTTTATTTTTATTAAGTATATAGATATATAAAGTACTGTAGTTTACAGCTAGGCCTTGAGATATCTTTTTAGGATCTGTTAGGAATAAGATTGATATTGTATTGTGTGTAACCTGCACAATGTGGAAAGCTGATGAACCTGTGCCTCCGTGCTGTCAGTGTGGTGTGCTTTCTGCATGGTTATATACTACTAGTAACTTTATCAAATTTCAAATTACATGGTAAAAGATCTGTAAAGGCTGCATCCATGTTAGTTGGCACATAAAGGCAATTAATTGTAGAAGTTGAAACATGATCGCTATATTTCAATGTTTATTCCCGTTCAACGTACTGCCTCTAAGCTTTCCTTTAATTTCTTTATTTTTATTTTTGTTCGAAGCATGATCTTAAAGCTATGTTTAAGTTAATGGATGTAATGCAGGGTTCCTACACTGTATTGGCGCATGTTGGTGGCCCTCTGTGCCCTAAGCATATGCACATGGGGCACATACACAGCTACAGAGTGAGAGTTGGTTTGGATCCTCTTCATTTCATTTGTTTGCCTTTCTGTTATTTTTCCCTCTGCTTCTATGTATCTCTGTGAATAAATCCTTGTTAAGTTAACCCTTTGCTCTTCCTCCCATGTGTATTTTCTTACATACTGTGAATGTGAAGACCCTAACTGGTACACTTGATCTTATGTCCATATGAAAGTGCAAATCTTTATTAATTTGGATTGCCTGAGCAGTGTGTATCCCATGATGATGAAGGGAAATGGAGAGATTTTTCCTTTTAGCTCTGCTGGTCAGAGATTAAGCCACACCTTTCCATTTTTCAATGCTGCATATTTAATCTGCAAAAAAAAGTTAAGCCATAACAGCCTTTTTATATTTTAATTTGTCACCTTTGCATTGCAGAATAAATACCCAATAACCGTTTTTATAGGAGTTGCTCCTCTTTGCATGGTTCTGTTCTATAGAAGTGACTGATAACAGCCATTGCACTGAAGTGTGAGCTGTCCGTGTGTGACTTTATAAATACAGTTTTAAAACATTTCACATGCATGGTAGCACGCAGAGGGTTTTGTTGTGGATGTGTTTGTTTGTTTGTTTGTTTGTTTTAACATGTTCTTTTACTTTCTTTTCTTCTGTTTTGGCTTTGCAAATTTCAGTCTGTGGGGCCTGAAATAAAACCATGTATAGTGCCCAGTCTCTCTCTCCTATTTTTTATTTTTTTAAGCTAGACTCAAGGGTGTGTGGTATTTCGCTTTTTAGTACATTACTTTACTGGAAGCTTAAAATTTGCTTCTCAGTTGGCCTTTAGAGCAAGAGTGGAATAGCTGTTTTATTCTTAGGTTGTAGAATGCCTTGTAGTGCTTCATATACTTTGGGGACGTAATATAGGAGATAGTCTTACATAAGTAATATAGAAACAGCCACATTTGTCCATTAATGCATAAGAAGCAAAGTAAAGTTTTCTGGATCTGTGATAAACAATTCTTTGTTAATTAAAGGCAATTTTATTACCTGTCTAATTAAGAATATATTTCCAAGTTAGCAGTTATGCAGCTCAAAAGCAGTATTTGGCTTTATAGTAAATTTGTTTCTAAATCTAATAACTTTAAAATAGAAACTTAAGTAAATATGGCTTACACCCTAACACTGGGGTGGTTTTCTTTTCTAATGTAGCTTTCCCTGTTGAGGCTATTGTTTCTTCTTAATTTATATTATATTTTAAACAACATAGTATATAGCACAGGAATTTGCAGAAGCCATTTAAGTTTTTTGAGGTCAGCGCTGAGTTAGCATTTATTGTTTTGATGAAACGTGACACATCATGGGATATATATATATATATAAAGAACTTAATTCTTGTGGTGCAGTCTTGATAGTTTTGAATGTTGCTTAAATGTCTATGAGGTTGCGAGTTTGTCATTGTTACATTCCAGTGTTTCTGCCTCTTGGCATGCTTAAAGCACGGCTTACTTCATCTGCTCCTTACACACTAAAATGCTCTTAGTGTGCTCAACTACAGAGATAGCCGCTGCTGAGTGATGTAGATTTTCTACTTGAATATTTTTATGTTGTAGGAACCTCAGGAGGTCAGTGTTTACTGTTTTATATATGCCTTCTTTTTCCTGTTTGAGCTTCTCTCTCTGAAGGATTCTAACAGAACAAAAGCTGCTGATCAACCTAAGTTGGAAACAGAAAGTGTGTCTAGTGTCATTGAAGTGCGTGCTTGGCAGTTCCATGTTACCTACCACCCATTAGTTAGCAAGCGAACTTAGTGCCACAGGTGTTCATTTACTCGGGAAATGGTTTTGCTTTTTGTATTGTCTAATCTCTTTAATGACTTCATACTGTGTAAGGAAAATTACTTTTGTATTGTTTGTTGGTTATTTCCAAAATAACCACCTTGTAAATACCCTTAGAGCCAGCCCTGATGCTTTACATCATTGCTACTTGATTTTGTTATGCAACTCAGATCTCAGATCTCAGAATACTTAACCAAGCCATTACATCTTAAAACAAAACAAGTAGCATACATTTTGTAATTAACATTGATAAACACTGTGATTTTTTTGGTTAAAACTTTTTCATTGATCTGAATTGCTTAAATTGCATATATTGTAAAATAGAGTCAGATGTATATTTTAAAATAATTTCAGCTGACTTTCCTCTGACTGCTTTGTCTACTCAGTTAGAAATATTCAGATACAAGTTTTATCTCAGGTGAATATCCTTGTATCGTTTTGCTTTGCTGACATGTTTATAAAGAAAGACCATCATACTTAATAGTCTTTGGAGGTTTGTAAGGTGTTTTTTTGTTTTGTTTTAATGTATTTTATTGATTATCTTCCCGGTTAGTCGATTATTTTTCCTCCTCCAATTGTTTTACCAGACCAGAGAGAGAAATAAAAACCTCTCCTCACACTTGGTATGGAGACTCGACTGAAAATGAGTTGAGTTTGGTCCTCTCCTTTTCCAAACACTCAGAACACAAAAGTGGAATCTTCTCCCTACATAAAATTTTGCAAAGTTGGGGTGCCAGAATTAAATTATGTATTAAACTCTTGTCTCCATTTAACACCTTTGCAGTGAAAAACTTTTTGCTTCATATAGTTAATTATATTCATATTGAATGTATTAACAGATAGCAGTGCAAAAGCATTCTTCCCAAGAGAAGAGTGTACCATGCACGTCTGCACCCCAGGCCCTTCCTGAGTCTTCAGGTGCACACAGCCTTCTTGTGGAGCTACTTTTGCAAATATTACAAGGTGGGGGGACACTAATTGTTGCTGCTAGTGCTGTCTAATAACGTGGTCATTGGAATCTAAGGAAACTAGGGTCTGTGGTTAACACCCTGGGATAATTGTGATGGGCAGATGCGCAGTAATGGCCTGTGTTGGTAACAATATTATCTAGTTCAATGCCATGCAGTAGCATTGTATAGCAACTAGTGCATTTCATACTGTATTAAATATGGCACTGCTTCTAAGCCTCGTTCCAGTTAAGTTTCACATGACAGTTAGCTCCTCTGACCTGTCTTTCTAGGTAACTGGAAATGAACTTCAGGCTTGATACAGATCTTCTCCCTGTTGGTATTACATATATAGAGATAATTCTCAATGCCTAATTAATATACTTATACATTTGTTAAGGTATGCGCATAATTACAGCAACTGTTTTTATAGTTTGTATCCCAGAGTATACTGTGTTGAAATAAGAAGATGCATAGCAGCTGAATGCATGCATGACTTTGAGGGAAGTTAAGACTGGTTTTCTTTTCCCATCTCTGCACATTGAAAAACCAAGCCAAGTCTATTTGCCAATGATAGATCACTAATTACAAAGCTAGTAGTTCTCCTTTGGGTAAGAGTCTGTTTGCCATACATCACTCTTCCACTGTGGCTTGGTATTGTGCAGATTACCTCTTTGATAGGTCTAGTCACCTTGTTCAGTGCCTGTCTAACATGGCTAGCTACAAGGCAATGTTGTCTCCTCCTAATGTCCACCTCAGTGACGAGGTTCCACACTGTCTCCTCACCTCTTGTCACGGCTTCCCTATGTGGATATATAAAGAACCAAACTGATTCGCTGTTGTTTTTTTTTTTTTTATGGAGATAATAATTAGATAATACTATGTAATTAATTTTACTCAGTAGATTATCATCTTAAGAGATGCTTAAACATGGTAAATCACTTCATATTATGAAAGTTTTACACTTAGTATTCATGTTAACATTGGGTGCAATAACTTAGTAGTACTTGCTTAGTTATAAATAACTGGATCTTTCTGCTGACAACTTAGGTTGTATGAGTTATGCTTAAAAGCTTTAAATCGGATGTTTCCTGTACCTGCCACACTATGTTAGAATGTGTCCTTCAACCATATCCTGCAACTTCTCAAACTGTACTAAATTGATATTTCTTGAAGTCTAACTCTGTGCTAACAGATCTTCATTTTAAATAGAATACGGTTTTAATTTTTGATAAGCTGCTGAATTTTAAAGAGAGTTTTTTGGGGCCACCAAATATTTTGGATCATGCAGAGAATATATATTGTACTGTAGTAATTTTGTATTTACATTTGTATGATGTGACATAATAGATGTGAATGTTAATCACTGCTTGACTATGTTAATAAAGTTGTTTAACTATAGACGTTGCACTCTTGATTTTTAATGGAAAGAAATTACCTTATCTTTGTCTCCTTCCATTTTGTGTCCTAATAGGTTTGGTGGGGGCTTTGGGGGACGGGCATTAAAGTATTGTGTGCTATGTTTTTATTTGTTTTGATTTGCCTTAGCTTACACATTAGTGACCCGTTGTTATCCAAACAACTTTTTTTTTCTTATTTATATACAACAGTAAAAAAGTTTTGCATACATTTTAGGTAACTACTATTGATGCTTTTCTATTTGAGCTGAGGTGATTAACTGCTTATGGGTGATTAACTGCTCTACCAAGGGAAATGGCTGAAGGTGAAGCTGGAGCCACAGAGTTGATGGAGGAGCCGTACTGGGTGTGAGGAGTTCCAGTTGGAGCTGCTGTCCTGCAGAAAATTAAGGCTTAGAATTTTTTGAGTTAACACTTCCAAGTCATTTCCTCTTCAGGTTGTAATCACCTCACGTAATTGCATGTTACCAATTAAAATGTAAATATATTGATACATTCCAGAGTGTATGCATGTAAACACTGTGCAGTGGATTTTTTTCTTACTGGAGATATAGAACATTTTAGATGAGTCTAGGGCCTGAGACGAGTCACTGCACACAATTGTGGTGAATAGCACTGAGATACTGTGTTCTCTAAGACATCTCTGAGAAGGAATCTAAGATTCCGGGTATGGGGTAAGGTTGGGGAGGGAGACGGTCCTGAAAGTGTCTCCTGATCATTAGTTCGGGATTTTAGTTTGCTTCCTGCAGCAACTGCTTCTGAAGATAAAAATACTGATATTTTAGTGAAAGTGCAGTCTTACTAGTTTCATTCAAATGTTTTTTTTTTTTTCTCAGTTCATAGGACAGTTCTATCATTGAGTGAATGGGTCCATCCATTTCTGACTGGCATTTTTGTGACGAGTTCATAATCTGACATGAACAATTTTACACTTTATGTGATTATTTAGGGGCCATGATTAAAGGGGCAGTGGGACTACACAGAGAGGACATTTTATAAAAAGATTACTGTGTTTTACTAGTAATGTGTTAATGTTTCTAGGCAGTAACATCCAGATTTGACAGTTAAGCTAAATAAATGTAGCTACATAATACGTGACTTATTTTGTAGTTTCTACAATGGTCCTATTATTGCATGTGCATAAGTTATTTCTGAACTTTTCTAAGTGGACTAGTGATGGGTGTATGGATGCTTAAACATTTGGCATTCATTTACAGTAATCTTTTTGGTGGAATGGTCAGGCCAAAAAGTAGTGGTTAAAGCAAGGTTATGTGATATGTAGATTTTTTTTTATAGCCAGCAGCACCTTATGTGCTCTAAGTTGTAGTCTAATGACATAGGTTTCTAATTTGAAGAAGTTCTATGAATAAAGTATGTTTCGAATTGTAGACTTAACAGTTACCCAAGTCTTGTGTTGAAGACACTATTCCTAGTCACACGAGGGTAGCCTTTTGAGAGCGAGCGTGTAAAGTAGGATGTTCCATGGTTAGAGCTACTGTAAAGACACTTTTGTCACTGCAGTAGGCCAGAGGATGTCATTTAAGAAAAAGTCTGAGGGAGTGATGCTGTTGGTGATTGGGGGGTAGATGGTCCCAGGTAAGGGAACAAAGATACATAGCCTGGATATTTGGATAACACATAAGTGTCTAGAGCGAGAAAGAGAGGTTTAAAAGGTAACCGAAAGCCAATGGAAGGGAATGATACAAACTGAGTGCCCTATAGCACTAAGGTAGAAGCAGGGTTGGGGAATGCTGTTGTGGTCAGGGTAGTATTGGGGAAAGGTAGAAGGACTGGATATGAAATAATCAGGATTTTGAGACTATGTGTTATGGAGGGGGGAAATCAAATGGCCCTTCAAACCTTGGGCATGACAAACAGCTGAAAGGATATAACTACAGTTAACTGCAGTAGGCTTGAGGTATGGACGAGTGGTAGGGGAGTACCTGAAAATGCTAGAGCACGTGAGGCATTCCAGCATTGGCACTCAAAGGTGAGTAAAGAAAACCAGAGGAGTTGACTGGGGAGAGGGCTCACTGTCTGTCTGCTCTGAGTTCAATTCCCAGTAACCACATGGTGGCTCATAACCATCTCTAATGAAATCTAGTGCCCTCTTCTGGCCTATAGGCACACATGCAGGCAGAACACTACACATAATAAATACATCTGTTTTAAAACAGCACTTACTGGTGCCAGGCAGTGGTGGCACACTCCTTTAATCCCAGTACTTGAGAGGCAGAGGCAGGCAGATTTCTGAGTTCGAGACCAGCCTGGTCTACAGAGTAAGTGCCAGGACAGCCAGGGCTACACAGAGAAACCCTGTCTAAAAACAAAAAAAAGCACTTACTGTTCTTGTTGGATCTCCAGCGCTCACATGGTAGCGCACAGCTATCTATTATATGATCCTGTGCCATCTTCTGGTGTGGTGCCCATACACATGTAGATAAAACTTAAATACATAAAAAACAAGCCTTTAAAAACAAACAGATGCAGCTGGGCGTGGTGGTGCACACCTTTAATCCCAGCACTTGGGAGGCAGAGGCAGGTGGATTTCTGAGTTCTAGGACAGCCAGGGCTATACAGAGAAACCCTGTCTCGAAAAACCAATATAAAATAAAAATTAAGGCAGGCAGAAAATAAAAATTGGTTAATACAGTCTTGTATTTTCAGATGCATGATGCAAATTACTCCTGTAAATAACTTCCAGAACTAAGCCCAGCAACATCAGAACATTAGACTATTGTACTTCAAGGCAGTGAGCAAGATGGGTTGTTTGAGAAGCTTTGAGCACTTACCCCCACAAAATAGTACATACTTGACATTAGAAGCTGGGGTCCACATAGAGAGAGGATACAGTATTTACCGTCTTGAGCTTTGATTACCTATTATTTTCCAGTTTCATCTACTTTTCTTCAAATTTTATTTTTCTGTGCAGGTTTTCATTACCGATCTGTGTGTCACAGAGATAACTGCTCATGTTTCTTGCTTTTGGGGGTTGGGCTTTTACCACAATAGCAGGATGGGTCTTAGTGTCCACTGTCAGATAAGCGCACTGAAGTGTTAGAGTACGCTATGCTGTGCAGAGCTGAAATGCAGCCCCAATGTGCCTGCACATGGACAGAACGTGAGATCCATAAGGTTAGGGGAGCGGGAGGGTTGTCTGAAGCTGCCCAGAACCACATTGTGCTGCACAGACAAGCTTGAGCCTCATAGAATAGTCACAGGAAAGTCCAACAACAGTCTGAAAAATAAAATGGTATCAGCCACACTTTATATTTTGTATCCTCGAGATTAGAAAATTGTAATTTATTTTGTATAAATTAGCATAAAAGGGAGAGAAAACTTAGAGACAGGGTTTCTCTGTATAGCTCTGGCTGTCCTGGAGCTCACGTTGTAGACCAGGCTGGCCTCGAACTCAGAAATCCGCCTGCCTCTGCCTCCCGAGTGCTGGGGTTAAAGGCGTGCGTCACCACGACCAGCGAAAAAACTTTAATAACAAGGCTTTGTGGTTTTTTGGTTTTGTTGTTTTTCTAGACAGGTTTCTCTGTGTAGCTCTGGCTGGCCTGGAACTCACTCTGTAGACCAGGCTGGCCTCGAACTCAGAAATCCGCCTGCCTCTGCCTCCCAAGTGCTGGAATTAAAGGCGTGCGCCCCCACTGCCCGAATCTTGGGGGGGTGGGGAGGTTCAACAGGATCTGTGTAGCCTTAGCCCTGTCTCACTGGCCTCAGACTCAAAGTGACTTGCCTAAATTCTGCTTCCTGCATTCTGTGATTATTATGTGCCACCATTCCTGGCCTAATTTGCTCTGGCAAGGGAGGGTTTCCGGGGTGTTAGAGTCAAATAACATCAAGATCATATATGGCGATCTGGGGCTGCCCACCTCCAAGGACCCCCCCCCCCCCCAGGGTTTTTCTGTATAGCCTTGGCTGTCCTGGAACTCACTTTGTAGCCCAGCTTTCCAAGGGCCTTCTAAATGAGCTGAGGAGTCTCTTCGTCTGACCTGTGAGAGCACGCTCCTTTAGACCCTTAAACAGACATTTGTTCCCTAGAACCCTATCTGTTCCCTAGCCCAGGCACCTGTGGGCTGTGGTGCTCGGGCCAGTGTACATGACCACCCTAAACCAGAGTAGTCCCCAGTGGAAACTCAGGTACAGCATTCAGTAACCTCAGTTGAGCTATCAGAATTTCCTCAGAAACCTCCCAGCAGCCCTTCAGTGGCCCTTCTCAGTTAAACCATCTTTCAGGATGGGCTTGAAGGAAAGCCACTGGTCATGGGAGAGGAGTGACCTCCGAGACAGAAGGGCAAGTAAGTGGCTTCTGAAGAAATCAGGCACGAGCTGGAAGGACTGACTCCCTTTTGTCTTTCCTTCTCTGAATCTCATTGGACTCACAAAGACACACACATATCATCAACAACACAGAATACCCAGAAAGGGCACTTGCAGGGAACAAACAAGACAAATTTGGGAAAATACAAACATGAGAATTGGTAGAAAATACTAGCAGAGTGGAGCTTAAACCAGGAACTGGCAGAGGCTATTCTAGGAACTAGCTGAAGCACTACACCCCTGGGCTAGTCCTGTAGGATGCACCAGCTCCTGGGGCTGCAGCTCCCCTATCGGGCACAGAAAATTAGTTACTACTGCAGATCTGACCAGGAGCAGAAGTGAGGCCAGTCTCTTGCCCATCCTTGTCATACCTGAAAGAAGCCAGGCTCTTTCTTCCCCACCCATGCCATTCAGTGACTGTATGGCTCATGTGGGAAGAGTTTGCTTTGCAAGAAAATTAGGAAATGCATAAACTCTAACCTCCAAACTGGCTGTTAAACATCCGCCAAACAGCATAGCTCCAGGGCCAGCTAAGATTGGAGAATGGACAATGCCCTGGAGAGTCAGGGAGACCAGCCCTAGAGGTCAGGTCACCTATAGCCTGTTCCTACCCCAACCAAAACCTGTATTCGCTACCAGGTAAACTGTCCTTTTGAAGTGAGGATCTCCCAAACTACAGATAGGAACAGGAAGTAAGGAATCACCTTTCAGCCGAGCAGTGGTGGCGCACACCTTTAATCCCAGCACTCAGGAGGCAGAGGCAGGCGGATTTCTGAGTTCAAGGCCAGCCTGGTCTACAGAGTGAGTTCCAGGACAGCCAGGACTACACAGAAACTGTGTCTAGAAAAACAACAACAACAACAAAAAAAACAAAAAACAAAAAACAAAAAAGGAATCACCATTCAGGGGGAAAATGGGCTTGAAAAATAGCATCAAATTTAGGAGCAGAGCAGGGCTACCCTGACATAACAAAGGTTATTGGGCACAGATACGAACTTCACATTTAAGTATAGCTAGTATCCTCAGAACCAGAGACACTTGCACATCTATGTTCCTGCAGTCCTGTTCACAACAGACAAAAGTATAGGACCTGGGCTGATGTCCATCAGCCATCATCGATGGATAAAGAAAATGTCCGTGGAGTTTTATTTAGCCATAAAGAAAAAGTAAAATTATGTAATCCAGGGGGAAATGGAGACCATGAAGTTAAGTGACTCACATAAACATGTTTTTTCATGAGGAAATCTCCATTTAAACACCAGCATGTATATGTATGCATGTTTATATGACATGAAAGTATATGAGGGCCTATTGGGAGGAAGAAAGGGGAAGGGAGAGGAAGACAAATAGTGCGTGTTTTCTTATGTGCAGAAGTTAGACAAATATATGCAAATGACAGGAAAGCAGATGGGGAACACCTGGCCAGGAGGAAGGGCACCGGCAGGAGTGGCAGGGATTCTGGGGACTGGGGGGAGGGGCAAAAGTGGACAACTTATACTGATATTATAATGAAAATGTAATAATGTAACCCCTTCATTTGCACCTTAACTAAAAGTATTTTTAAAAAAGCAAAATGAATATCAATGGAAGAAATGAAAGCCAAGCTATCCAAGTATTATTAACATGACAAGGAAAGGCTAGATGTCTCCTGCCTCTCCTTTTAGAAACTAAAAGTAACAAGAATGAGAAACCATGTTGCCAGCTCCACACCTCCCAAACTAAAAGACGTAAGGAGGAGGGAGGCCTCACAGCCACCGGAAGAGACCTACACTCAGCTGTGGGACTGAGAAGCCGGCAGCGCTCATGACTCCGGAGCAGAGCAGAGCAGAGATGAAGAATTAGCAGTCCTAGCCCAGCACGGGGGCATAGGACTTTAATCCAATGCCCTGGAAGCAGAAGCAGGCAGATTCAAGGCTAGCCTGATCTACATAGGGAGTTTTAGAACAACCAGGATAACCTAGAAAGGCCCTGTCTCAGACAAACAGGAAGTAGTCCCATTCTTGGCCTAGTGGTCTGAGGTGTTAGTGGGAACTGAGCAAAAAGCTGAGGGGGCCGATTTGAGTAAGAAGTGGTGCAAATTCACTGATTTTCCAGGAAGCAGCAAGCTGTTGAAGAAAGAGAAGAGGAAGTCTGTCCTGTGACACCCTTTTGGTGTTAACCTCAGATGGCTGCAGAGATGTCAATCCAGCGGAGATGATCCACATGAAGAAATGCTGTTAAGAGGAGAATTTCTGCTGAATGGAATCCAACCCTCCTCTCTCTTACAGAACTCCAGAAATCAAATAAGAATTCACCTTTTAAAGCTGGCATGGTGGTGCACGCCTTTAACCCCAGCACTCGGGAGGCAGAGGCAGGTGGATTTCTGAGTTTGAGGCCAGCCTGGTCTACAAAGTGAGTTCCAGGACAGCCAGGGCTATACAGAGAAACCCTGTCTCAAAAAACAAACAACAAACAAACAAAAAAAATCACCTTTTAAATTTTTTTCAAAAAAATCATAGAAATATGATATATATTATATATATATTTTAAATATATTTTTCACGTGTGTTTTGAGGAGTGAAAACACTAGTTCTGACCAAGTCAATGTCATCCTAACCAGTTTCACTCTGCAGCAGGAATAAAAGGGAGCCAGACAAGTTGTCATGGATTATTGTTACGAATTAACTTTTCACTTGGTTTGCACAGATTTAAAAGTTTGGGAAGAGGAATCATGTAGATAAGTTCATGAATGGTATCTTTCAACGTCAGCAGGTATAGAATAATTACCATATTCACTCATTAATTTAAAATAATATTTAATGTAGAGTTCAGAAGAACATTCCAGAAATAAAGACATCAGCTGATCAGAGGGGCAGACTTCATCATTGACGAAGGTCTCCTTAGCAGAAACAGACGTCCATACTTCCTCTCTTCTAAGGGCAGAGGAAATCGCTGGAGTCCTTGATGCTCTCAATGTGGAGAGGAGACGTCTTTCTCAGCCTATCTGTCATAGATGAACGAATGTCTGGCATCTCAGTACCACGTTTGGGGGCATACAATGATAAGTCTACCTTAGCTTATACAGCGCCATTGAATAAAATGCATGTGGAACATCTTTAACAACATAGGTTTTAATAACTATATTTGACTCGTTTTTATTAGATATTTTCTTTATTTACATTTCAAATGTTATCCCCTTACCTGGTCTCCCTCTGAAGCCCCCCTCCCCCTGCTTACCAACCCACCCACTCCAGTTTCCTGGCCCTGGCATTCCCCTACACTGGGGCGTAGAATATGTTTAACTTTTAAGAAAACAAATCAGAGACTGAAGAGGTGGCTCAGTGGTTAAGGGCACTTGTTTTTGCAAAGGATCTATGTTTGGTTCCTGGCAACCACATGGTGACTCATAATTATTTGTAACACCAGTACCAGGAGATCTGATGCCCTTTTCTGATCCCAATGAGGCTAGGCACATAAGTCTTTCTCACACACAGAGAGAGAGACACACACATACAGGCAAAACACATAAATTTTTCAAACTTTCTTTTAAAAATGGATAATCTTTTAGGAAGGTTTAAAAGATAGGTAGAGGGGCTGGAGAGATGGCTCAGAGGTAGGTTAAGAGCACTGACTGCTCTTCCAGAGGTCCTGAGTTCAAATTCCAGCAACCACATGGTGGCTCACAACCATCTATATCAGGATCCAATGCCCTTTCTGGTGTGTCTAAAGATAGCAACAGTGTACTCATATACATAAAAAAAATAAATCTTTAAAACAAAAAATAGGAAAAAAAATTTAAAAAGCAGGGCAGTGGTGGCTCACACCTTTAATCCCAGCACTTGGGAGGTAGAGGCAGGCGGATTTCTGAGTTCGAGGTCAGCCTGGTCTACAGAGTGAGTTCCAGGACAGCCAGGGCTACACAGAGAAACCCTGTCTCGAAAAAAAACAAAACAAAACAAACAAACAAACAAACAAAAGATGAGTGAAAACAATCCAGGAAATTTCTTTTTTTTAAAGATTTATTTTATTTATATGAGTACACTGTGGCTGTCTTCAGACACACCAGAAGAGGGCATCGGATCTCATTACAGATGGTTGTAAGCCATCATGTGGTTGCTGGGAATTGAACTCAGGACCTTTGGAAGAGCAGTCAGTGCCCTTAACTGCTGAGCCATCTCTCCAGCCCCACAATCCGGGAAATTTAATGATTTGTTTTTTCTTAGTTATGTTTCTAAGTCTCCGTGTGGGAGATAACACGGAGAGAGATACCTGCAGAAGACACAGCACCTGCAGCGTCCAGATCCCTTAGAACTGGAGTTACACATGGTGTGAGCTGCCAGACTGGGGCACTAGGACCCTAACTCTTCTCAAGAGCAGTGTGTGTGTCCTTAACCACTGAGTCACTGTCCTAGGCTGGAGTGTTCAGATGTCGCATATACTTACTATTTAGAATAGAAGAATAATCCTAAAAATCAAGAAAATAAAGCACTATGCAATAATTTTACACAATTGACAACAAGCAAATTGTATTAAAGGTTTAAAAAAAAAAAATACAAAGAATACGACGTTTTTTTCCATGCTCAGAACCGAACCCAGGGTCTCACTCATACTTGGCAAACTGTACCATTGAGCTACATCCACAGCCCAGGATGTGTTTACATTTTTATTATATACATTCTTCACCTCTCTAGTGATATTTATGTTTTTCATATTAAGCATACAAACCATACGGTACATCTGGCTACAGCACTATCCCTTAACCTCGTGGCTACCACCATTATTTTTAAATTCTGGGTAAAATTTCTCTTAATGTTAAAATTTATGTTTCTAAATATGTAGAATATTGACACAAAGCAAAAATTAGAAGGTAATTTCTAAATTTCTAAAGCCAATCTTTGTTTTTCTTTCTCCCTTCTTTCCTTCCTTCCTTGCCCACTCTGTTTTTGTTGTTGTTGTTGTTGTTTCTTTGTTTGTTTTTTGTTTTTTGGTTTTTTTTTGAGACAGGGATTCTCTGTGTAATGCTGGTTGTACTGGAACTCTGTAGACCAGGCTGACCTTGAACTCAGAGATCCGCCTGCCTCTGCCTCTGCCTCTGCCTCTGCCTCTGCCTCTGCCTCTGCCTCTGCCTCTGCCTCTGCCTCTGCCTCTGCCTCTGCCTCTGCCTCTGCCTCTGCCTCTGCCTCTGCCTCTGCCTCTCTGCCTCTGCCTCTCTGCCTCTGCCTCTCTGCCTCTGCCTCTCTGCCTCTGCCTCTCTGCCTCTGCCTCTCTGCCTCTGCCTCTCTGCCTCTGCCTCTCTGCCTCTGCCTCTCTGCCTCTGCCTCTCTGCCTCTGCCTCTCTGCCTCTGCCTACAGAGTGCTGGAACTAAAGGCGTGTGCCACCATCACCTAGCACCTTTTCCTTTTTTAAAGACAGGGTCTCATGGTCTCAGGCCATGACTGTTACATAACTCACTATGTAGGCCAAGCTGGTTTTGAACTCACAGAGAGCCATTTACCTGTCTCTGCCTCTTTTTTTTTTTTTTTTTTTTTTTTTTTTTTTTTGGTTTTTCAAGACAGGGTTTCTCTGTATAGGCCTGGCTGTCCTGGAACTCACTCTGTAGAACCAGGGTGGCCTCGAACTCAGAAATCCGCTTGCCTCTGCCTCCCGAGTGCTGGGATTAAAGGCGTGCGCCACCATGCCCAGCTCTATCTATGCCTCTTGAGTACTGACAGGGACTAAAAGCCTGCCACACCACACCTGACAAAGACTTTAATTTTTTTAAAATTATGTATAATATGTGGAGTCCAGAAGAATGCATCAGATCCCCTGGAGCTAGAGTTACAGGTCGCTATGAACCACTGGGTGTTCTGGAAGCTACACGCCAGTCCTCTGGAAGAGCAGAACCCACTCTTAACCACTGAGTCATCTCTCCAGCCCCTCAATTTCCTTTTCAATAATGTCACCTTAGTCCCCCCTCTTCAGACAGTCATTATCACCACTTGCTTACGTATCCTTTTTTCCAGAGATAGTATATTTGCATTCAAGAAAATAGGTATTAGCCAGGTGTGGTGACGCATGCCTTTAGTCCTAGCACTTGGGAGGCAGAGGCAGGCGGATTTCTGAGATCAAGGCTAGCTGGTCTACAAAGTGAGTTCCAGGACAGCCAGGGTTATAGAGAGAAACCCTGTCTCGAAACACCAAAAAAAGAAAGAAAATAGGTATTAAATTGTACACATATTGTGAGTGTACATGTCTGCATATACATATAAAACATTTATATTCACACAGACTTCTTAAAGCATGTGGTAGTATGTTGTGGTTTTTTTTTGTTGTTGTTGTTGCTGTATACAGACACACCAGAAGAGGGCGTCAGATCTCATTACAGATGGTTGTGAGCCACCATGTGGTTGCTGGGAATTGAACTCACGACCTCTGGAAGAGCAATCAGTGCTCTTAACCACTGAGCCATCTCTCCAGCCCGTTGAATTTTTTTCTTAGCCATGTTTTTCTAGTGGAGATGGTTAGCACCTTGCTATCTTGCACTTCTTTTTTTTTTTTTTTTTTTTTTTAAAGATGTATTTATTATGTGTAAGTACACTGTAGCTGTCTTCAGACACTCCAGAAGAGGGAGTCAGATCTTGTTACAGATGGTTGTGAGCCACCATGTGGTTGCTGGGATTTGAACTCCGGACCTTCAGAAGAGCAGTCAGGTGCTCTTACCCACTGAGCCATCTCACCAGTCCCTATCTTGCACTTCTATAACCCATCTTGCCCTCACTTTTCTGCCTGGTAGGTTCTTCCGCAGACACCACAAGATTCTTTCCTTCCATTCCATCCTCTCGGGCTACACTGAATATGTCTCCCAAATGGGTCCCTTGTTCCCTGTTTTTTAATAGTCTTCACTGCTTTCAGCTGGTGTGTTTTACCGTGCAGGCACTATTCTCAGAGGTTTACGTGTTGTGTTGTGATTCATAATAGTGTCTCTTTGAAGTAGGTAGTAGTATCCCTACATTACAGCTGTGTGGCTTGAGCCCTGCACATGGATGAGGCAGTGTCCTCAAGGACAGGGACAGGAAGCTCAGGAGCCACTGTCCAGGCAGTGTCACGTTAGAGGTTAGAGGCATTGTCTACATGGCCCCTCATTTCTTATTTAAAAACAAACAAACACAAACTTATTTCAATAGTGGGGACTAAACCCAGGCCTTTACATACACTAGGCCCGTGCTCACCACTGACCCCATTACAAAGCCCTTTTGAAGACGGGTCTTTCTAGGGAGCTCGGGCTAATCTCAAACTTTGTGATCCTTCTGCCTCAGCCTCTTGAGTACTGGGATTAGAAGAGAGTGCATAGCGGGGTTGGGGAGTTGGGTGTGTAGGGCTGGGTGCTTGGCTTTAATCCCTGGCAGAGGCAGGTGGATTGATGTGAGTTCAAGGCCAGAGTGGTGAACATAGTGAGTTCTAGGACAGCCAGAAATACACAGAGAGAACCCCTGTCTTGAAAAATAAATAAATGATTAAAGAAAGAAAGAAAAAGAAAAAGGAAAAAGTGTGCATAGCATTCCTGGCATGCATTCCTTTTTATTTGAAAAATACATCTTACCATGTATGTACATCGTGGACCTTACCAAGTATGTACATCGTAGAACTTACCATGTATGTACATCATGGAACTTACCATGTATGTACATCATCGTGGAACTTACCATGTATGTACATCGTGGAAAGACTTCATGCATTCCCTCACACATGTGTGGTGAGAACAATTAAAATCTCTTCCTGGGCCTGGTGGCTGTAGCACACTTGGTAACACGAGCGAGGCTCTGAGGTTAGAGCCTCAGCACTGAAAACTAAGGTGTTCAGTGATTTGGGGAAGCACAGACTGGAGAGATGGCTCAGTGCTTAAGAGCACTCACTGGCTATTCTTCCAAAGGTCCTGGGTTCAATTCCCAACACACACACACACACACACACACACACACACACACACACGGCAGCTCACAAACTGTCTCTAACTCCATTTCTACGGGATCTGACACCCTCACAACAATGCACATAAAATAAAATTAAAAGTTATTTTTTAAAAGATTTATTTATTATGTATACCGCATTCTGCCTGCATGTATGCCTGAAGGCCAGAAAAGGGCACCATGGGCTGGAGAGATGGCTCAGTAGTTAAGAGCACCAACTGGCGGGGCGTGGTGGAGCACGCCTTTAATCCCAGCACTTGGGAGGCAGAGGCAGGCAAACTTCTGAGTTTGAGGCCAGCCTGATCTACAAAGTTCCAGGATAGCCAGGGCTTTACAGAGAAACCCTGTCTCAAAAAACAAACAAACAAACAAACAAACAAAAAGAGCACCAACTGCTCTTCCGAAGGTCCTGAGATCAAATCCCAGCAACCATATGGTGGCTCACAACCATTCCTAATGAGTTCTGTTGCCCTCTTCTGGTGCATCTGAAGACAGCTACAGTGTACTTAGATATAATAATAAATAAATCTATTTTTAAAAAAAGTGGGGGTGCCAGATCTCATTACAGATAGTTGTGAGTCACCATGTGGTTGCTGGCTGGGAATTGAACTCAGGACCTCTGACAGTGCTCTTAACCTCTGAGCCATCTCTCCAGCCCCCAAAATTATGTAAAAGAAAGAAAAGTGCAATGTAATGTCATCAGCTCTACCTACCCTGTATGAACTGCTTCCTCTTGTGTCCTGTACTTCAATATGACACTAGACTGATGTCCTGGCCTAAGTTTTGATATTGTACTTATTTATCATATATTATGTATTTTCTTGTCTATCCCTTCTGTCTGTAAGAACTCTGAGAGCAAGAGTCACCTGTTCTTTTCGCACATGTAGGAAAGGCCAAAACACAGCAGTGATGTAAGAAATGTTTGTGGGACGAATGCACAGCCAGATCTGTATGTTATATCTAGCCTATCCTAAATATAGGAGCCCACGCACAAGTTGGGAAGCAGGAGATGTGCCTTTCTGTTTGTGGGTTTGTTTTTCAAGATAGGGTGTCTCCTTGCAGCCCTGGCTGTCCTGGAACTTGCTTTGTAAACCAGGCTGGCTTCGAGCTCACAGAGCACTGTCTGCCTCTGCTACTGGAGTGCTGGGGTTAAAAGCTTGCACCACTACTGCCTGGTGAGATGGTGCATTTTTTCAGGAGCAAAGAAACAGAACACCCACCCCTGACACACACACACAGCAACACCAGGTTAAATGTATAAACCTGCGAGGGGAGAGCAGAAAAAATTGTAAACAGAAGCTATGGCTTCTGTCCCAGCTTTAGATGACCTCATTGAAGGGCTGCATCCATCAGTGAACAGGCAGAGAAGAGAAATGTAAGGGACATTATAGCAAGAATATGTGTGAGTGACATTCTTTTCTCAGAAGACATATTTGAAGAGAAGTTTGAATATAGGAAAGAACTGGTTTTAGCTGCATGTGGGAGGTAGAAGGAAAAAAAACAACCTATATTTTATGTGCCTAAATGGGAAAATGCAAAAAAAGAAACCAACCAACCAACCAACCAAACAAACAAACAAACAAAAAAACAGTTGATGACACTTTTATGCTCTTGAAACACAATAAGGAAAGGCAGATGTCATCCTATAGGATTTTAAAGATAGGACCAAACGCATCATTTCTGTGCATGTATGTATGTGTGTGTGTGTGTGTGTGTGTGTGTGTGTGTGTGTGTGTGTGTGCTGCATGTGAGCTGCATAGGTGCTCTGGACACTAAGCTATACCCAAGCCTTACTTCCTTCATTTGAATCTCTGATTGGCTTTGAGTGGCCCTCCCTACAGAGGGTTACAGAGAGAATGTGGTGGTTGTTCCTAATGGTTTTGATGGAGGGCAGTTGGAACATCAGTAGGCTGAAAGGATTTTCTGTCTTCTCCTACCTGTAAAAAAAAGGCTCTTTTTCCTTTTCCTTTTTCAGTACTTTGGTTTGAATCCCTCGCCCTGCTTTCCAGCATATGCTTGACCGTGGAGCTGCACCCTCAACCCACAGGGACCAGTTTTTAATACAATAACCAGATGTCCTGTTTGGGGTGGGTCAGCCCTATAGTTTTATTAGACTTTGAGTTTTTGAACAATTACACTTTAGAGCTGACAGTAAGGAGACAAAAGAGTTTTGAAACAGGATGTTGTAAATAAATGTCTTTAAATTTTTTATGGGATCCTTATTAGCGTTTATATCCCTAACATATCAAATCATATACCTAGGTTTAGGGGAAGGAAGCCAAAGAAAAGGTCAACTTATGGAGAGAATGTGAAGATATTTGAACAACAACAACAACAAACCCAATCATAGATCTCTATCTCCATCTATATATCTATCTTTATATGTATGTATGTGTGTGTATATATTCATGTGTGTGTGTGTGTGATAAAATTTGTAAACTAAAGTCCCAGGGACAAGTTTAACTTTCCTTTTTTTTAAAAAAAGATTTATTTATGATTTTATCTAAGTACACTGTAGGTGTCTTCAGACACACCAGAAGAGGGCATCAGACCCCATTACAAATGGTTGTGAGTAGTCGGGTGTAGTGGCCCACGCCTTTAATTCCAGCACTAGGGAGGCAGAGGCAGGCAGACTTCTGAGGCCAGCCTGGTCTACAAAGTGAGTTCCAGGACAGCCAGGGCTACACAGAGAAACCCTGTCTCGGGAAAAAAAAAAAAAACAACAACAAGAAAAACAAACAAACAAACAAAAAAACAAACAAACAAAAAAGGGTTGTGAGTCACCATGTGGTTGACTCAGGACCTCTGGAAGAGCAGTCAGTGCTCTTAACCGCTGAGACATCTCTCCAGCCCTTAGCTTTCCTCTTAATGCTCCCTCTTTCCATTTTGGTGTTCTCAGGGTCTCACTTCCCTCAGCAACACTCTGTCTACACCTCTTTGTGTGTTTGTGTGGAGAAAGTGGGAGGTGGTGCAGTGGTCAACCCCAGGGGTCCTTCCTTGACCCTGCGCCACTGCAGGGATTATAAACTCCTAGCACTCACTTGGCTCTTTCTATACAGGTTCTGGGGACCAAACTCTGGTCCTGTGTTTGGACAGCAAGTATTCACAGCCTGAATCCCTTCCCAGACAAACACTTAAAGATACCTCCAGAAAGGAGTACATATTTATAGATCATATTCTAGTGGTGTTCACTTCCAAAAAATCATTTAAAGACAAATGCACTTAACTTTCTTTCTTTTCTTTTCCTTTTCTTTTCTTTCTTTTGTTTTGTTTTGCTTTGCTTTGCTTTGTTTTGTTTTTTGAGACAGGGTTTCTCTGTGAAGCTCTGGCTGTCCTGAAATTCATTCTGTAGACCAGGCTGGCCTCGAACTCAGAAATCCGCCTGCTTCTGCCTCCCAAGTGGTGGGATTAAAGATGTGCGCCACCACTGCCCGGCCGCACTTAATTTTCAAACTGAAGCTCACATTGTATGCCAAAGACTGTTTTCTTTTGTGACTCGCAATGTAAGGATTGTGGGTAAAATTTGGATTATAATATTGAGGAAAATGGGTCTATGGAAATAAGAAACTCCAGGAGAGGGAAGGATGGAGGGAGGAGAGGAGAACACTTTCGTTTCTTCCTAAATTATTTGCCTCCCAACTCAAAAGGCCAGCTAGAACTAACTGAAGGAGAATAGGACATCTGTGCCACCACCACTTTTAAGGATTAGGGGTCATTAAGGAAGGAGGGCTAGAAATAGTGTAAGAGCCTGGTGATAAGAAGGGCCCTGAAATGCTGTCTTTTGGGCACAGCAATACACTCAAAACCATAGCAGCTGTGGTTATCAGCAATGAGCCTGCCCAAGACCAGGTCTAGAAGTCAACCATGGATCACAGAGGGGCTCAGAGGTTCTACCCTTCCCACTCAACCACTGGCCACTGATAGGTTTTAGGGGAGGAATAGCCACCGTGTTCAGTTGTGTATCCTGAGAACTCTAGGGATACACAGAATTCACATGGATGTAACAGGGGAATCCTTTAATATACAGGACTGAAATAACCCATAAAGCTGTTGTTCCTCTGACTAAAACCTAGGACCTTAGGCTCCAATGGGTAGTTCCAAACCCACAGTTATGCAGATGCTCCTGGTTAGACTCAGTGAATCAAAAAAAAAAAAAAAAAAAAAAAAAAAAGGCTGGGTGGTGGCAGCACATGACTTTAATCCCAGAATTCTGGAGGCAGAGGCAAGCAAATTGCTAAGTTCGAGACCAGCCTGGTCTACAAAACAAGTTCCTGGACAGCCAGGGATACACAGAGAAACCCTCTCTTGAAAAACAGAGAAGGGAAGGGGGAGCAAAGAGGAGGAAAAGAGGTGGCGGGGAAGGAGAAAGCACAGAGTATAGGTAGAGTTTCCATTACATGCCTTTGCAAAAGCAAGCTGAGGGAAGAGGGTATACAGAAAATCTGAGTGGAAGAGAGAGAAAAGAATAAAGCTAAAACATTTCCCAGAAGCTGGCAGCCAAGAGTAGTGTGTGTCACCCAAGTGTGTCTGTCCCACTGTTTAACTAGGGTTGCTTGCACGAACATTAGTTAAGGGCTATTTTTGGAGCAAAGGCAACCTACTAATGGCTACACCACTAGGAAAATAAATCCCCTTCCCTTAGCAACCACTGATTGCCAACAGGTTCCTCAGGAGCCCTTCTCCTGTCTATTATGGAGCGTTGCCAGGCCCTGTCTCCTGCAGGTAACCATAGCTGTTGAGTTCATGACTGCAGGATCCTGCTTAATCGCAGTGGTTGTACTCGCTGGTTTTCTTTTCTAACAACAAGCTATACTCATCAGACCAGGAAGGTGTATCCGTTGAGGCCATGTCTTCATGAGATCCAGTTGTAAGGAATTTTCTCAATTAGTGATCAATGGGGAGGGCCCAGCCCATTGTGGGTGGTGCCATTTCTGGGCTGATAGTCCTGGGTTCTACAAGAAAGCAGGCTGAGCAAGCCATGAAGAGCAACCCAGTAAACAGCATCCCCCCACCACGGCCCCTGCATCAACAGTTTCTGCCTCCTGGTCCCTGCCGTTTGAGCTCCTGTCCTGACTTCCTTCAATACCAAACAGCAATATGGAAGTGTAAGCCAAATAAACCCTTTCCTCCCCAACTTGCTCTTTGGTCATGGTACCTCGTCACAGCAATAGAAACCCTGACTAAGACAGTGGATTAAAGTCCAGTAATGCTACGGCCCTTCTCCCCATTCTCTGGCTCTTACACCTCATGCCCCCTGCCTTCATGCTTCCTGAGCCTCCTGAGCAGGGAGT
The DNA here is from genome assembly GCF_000001635.26 of Mus musculus. Taxonomy (NCBI): domain Eukaryota; kingdom Metazoa; phylum Chordata; class Mammalia; order Rodentia; family Muridae; genus Mus; species Mus musculus. The sequence continues at coordinate 98,821,458 of NC_000079.6, read as the reverse complement.
GAAGTCTTATTAATGACTGAGCACTGAGCACTCAGCAGTCACTTAGCCTCAGCACTTAGGCCAGCTGTGAGTCTCTTCACTACCCACTGCTCACTGTGAGGCTGATCAAGGCTGAGAGCAACTCTAGGCCATAAGTATAATAGAAGACAATTGATGCCCTGTTCATTTAGCCAAGCAACAGTGGTAGATACCCCTAGAGCCTGTGATCTCCCTAGCCACGGGCTTTTCACCAGGTTTACAGTATCAGGCAATGGATTCCTTTCTGCAGAGCAGGCAGGCCTCACACCCTCTCAAGCCCAGAGCTCTAGAAATTGGAGAACACAGCACAGGCAGCTGCTCAGCTGTAGTGCAGGCCTCTTGGTAGATGACACCACAGTAAGTAGGATTTGAGGAAGAATTCACAGGAGATGCCCGGCTACTTTATAACTTTATAACATTCCATTTTTGCATGAACGACTTCAGTCCCATAAGACCTGCATTGATCCCTTCGAAGATTAGTGCTCCCATGGACTAAATTATTTCTCCTAGGCCCACCTCCTAGGAAAGCAGTTGGATCCAAACCATGCCAGCCAGACTCAGCTCCCTGACCAGGCTCCAGAGGCTCTTTAAGGATGATCAAGCCTACTTCCTCCTTGCATAGCTTAGCCAATGGTGCCTCTTGCTTGATTGCTCTAGCTTAATTCCTATTAGTCCAGTTAGGGAGATAGCCAGCCCCAAGAGCCCAGTTTCTTGTCAGTTCCTTCCTGAGGGAAAAGCAGAGGGGGGAAGGCTAATCTCGGTGAGGGTGCCCTTTGAGACAATGTTGCATCACTCATGTAACACACATGCACTGTTCCCACCTCGCACCAGGCACTCACTGCTCCATGTTCCTTAGTGAGACTCTTCTACCATCTCCTTCCTGTTGGATTGTGTCTTATTGCACAAACGCTTAATGAGATGGCTACTGCCTGTATAAATGAGGGAAAGGAGAGAATGGGTAAAGGATAGTAAGGAAGATTAGGCCCAGTTACATTGAAACAAAAAAGAACAAGAATTGCTCTACTCTGGACATGGTCATATTGAACTAAAATTAAGTATTTAATAATTATTACTCTAAACATTTTTCCATTTTTCTATCTCATTCTTTCCTTTGTACAACGTTTTGTTTGTTTGTTTGTTTAAGTTACTTTATTTATATGAGTACATTGCAACTGTCCGACACACTAGAAGAGGGCATCAGGTCCCATTACAGATGGTTGTGAGCCACCATGTACTTGCTGGGAATTGATCTCAGGACCCCTGAAAGAGTAGTCAGTGCTCTTAACCACTGAGCCATCTCTCCAGCCCCCTGTACAACATATTTTTGTGAATATTTTTTGTGTGTCTGTAATTTTAGCTTACTTACCATACCATCTTCTGCCTTTCTACTTAACATTAATGTCTTTATGCTGTCAGTGCCTTTGTGACTCTGTAGTTTCTCTTAGTTTTGAGAGCTCTGGTTGGTTCCCTGTGTGGCCACCAGCAGTGTAAAGCCCTGAGCCAGCCGGTCAGGTGTTTATGCTTCTGCCTAAGATAGCAAGGGAAAGGAACCCTCTGGGAAAATACATCTCATTACAGAGGGAGGGATGCGGCCACATCCAATTGCTGCTGGTCCCAAGTGCACCTGAGAGAGAGAAGCATGCGGTGGGCTTCTGCCATCAGAGCAGAGGCCGCTGGCCTGAGGTTACAGTTAGTTCTCTTCTGCCCTTTGATCGACTTGTTTTCACCCCTCAGCCCTCACAGTGCAGCCTGCCTGGCTACCATCTGCTGAAGCATTGCTTTTCTTTGTTTTGCATAAAGTGTTAGCTTTCAAAATGCTTGTTCTTGAGTAGGGGGAAAAAATTGAGAATTGCAGATTTCTGAGATCTGCTTGTTTCTTGCCTCCTGGGGCTTAGCTCTTTTCCCACTTGCTGTTTATTGTTGAGCAGGAGTACAGCACCTGCCACAGGGAAATAGCAGGGACAGGTCTACTCAAGCTTCTGGGCTGCTCTCATTTGAAGACTTAGTGAAATACATTTACAAAATTACATCTAGAACAAATAGGAAAATGTGCCTTCCTTTACAGCCACTCCTCTGAAACGAAACTAGCAGTTATGAGGAAATAGGCCTGGCAACTAAATGTTGACTAATGTGCTTTGAGCTATAAAGCTGGGTCAGAAGGCCATATTCATACTGAGGAATGCATAAGTGGCCATGTTCCATTGCCTAATGCATCAGGCCTTTGAACTTGGACGTAAGCCATATTTTATAAGCCCAAGTAAGCTCATTTTATGTAAAATTTTCCTTCTATTAGTTGCTACCATTCATTAAGTTATGATTTAACAGACAGGAATGCTTTGGGCTGTAATGTCTATGCTTGGGTGAGAGTTTAATGGGGAACAAGAGCCTCTCCGCAGAAATCAGCATGTTCATGGCAGGTGTAGTGAAACAAGTGGAAGGCAAATCTGATGAGGACATCTCAAAATGGGAGCCTCAAGCATTGAGCCCTATCCCCAAAAGAGATGAAGCCCACCTTGAATCCTTTGTTCCATTCCATCTTAGTTTCACTAAAGCTGGCACTCTGCAACAAGGTGCTCAGACCCAACAGGATTGCTTTGAAAGCATTTAAACTAAGGTCAAAAGTTCAGCCACACAGAACTTCATATTTTTAAAAAATTGTATGTATGTATGTATGTATGTATGTATGTATGTATGTATTTATTTATTTATTTGAGACAGGGTTTCTCTGTGTAGCCCTGGCTGTTCTGGAACTCTGTCTGTAGACCAGGCTGAGCTCAAACTCAGAAATCCACCTGCCTCTGCCTCTCAAGTGGTGAGATTAAAGGCGCTTGCCATCACTGCCTGGCAGAACTTCATATTTTCATGAACTATGGGATTAGCATCGATTAAAGAATGTGTAAAAGGAATGGAGTGACTGCGTAGCCAAGGACTCAGCCACCTTGACATGTTTATGACAGGCTTAATGACCCATCCAGTCACCAAACATTAACTAAGTACCTGTCAGGGGGCTGGCATTCGGTGACAGGAAGCTGTAGTTTGTTGTTAGACATGTCAGGCTTAGTGTGTGGAGCAATCATACTGTGAGTGGCTCCCCGCTCAAGGCCTTCCCTCTTCTGTATCCCAGGAAACATCTCCCCTAAGGACAGACAGTGACTGATGCCACCCACATTCTTCTTCTATTATACCATCTTGTCTGAAATCCAGTCACCTTAATCACTGTTTATAAAGCTCTGCAACTTAAAAGCCAGGTAATTACAAGACAATGGACCCCCTGAGCGTCTGAAACACACAAAGGAGTATTTATCTTTATGGCAGACAGCCTTGCTATCTATGTGACCGACAACAGAACTGTGGCCAGGGTAGCAGCTACACTCTGCCAAAGGGCCAGTGTTGTCACCACAAATTAGAACCTTAAGAGAAGGCAAATCTGGGTTTGACACTACTGGGAGAAAACATGTTTTGTTATTCAAGAACCAAATGCATTGAAACTGAGTGGAAGGACTTGACAAGTTAACCTCCCTCTGTAATAAGCACTTCAGTGCCTCAAATTTGCCTCAACTCCAAAGCTGCCTGCTTCTGATGGGGCAGCCATTCCACACCTCCTCTAACAGATTTTTACTGCCATTCACAGTTTACCTTTTACCACGAGGATACAGAGGAAAAGATATTAACGGGTTTTGTTGGGACCTGAATAGCATTGGTCATGGGAGAGGAGATTTATGGTTAGGGGGTCAGGGCTTAATATTAGATCATGATTAACAGAGTCACCTGTGTAGCTTTCCCTTTTTAAAATATATATTTATTTATTTCATGTATATGATTATATTGTAGCTATCTTCAGACACACCAGAAGAGGGCATCAGATCTCATTACAGATGGTTGTGAGCCACCATGTAATTGCTGGGAATTGAATTCATGACCTCTAGAAGAACAGTCAGTGCTCTTAACCACTGAGCCATCTCTCCAGCCCGTAGCTTTTCTTTTTAGAGGAAGTGTGTGTGAGTGTGTGTGTGTGTGTGTGTGTGTGTGTGTGTGTGTAAGAGAGAGAGAGACAGACAGACAGAGAGATAGACACACACAGAGATATGGTCATTTAACGCCTAGAATTTCAGGATCCTTTCTTTCTTTTTTTTTGTTTGTTTTGTTTTGTTTTGTTTTGTTTTCAGGTTTATTACAACAGCTCCAATTGGTGTTTGAAATTCATCGCAACTGTAGGCTGAGTGACCTGAAGGTTAGAGAGACTGCCAAGTCCAGAAGCTTCGGCATCTCCTTGGTGTCAGGATCCACCTCAGTGATCTCTTGATCTAGGGCTGAGACCTCAGGAACATAATTCTCCTCTCTCTCTCTCTCTCTCCCTCTCCCTCTCCCTCTCCCTCTCCCTCTCCCTCTCCCTCTCCCTCTCCCTCTCCCTCTCCCTCTCCCTCTCCCTCTCTCTCTCTCTCTCTCTCTCTCTCTCTCTCTCTCGCTCTGCAGCTTGATAGAGATGCCTCTCATAGGACCTCTCTGAATCTACTTCATCAGATGGGTCACATAGCCAGCTATCTTGTTCCGAAGTTTCTAGCTGGGGATAATGGAGGTCTCCTCCCACAGGCGCTTGTTACTGTGGAAGCCATTACCCAGGTGTGTGTAGTACTTCTCGATGATGACCTGGGCCGCCTTCTTCACAGTCTTGGTGTGAACTCGGCCCATGTTGGCGGGTCTCAGTAAAAAAAGGAAACTCGGGGATCCTCTCTCGCACTAAGCCTGGTGATATTAGGAATCCAGTACCAGCCGCTTTTGCAGGGTGAGCTTTCTTACTCCTTTTGTTAGAATTTTCTTCTATCTTAAGCACCAAGGATAGCATAACTGGGCTGATGGTTTACAAAACAAAAGCAAATATTTATTTTAAATGGAAGAGTTAACATATACAAGAAAAACAAAAACAAACAAACAAAGGAGAGATTGCTCAGTGGTTATGAGTATTAATGCTCTTGGAGAGGACCCTGATTCAATTCCAAAGTCCACATGGTGATTCACAACTTTCTGTATCTTCAGTTTCAGAGGATCCCACACGCTCTTCTGGTCTTATTGGGCACTAGGCACACACATGGAATTCATACCTAACATGCAGGCAAATCACTCATACACATAGACCTTTTAAAATAGTATATGGAAATAGCATCTTTCCATCATTCAACTACTTGTATGGCCAATCTTGTTCCTCCTATACCCTAGTCTTCTGCCCTGCTTCCACCAAATACTCCTGAGCAGATGCTAGATGTCTTAGCTTTACGTGAATATTTCTGAAAGATATTCTTATAAAGGCACAACCTTTGTCTGGTTATCTTTTGCTATCGACTATATAAAAGATACATGAAAAGTGTTTACATACATCGTTTGGGGAGGCAAATAATTTCCTTTGAAGAAAGTGCTACATTGTCCATGTTTGAAAACGATCTTAGGACGTGCGGTGTTCATACTGTAGTTAAAACTACACTAAATCATCTCTGGAGCTTGACTTCCAACTTGCAGATCTTTGACTTAGCTTAATGAACTTGGGACCTCTAAAGTTTTTTAAACTTTTGGAAAGAAAGGCATGGCGAGGGATTTCTTTTCCCCATCAGGCCGAAGCATGTTAAAACTTGTGTCCTTTCCTCCTGGGTGTACAAACTGGTAAGATTACCACCATGGGCTTTGTGAACAGGCCTGGAAGAGTCGCGTTTCGGGTCACGCCTGCTCTCGGCAGGCGGTCCAGGCCGGCTGGCTCCCTTGTGACCGACTGCACTGCCTGAGTCTTGCAGGCGACACTGGGCGTTCCCTCCCTTTCCGGCCTTGGACAGTTTTGTTTTGGATCTTACTTCCCAGTCAAGGAGAGGCTCCCTGTTGACCAAAGGTTTCCCAGTCTCCTTGGGGTGGCCGGCTGCCAAGTTTCCTTAGTCCCAGTCTGCCAGGACCTGGGACTGCTGGAGATCCTAGAAGGCCAGGACGCTGGACGCGAGGGGGCGTGGCCCTATTAGCTCCGCCCCCCGGGCCTGCGGGTAGCTCGACTCCCGCCAGCCCCGGAGGCTCGCGCAGACTAAGCTCTGTACCATTCCTTGCGAACGCTCGGACCCGGACAGGCTGCGCGCACGCGCACTCGGGAGCGACAGTCAGGCTCTCGCCCCGTGGTGGCGGCGGCCGCGCCTGCCGCTAGGTGGCGCATGCGCCCTAGAGGGCGCGGGCGGTCTCTGGGAAGAAGGCGGCGGCGGCGAGAGGCGGGGGCGCCGTAGGGGCCGGTCCGTGTTTACACAGCGGCGGGCGGGTGCGGACGCGGAACCCGGCGCGGCGGCGGCGGCGGCGGCGGCGGCGGCAAGATGGTCATGGCGCATTTCGTGGAGAATTTCTGGGTGAGCGGAGGGTGTTGGGGACGCCGCGGGCTTCGGTTTCTCCCCGCGGCCTGCGTGCGCGGCGGGCGGCGGCTCCTCGGGCGGCCGAGCGAGAGTCCACGGCCCCGGGGTTGCCCGGCCGAGCTCCCGCGGGCCACGGCTCTCCGGCCACCCGCCTCCTCCGGGTTGGCCACTGCGCGCGGCGCCCGGGCTGGCAGCGCGGCCCGGGAGTCTCGGCGGGGACTCCAGAGGGCCGGCGGCGCCGGGCGGGGACAAAGCGCCGACGGGGCGTGCGTGCGCGGCGTCCGGCGCGGGGAGCCGGGCACCCGGCTGGTCGGCTTCCCGCGGCGCAGGCCCGGGACCCCACGCAGAGTCCGTGCAGGGCCGAGCGGGCTCGGCACTTCCTCTTGGCCGCGCGGCTGGGCTGGTGGGGGCTGCGCCCAGGACTTTGCCTTCAGGCCTGCTCACAAAGCCCGTGGAAGTTGGGTTTCGTGGACCTTCCTCGGGCTCCCCACACCCCTCTAGTCTCCTCGCCGTGTGATTTCGTGCAGTTGCTGTTAGCCGATCGTGGCAAGTACGCTTCTGCCATGAACAGGAAAGTTACGTGTTTACTCAGGTATCTTGGCCGAACTTGGGTTTTCGTGGCCCGACAGTTGCAAATACGGCACCACTTTCATTTAGGTAAGGTGTTGAAAGGAGTCAGCTTTCAGTCATGCCAGCTACTGCTAGCTGAGATTCTTAATTCAGTCTCAAGCACGGGCTTGAATACAATCAGTTCATGGTTATTTGTTTTGAATGTTAATTCGCTTTTCGCAATCATCTGTACTCGGTGGTGTTTTTAAAGAGCGGTTTTATGCATGCACTTAAAGTGTATACTGTGAAGAGTTCCTCATTGTTTTTTTGCAAACATCACCACAGTCAATTTTAGAACAATTTCATAACCTCAGAAAAAATCCCTTACCGGTTAGGAGTCATTCCCAGTTTGCCCCTTGTCTCGGTCCCTAGGCAACCGATCTGCTTCTACAGTTCCGTCCTTTCTGGACCCGGCTCTCTGATGACTATTTCACTTACCATAGTATTTTCAAAGGTAATCCACGAGATAATACATATTACTATTTCATTCCTTTTTATGATCAAATAATATTCCATTCCCTTTTTTACTTATCTATTCATTGGTGATGGATATTTGGTACCCATCGCAACGTCTCTTTTATTATGAGTAATATTGCAATGAACACTTTATACAAGTGTGTCAGAGCATGTGTTTTTCTTTGTAGAATGGAATTTACTGGATCACGTGTTTAACTCTATATTTGCACATGGTTAGCCAAAGGGCCAAGAAGCAGATGGAGTACTCTTTCAGTCAACTGCTAGACTGTTCCTCAGAGTGGCTACAGCATTGCACCGTGCTCTGCAGTGTCTCAGAGTAGATGTACACTCACTAACACTTGCTATCTTTTGTTACTATGAGGTGGACATGAAGTAGCAGCTTGTGCTCTTGATTTGCATTTTTCTGTGGCTAATGGTGTCAAACATTTTTTTCCCCATTTTAAGTATTTTTCTTTGGAAAACTGTAGACCCATTGTCAGTTTTAAAATTTGATTATTTTTATTGCCTTTTTGTTATTGAATCCTTTTCATAGTCTGAATAATCCTCCCAAACCTTGTGCCCTCACACTTATTTAAAGGCAGTTTCCTGGCCTTCTGATCCTCCTGTCTCTGCCTACAGACTGCTGGGAATACCGGTGTGTGTCATTTCTATTAGCCCTAACTTTTTTTTTTTTTTTTTTTTTTTTGAGATAGGGTCTATTTACATAGCCCTGGCTGTCCTGGAGCACACTGTGTAGACCAGGTTGTTTTTAACTCAGATTGCCTGCTTCTGCTTCCCAGGCACACCATGCCAGACCTTTAGATACATATACCGGTATACCTTCCCTCCCTCCTTCCCTCCCTGCAACATACAAACTTTATTTACTAAAAGTAACAGGTAAAATAAAACATGCACTTGTATTAAGAAAAGAAAACTACAAGAAAATTTGTTTTCAGTAACTTAAAAGAACCTACTTGCAGTTGTATTTAACTGAGCACTTGTTGATAAGAGTGAAAGATTTGTGTGTTTTTCAAGTATTCACTGAATACTACCTTATATACACATAAACATTAAATTTGAAAAAGATTAGATGACATTAGATGTGTGTGTGTGTTGGAAAAGGTGTCTAAAGAGAATGTGCAGTTTTGACTCCTGAGTGGTGTACTGAACCCGTCCTAGACTCTGTTGAACACCAAGGCTCCTCCACTCCTGTTCAGACATCAGATGAGGTTTTGTACCTGTTTAGAGAATTCTCTGTGTAACACGACTGCCAGAACCCATAGTGCTTGCCTATTAGGCAGGCATGGAGGGAGCAGGAAACCAGAGGAGCTCCATGACCACCTGATGGACATTGAAGCGACTTTAGTAGATGCACAGATACACGGTGTGGAGATAATGTCTCCCTCCAGAAGACTGCCTTTTTATTGACAACGTCTTTTGAAGTCCAGTTTGTAATTGGATAGCATCTTGAAGTCCAACTCCCCACTCTTCTGTCACCACTGCTTTTGTTGTCCTGAGGCTTGTGCTAGCTAACCTGATGTACTTCTGTTTTCTTAGAAGACTTCACAGTTTTAGTTCATCTGCTTCCTTCTGTCATCTATCTGAACATAATCCTGTGTGTCAAAGAAAGGGACTGCTTCCTTCTTTGCAAGTGCATGGCCCGTTTCTTTTCTTTTCTTTTCTTTTCTTTTCTTTTCTTTTCTTTTCTTTTCTTTTCTTTTCTTTTCTTTTCTTTCTCTCTCTCTCTCTCTCTCTCTCTCTTTCTTTCTTTGATTTATTTATTTATTTATTTATTTATTTATTTATTTATTTATTTATTATATGTAAGTACAATGCCCAGGAGAGGGCATCAGATCTCATTACGGATGGTTGTGAGCCACCATGTGGTTGCTGGGATTTGAACTCACGACCTTTGGAAGATTAGTTGGCGCTCCTAACTACTGAGCAATCTCTCCAGCCCCCGCCAGTTTCTTTCTTTCTTTTTCTTTTTCTTTCTTTTTTTTTTTTTTTTTTTTTGGTTTTTGGTTTTTTGAGACAGGGTTTCTCTGTGTAGCCCTGGCTGTCCTGGAACTCACTCTGTAGACCAGGCTGGCCTCGAACTCAGAAATCTGCCTGCCTCTGCCTCACAAGTGCTGGAATTAAAGGCATGTGTCACCACTGCCCGGCCCAGTTTCTTTTTTTTAAAGGGTCTTTCTTCATTGAGTTTTGGTGACACTTTTTTAAAATATCACTTCACCATGAATGTATGAATTTATTTTTGGATTTTCAATTTTATTCCATTGCCTTATTATATGTCAGTAGTTACTATACTATTTAATACAGATTTGTATAATGAGCCAGGAAGTATACAAGTCCTATGTGTTTTTTTGTTGTTGTTTTTTCAAAAAAAGATTTTGGCTATTGGGGTCCCTTTATTTCCATATGAATTTTAGGATTACTCCATACACTTTAGACTTAAGGGGAAACTTAGAACACTGTTATAAAGATTGCCTAGGGATTGATGTTCTTAGGCCAGGTGCAGATAGCAAAGCTGGTTATGACTTGTGTCTGGAAGCCTGACCCGCAGGACTTGTGTAGTAGGAAAAAGACTCCTGCACTTGCCCTGTTAGCCTTGGCTGGTAGACATCCCCTACACATCTCATAAATAAACACATGTAATTACAAAAGAAAAGCTTTCTTTTTTTGCGTGTTTTGGATATGCTAATATATATATATATATATATATATATTTTTTTTTTTTTTTGGTTTTCGAGACAAGGTTTCTCCGTATAGCCCTGGTTGTCCTGGAACTCTGTAGACCAGGCTGGCCTCGAACTCAGAAATCCACCTGCCTCTGCCTCCTGAGTGCTGGGATTAAAGGCGTGTGCCACCATGCCCTGCGATATGCTAATATTTTTAAGTTTATTAACAATTTTAAATTTTTTTCCTGTTTCAGAGTTGTTCTGTCAGTTGAACATTAAGAATAGCCTTGCTTTTGCCTATTTCAAAATACACGTTTCTGGATATTTTTGTACATATTTTTCATGCCTCTTGTTTGACTGAATTAATAGAGGAACAAGAATAATTTGAATATCTGAAATCTAATTTATGTTTCAGTCTTTACCTTCGTTTTTACTATTAGGAACAGATAGGAAAATATATTAAAAATAAGTTGAGGTTTATTTCCTAGTCTGGAATTGGGGCTCTAAGAGCATGAAAGGCTCTCAGGAGGCAACAAGGAGCAGGAGAGCTAGGAACTGTAACTAAGCAAGCAGCTTAGGAAGGGCTCATCGTCTCTGCCTTAAACATCTTACAGATTTACGTAGTTCAGGGTCATTTATGAAGTAATTCTGTAGAGTAGAGAATCGAATATTTATTCCCTCCAGATTTCACAGTGTTAAGAAAATAAAGTTTGTCAAAGTTCAAAGCATATTGTACGTGGTAAATAGATGCACGTCTACATACACACACATTTTGTTCAAAAACAAAACAAAACAAAAACTGGTCAAGGTGAGGTAACAGGAAACGTTGAAGTTTAAGTCTAACCAGACAACATATGAATGGTGTTCTCCTTAATGTCTCTAAAGACAGGCCTTTCTACTGTGGCATTTGACAGAGGAAAGCGTGACTCAGTGAGACGCAGCTGAAGCTCTTGTGAAAGCAGCACACCCTCCCTTTTCTTCATGGTTTTTCCTAAGTGAAACTGCTACCTTAAACATTCCTAATACTGCACTGTAAAGAAAAACACGCTCACGACTTCCTACAGAACAGATGTTTTGTTGCTGATAAGTCTGCTGCCCTAAAGCTTAGTGCTATTGATAGTCAGGCCGAAATATTTTTTCCTGTTAATCCACACCAGTATTCTTAATATGTAAAAAACAAATGTTAGCGCTTTAACAGATTACATAACTTTAAAAGGCTCTTGTCCAGGATTTAATTGTCTCTGATGCTGAATCTTGCTTAGAGAAAGAGCTAAGTACTAGTTTATAATACTGAGATTATCTGTAAGAACTGCACTGTAGTAATTAAAATGACTTTTTATATACACCTAGATTGTTCATCAGAAAAAACATAAAAGGAAGTCATTTCACAGATAATAATTAAAAGAAAAATAAGCATGACAGACTTATATTTAATTCTTTATGACTATTATTTTACATAGTAAACCTAATCCACATACCATACCACGTATTCCTTAGTGTATGTCACTTTGGGATAACCTGAAGGTTTGAGTTAGGTAACTTTCTCTAGATGGTGTCTCGGTCAATACATCAAAAGTTAACAAACACATGACTAGGTATTTAATCCTGAAGCCTTTCCTTTTTAATCTTACTGTTTAGCCTGTAAAAAGTCTCATTTCATTTACTGCTTCATTTCTATCATATTTTAGTCTTAAATTAAGTTGAAGCACTTGGTTATCCAGTTTGATCTGTAGTTATATGGGTAAATCTGTAGGATTAAAATGCTTTTAGAAACTCTGTATTATTCTGTCAATAGGACTTTGGGGTGTAAAACATTTTTTGTTTGTCAATTTTAAATCTGGTGTTTTAGATGAGAGATTAGTAATACATTTTGGTTTTTTTTTTTTTTTTTTCAGGTAGAAAATTTGAAACTGTATCTTTAGAAAAGTATTTGATGTGACCGGAAACACAAAGTAGAAGCTTATCTTTTATTAGTTTAAAGTTCTAAATTAGGGCTGGAGAGATAGCTCAGAGGTCTGCTCTTCCAAAGGTCCTGAGGTCACTTCCCAGTAGTCACATGGTGGCTCACAACTATCTGTAATGGGATCTGATGCCCTCTTCTGGGCTGTCTGAAGACAGCTACAGTGTACTCATATACATAAAATAAATAATAATAAAAAGTTATAAATATTGTAATTTGGTATTCTTGCTTAGAATATGATCCCATCAGATGGTGCACTACATTGAAATATGTGTATACATATGTGGACATATGTGTAGAAATATTGACTATGTACTAACACACTTGTACATTGTTTTATATCTATTGATACTCCAAAGGTACCAAAAAAGACTAAAATATAAAATCTCCTTCTTTCTTTGTCTAGTTCTTCCTAAAGGCAGTTACTTATTTCTCTTTAGCATCCAAAAGAACCTGTATATATACAAGCATACACATTCACAAAGGGAAATGTAGTAGGGTATAACTAAAAGTAGTTAGCCATATCCAGGTTGTTTTTATTAACAAACAGTATCCAGCCATAGATTCAATTAAGTTAGTTGAATTAAGTCAGCTACTGATTCTATTAAGTAAGTCATTACTTTATTAGTAGACATTCTGAAAGTATAGTTTTTGTTGTTGTTTTTAACATTCTTGGTTTTTGGTTTTTTGAGACAGGATTTCTCTGTGTAGGCCTGGCTGTCCTGGAACTTGCTCTGTAGTTGGCTTTGAACTCAGAGAGCCACCTGCCTCTGCCTCCCAAGGGCTGGGAGTAAAGGTGTGCTATCCTTAGACTTGGGGTTTGAGGTTTTGTACTTCAGCATTGTTGTCTACGGAAAGCTTTACCACTTAGTTATAACCTGTTGGTAGTCTATCAAACACGTGCCACAGCCAGTGATGGCATCCCTTGGAGTATTTAGATCCTTTGCTTTTTGTCTACTGCTTCTATTTTTATTTCTTTTATTTTTGAGGCAGTTTCTCTGTGTAGCCTTGGCTGTAGAACTTGCTTTGTAGTCCAGGCTGGCCTTGAACACAGAGATCTGTCTGCCTCTGCCTCCCCAGTACTGGCATTAAAGTTGTGTGCTACCACTGCCTAGCTTGTCTGTTGATTATAAATCTGCATGATAATATTATTTTGTTTGCTAATGGTTGACTAAAAGAATATTTTTATTTTGACAGGAAAAATGGCTTGAAAAGCAGTGTAAGTTAAAAAAACCCACAAAAATCTAAAGTTAAATAATACATTCTTAAATATATAAACCTGTTGAAGCCCACTGAAATGTTGGGCTCAAATATTTTTCTTCATAGATAAAAATGGATGTTCAAAATATAAAAGTGTTTATATGACTACAAATATAACATTTTTATTTGTTGTATGTCTGGCTAAGTACTTGATGTTTACAAGCTAAGAGTTTATTAGAAATTACTTCAGCTTGATTTGAAGTTCCTGTTTCCTGTTTTTTTGCTAAGCTGTTGAAAACTTAGATTTCCGATCCTGTGTTACTTGCTTATAGTTTTGCTTTCATATCCAACACACATATTTCATTCCTCATTTTCATTCAAGGAAATTAAAAACTTAAGCCATAAATATGGTAGTTGTTAAACTTAGATTATTGGTCTTTATTTTACAGATTAAATGGATATTTTTTTGGTATTTCCTTTGTGATGATTTGATTATATAGAACTTACAGGGTTAAATAGTACAAAGACTTTAAAGAATTCTATATTTGTATGATTCTTTTAATCTCATCAGTTGGAGATAAAACAATAGCCTGTTTCTTTTCTTAAATCTTTATTTAAGGAAATAAAAATTTTGGGGTTGAGAGATGGCTCAGCAGTTAAGAGCACTGGCTGATCTTTTTGAGGACTGAGGTTCAATTCCTAGCACCTACATGGCAGCTCTTAATTCTGTAACTCCAGTTTCAGGGTACTTGACACCCTCACACAGACATACATGCAGACAAAATACCAGTGCACATAAAATAAAAATACAGCATTTAAAAAACTTTGTGCTTTTTTTCAAGTTTATTGAAAATTTGAATAGGAATTTTACCATGTTCAAAGCTTATGTTAATAGTATGCTGTTTTGTCTCAGAAATCAGGATTTAAACTTTCCTTCCATCTATACACCCATCCATCCATCCATCCATGGCAAGGTCTCATTATAGTTCTGGCTATTCTAGTATGTAGAATAGGCTGGCCTTGAACTCACAGAGATCTTATCCATCTCCCTTTACCTTCCAGTGCTGGAATTAAAGGTGTATATCATCTTGCTGAGCTGGGATTTAGTTATTTTAAAGCAAAAACATAAATAAAAAACCCCATAAGTTAAATCAAGAATCTCTTGCTATGTATAATGGGGTTTTATAATGTATTTTAAAAGATCCATGTTATATTTCCTATTATGGTGTGTGTTAAAGTTTCAGATTAATCTCATTGATTATACACTTTTGCATGTTTATAGAATGAGTATATATAGTAAACTATAAATGTTATTAAAGGTATGGAATTGCTTTGAAAGTATGTAATCATTTAACAATTTTTTTTAAAAGATTTATTTATTTATATATGAGTACACTACAGCTGACTTCAGACACACCAGAAGAGGGCATCGGATCCCATTACAGATGGTTGTGAGCCACCATGTGGTTGCTGGGAATTGAACTCAGGACCTTTGGAAGAGCAGTCAGTGCTCTTAACCTCTGAGCTACCTCTCCAGTCCTCATTTAACAATTTTTAACTTAAAGAAAAATAGCTTACTAGAACAGGTGGATTTCTGAGTTTGAGGCCAGCCTGGTCTACAAAGTGAGTTCCAGGACAGCCAGGGCTATACAGAGAAACCCTGTCTCAAAAAACCACAAAAAAAAAAAAAGAATTATATACTAATTAATGAAGGATTATTGTATTTTCATAATTTTAATGTCTGTTTTTGTTTATCCTTTGAATTTCAGGGGGAAAAAAATAATGGCTTTGATGTACTGTACCATAATATGAAGCATGGACAGATATCAACTAAAGAACTAGCAGATTTTGTAAGAGAAAGGTATGTATTTTTATAAGCAGTTTAGGAACTTACCAATTTAAATTTAAGAATATAAATAATTGCAAAAAATTTAGTTGGATTTAAATAATCAAGGTTCATTTTTAAAAAAACATAGTATTTATTTATTTATTTATATTTTTGGTTTTCGAGACAAGGTTTCTCTGTATAGCCCTGGCTGTCCTGGAACTCACTTTGTAGACCAGGCTGGCCTCGAACTCAGAAATCCACCTGCCTCTGCCTCCCGAGTGCTGGGATTAAAGGCATGTGCCACCACGCCCGGCTAACATAGTATATTTTAAAGCAGTGTTTTACAAACTTTTATCATCTTTTTTTGATAAAATGGTTCATAGTGGCATTGTTGAAGCCCTGGTTTGCAAATGACTGCTTTATAATATCTGTACACTTTGCTTTGAATGTATTAGCAAAATAATATAATGAAACAAGAATTTCAGAAGATGAAACATTTGCCATTTATTTTTATTTTTAATTTATTTATTTTTGTTGTTGTTGTTGCTTGTTTTTGCCCAGCCTGGGTTTCTCTGTGTAGCCCTTGCTATCCTGGAACTTGCTCTGTAGACCAGGCTGGTCTCAAACTCATCTTCCTGTCCCTGCCTCCCGAGACCTGGGATTGCAGGTGTGTGTGACCACCCAGCACACTGCCAGTTTTTAATCAAATATGCTAAAATAATTTGAAAAGATTCTCCCAAACTCAGTTTAGTTGTGCATTATAATTTTTATTGAAAAAGTCTTATAGTTTTGAATGCTATAAATTTTATAAAGTGTGATTTTCTTTAAATTTTTATAATATAATCGTCAATTTAGAAATTTCTAGAAGTCAATATAATTTGACAGTGACAAGGCTGCTTTTGTATTTGGATTCTCTATGCCCCCCCCTTATTTATTTATTTATTTAGTGACAAGGTCTCATTTTGTAGCTCTGGCTAGTCCAGATCTCACTCTGCAGACCAGGCTGGCCTGGAACTTAGTTCTGTTTTCTCAGCCTTCCCAGTGCTGGAATTTAAGGCCTGTGCCACACTGTGCATCCACCCCTGACCCCAATAACCAAAGTCGGATTTAGCTCAGGCTAGCCAGCCTTGAATTCTCTACACTGCCAAAGATGACCTTGATTTCTCTGCCTCAGCCATCTCAGTGCTGGGTGTTTGCCACACCTGCTCATTGATGCTACTTCTTAGAGCTGTTTTGTGACTAGCTCTACTTCATTGTGTATTTGTTGTTGTTTTGTTGTATGAACACATTAAGAAATCTTTGTTAAAGGGACTTTTGGCCTTTAAATATGTCTCATTTGTTCATATTTTCTTTGAATAACATAGCTGTCTCATGTTTTCTTAGTACCAAGTATTTGCTTGCATTCTGAGGATATGGTTGCAGATATATATCTTTTTTTGTGAGCTTATAGGAAGGGAGATATACACGATATATAGGAATTGGGACACAAATGATTTTACATGGGACTAGTTCCTCTGGGTTCCACCTTTCACTTGGAGAGGGAGTCTCAGATACTTGGAGCCCTGGGTAAAGGCTGCCCTTCCTGGCTTCTGCATCAGTGTCAGCATAAGCAGGAATAAAGGAAGGAGGCACACTATCTCTGACATTTCCTGAACTTTCCTCTACCCAGCATGTACTTCACTATCACTCTCTGCCTTGAAGTCTCTCTTTATGTCAGGCTCAGGGAGTCTGGTAATTGTAGGGTGATTTCTTCTTTTTGTTTTTGTTTTTGTTTTTTGTTTTTGTTTTTGTTTTTCTGAGTCAGGGTTCTCTGTGTAGGCCTGGCTGCCCTGGAACTTGCTTTGTAGACCAGGCTGGACTCAGAATCACAGAGATCCACCTGCCTCTGCCTCCCAAGTGCTGGGATTAAAGGTGCATGCCTCCGTTCTTAGTGGAATGGAAATACTCAATGATGGGGATTTTATTTTATTTATTTAGTGTGCTCTGGTTCCCATGTTTATTTGATCATTTGGCCCTCAATAAAGGATGAATCTGCAATTTAATTATCTTGATTGTTTATATTTTTGCCTGAATGTCAGCATTTGCTATTAACTGGTTTATCTTCATTGATTCTTGTTCTAGAACTCATTCTCTGTGTTAGAGGGGCTTTTTTGTTTCTTTGTTTCTATTTTTGTTTTTTTGAGCTACAGAACAGCATGTTGGTTTCTTGTTTAAATTATTTCATAGGTTTTCCGTTTCTGTTAAGATAAACCTGCATTGTCTTAGCTCCCACCTGGTTCCTTCTTATTTCCACCCTGAAATACCAGTCGTGACTAGGCGTCCTTCACTGAAGGCATTGTAGTTGCTTGTTCTCTCTACATTAGCTAATGCTTCTTTGTATTTCAGAATTTTGCGGTCTACTCACTTGCCCTGCCCTTCCTGGTCTCTCTGACTAGGCTTTAAATCACCTATCGTGATCTCTTCTAGTGTTGTAATATTTTTTAATTCCTCATTTGAGTTTGTTTCTGTGGTTTTGTTGTACTTAAGAGACAGTGTCCTATTGTACCTCAGCACTTAGTGTGTTACTGTCTGATATGAGTGCTGTTTTACTCTCTCTTTTTTTAAAGATTTATTTATTATTATATGTAAGTACACTGTAGCTGTCTTCAGACACTCCAGAAGAGGGAGTCAGATCTTGTTACGGATGGTTGTGAGCCACCATGTGGTTGCTGGGATTTGAACTCTGGACCTTTGGAAGAGCAGTCGGGTGCTCTTACCCACTGAGCCATCTCACCAGCCCCCTGTTTTACTCTCTTATTCACCGAGTAAAGCTCTCAGTGGCACAGTTAGTTAGTTTGTTGTGTCATCTGTTTTGTTTTGTTTTGTTTTTTCTGGTCTATCTTCTGCACTTCTTCTCCAGTAGAGCTATAATTTGCCAGTCTCAGTATTATCTTAGTTTGTTTTCCTGGTTTTCTTCTTCTTTGTTGTCTGCTTTTGGGCCTTTCTGAAAGTCTGTTTTCTGCCGTTGGTTTAGAAGTAATGCCTGCACTATACTTTTTAGTTTGTGATTATTCTAGGTCTTAGAATACAAGTTCCTTGTCCTATTAATATTGACTGTTGCTTGTTACTTTTACTGTTTCCTGAAGATGTGCAGACCTCAGAACATCACTTCCTCCTGGCTTGTTTGGAGGTCAGAGGACACCTTGCAGGACTGGCTGTCCTTCTACATCCTGTAGGTTTGAGAGATCACACTCTGTTTGCGTTGGTGGCGAGGCCATTACTCACTAAGCCATCTTAACAGCCCCTTTCTTAAAAAAATTTTTTTTTCTTGAGTCCATGTCTTGGCATATAAACTCTGTCCTGGTCCTCACTCTGTGACCTAGGCTGGCTTTGAGCTCATATCATCCTTCCCATGGTGTTAGGATTGCAGACATTTGCTACCACTCCTACCCAGTTTTTCACTTTTCAAAAACTTCACTGTGTGTCTTAAGCGCTTTCTATTCCTGCACAAACATCACAACCAAGAAGCAGTTGGGGAGGAAGCTTACACTTCTACATTGCTGTTCATCACCAAGGAAGTCAGGACTGGAACTCAGGCAGGTCAGGAAGCAGGAGCTGATGCAGAGGCCATGGAGGGATGTTCTTTACTGGCTTGCTTCCCCTGGCCTGCTCACCTTGCTTTCTTATAGAACCCAAGACCACTAGCCCAGAGATGGTACCACCCACAAGCGCCCCCCCCCCCCATCCCTAATTGAGAAATGCCTTACAGCTGGATCTCATGGAGCTCCTTTTCCTGTGATAACTCCAGCTTGTGTCAGGTTGACACAAAAACCAGCCAGTACAATTGACCCCTTGTCAACTTGACACACAAACACATCACTATTAAGCCTCAACCCTTACTTTTTTATTTATCCCCAAGATCTAAATAACTCTAAAAGTCCCACAGTCTTTGCAAATTCTTACATATTAAAATTTCAGTCCTTTTAAAATATCCAATCTCGGGCTGGTGAGATGGCTCAGTGGGTAAGAGTACCCGACTGCTCTTCCAAAGGTCCGGAGTTCAAATCCCAGCAACCACTTGGTGGCTCACAACCATCCGTAACGAGATCTGATGCCCTCTTCTGGTGTGTTTAAAAAAAAAAATCCAATCTCTTTTAAAATTCAAAGTCTTTTTAAAATTAAAAATCTCTTAACTGTGTGCTCCACTAAAATACCTTCTTCCTTCAAGAGGGAAAAATATCAGGGCACAGTCACAATCAAAAGAAAAGTCAGACTCCAGCTGTCTAATGTCTAGGATCCAACTCATGGTCTTTTGGGCTCCCCCAAGGGTGTGGGTCACTTCTCCAGCTCTGCCCTTTGTAGCACACAGCTTGTCTTCTAGGCTCCAGCTACCTATATTCCACTGCTGCTGATGGTTTTGATGGTCATTTCATAGTACTAGCAGTTCTAAAACATTGCTGTCTTCCTCTGTAACTAGGCTTCACCAGTAGCCTCTCACAGGCTCTCTTCATGGTGCCTCAACTCCTTTGCATGACCCCTTTAGTCCTGGCAATCAATTGCAACTGAGGCTGCACTTTAATGACCTTCTGTGGCTTCTCACAGTGCCGAGCCTCAGCTGTTCTTCATGGCCCCTTCATACCTTCAAAACCAGTACTACCTGGGTGACTCTTACACATTACCAAGTCCAGCCACAGCACAAGGTACAATCTTGGCTATCTCTGGAACACAGCCTCGGTGCTCCCAGAAGACACATCGCAGAAGATCTCACCTCAGTGATACTGGTCTCTCTCTCTCTCTCTCTCTCTTTCTCTCTCTCTCTCTCTCTCTCTCTCTTTTATTTTGTTTTTGTTTTTGTTTTTTTTAAAGACAGGGTTTCTCTGTGTAGTCCTGGCTGTCCTGGAACTCACTTTGTAGACCAGGCTGGCCTTGAACTCAGAAATCCTCCTGCCTCTGCCTCCCAAGTGCTGGGATTAAAGGCATGCGCCACCATGCCCAGCTATACTGGTCTCTTCTTTTTTTTTAAAGATTTATTTATTTATTATATGTAAGTACACTGTAGCTGTCTTCAGACGCACCAGAAGAGGGCATCAGATCTCTGTTACAGGTGGTTGTGAGCCACCATGTGGTTGCTGGGATTTGAACTTTGGACCTTTGGAAGAGCAGTCAGGTGCTCTTACCCCCTGAGCCATCTCACCAGCCCCCACTGGTCTCTTCTTAATCACCACTAATTTCTTAGCTCCAGCTAACCAGCATCAATAGTCCCAGTAATGCAAAGTTTTTGCTTTATTGGTTCTGATATATTGTTAAACACAGCTGATTCTTCAGCCCCAGCTAACCATAACCACAGAATCTTCACAATCAAAACATGGTCCTGATAACAGTCTTTAATATTCCCTCTGAAATTTCACAAGCCAGGCCTCCATCATCTGCACTGTTCTCAACATTATCTTCCAGGCTCCTGTACAGCATCCCACAGAGCTCTTAACACTGAATGGATCTTCTAGCCCAAAGTTCCAAAGTCTTTCCCCAAACATGGTCAGGTTGTCATAGGAATACCCCACTCCTGGTACCAATTTGTCATTTTTGTTGTGCTTTTTTTTTTTAACTATTTTAAAAATGATTTAATGTTTATGGGTGTTTTGTCTGCATGTACATCTGTATCACATGCATACTGGTGCCTGAGGAGGCTCTAGAAGGGTGCATTGCATCCCCTGGCATTGTAATTACAGATAGCTGTAAACTGTAAGCTATCTGGGTGTTGGGAATCAAACCTGGGCCCTAGAAGGGCAGCAAGTTATTACTTTTTAAAATTTATTTATTCCTTTCTCATATATTACATCCAAACCTGTTTTCCCTCCCTTTATACCTCCTATTCCCTCTGCCCACAAACTCCCCTCTCCCCCAGATCCACTCCTCCTCTGTTTCCCTTCAAAAAAGAACAATCCTTCTAGGATATCAGCTGAAAAAGGCAGAACAAGTTACAGTAAGACTAGACACAGACCCTCATATCAAGGCTGGATGAGACAACCCAGCAGGAAGAAAGGATCCCAAGAGTCGATACAACAGTCAGAGGCAATCCCCCACTCCCACTGTCAGGAGTCCCACAAGAACTAAGCTGTACAACCATACAACATATGCAGAGGATCCAGCTCAGACCTACACATGCTCTGTGA
Organism: Mus musculus; assembly: GCF_000001635.26. NCBI lineage: Eukaryota > Metazoa > Chordata > Mammalia > Rodentia > Muridae > Mus > Mus musculus. The sequence continues at coordinate 98,800,186 of NC_000079.6, read as the reverse complement.
TTGTCATTTCAGTGTCTGTGAGCCCTGCTTAGTGGATTCTGTGGGTTTAACACAGCCCACAGGGTCCTCAACCCTTCTTCTCTGACTCCTACAATCCTTTCTCCCCTCTTCCACGAAGTTCCCCAATTCTGCCTAATATCTGCAGTCAGTACTCTTAACCTGTGAAGTGCCTCTCTGGTTCCTTTACCTTTTCTGGTTGGTTGGTTTTTGGATTTTTTTTCAGACATGCTCTCACTATCTGGCCCTAGCTGTTCTGGAGCTCAGTATGTAGACCAGGTTGGCCTCTGCCGCAAATATCTGGCTGCCTCTGCATTCCCAGGCTGGAATTAAAGATGGTTTGCCTCCATACCTGGCTCTTTCATTTAACTTTTTTTTTTTTTTTTTAATGGATTTTCAAGACAGGGTTTCTCTGAGTAGCAGAGCTCTGTGACCACATGACTTCCAAATTACAGAGATCCTCCTGCCTCTACATCCTGAGTGCCAGGATTAAAGGCTTGTGCTGCCACAACCAGCCCTAACTTCTTAAACAGCCAACATTAGATTAACAGATGTTACATTTCCTTCTTTAACAGTGAGGTCACCTGAGCATTCCTCAACTCTTTCTAAGTTTTGTTTATGACTCTATTTTACTTAAAATTTTTAGCTGCCTTTTCTAGATGCTCTGAAGGAAAAAGCTGCCTGATATACCTATCTGATGGCTTCTTGGGACACCCTTACAGATGGTTGATGTCAAATGGCCTATTCCTAGTTTGTAGGTATTTCAGGGTCTTTTTTTTTAATGACTTTTTAAAAAAAATTATTTATTTTATGTACACTGTAGCTGTCTTCAGACACACCAGAAGAGGACATCAGATCCCATTACATGGTTGTGAGCTACCATGTGGTTGCTGGGAATTGAACTCAGCGCCTCTGGAAGAACAGTCAGTTCTCTTAACCACTGAACCATCTCTTTAGCCCCCTTTCTTTTTTATAGTTACTATTTTTATGTGTATGGGTGTTTTGCCTGCATGTGTATGTACCGTGCATGTACAGTGGTCATGGAGGCCAAAGGAGGTCAGCAGATCCTAGAACTGGAGTTAGAGATGGTTGTGAGCCATTGCATTATGTGGGTGCTTGGATTATAGTCAGCTCCTCCGGAAGAGCAGCAGTGCTCTTTCCTGCTGAGCTGTCTCCTCAGCCCTGTGTTTTTCTAGTTAAACTTCATCAGTAAGATACTAATATTTTACCCAAAGATCAAAAAACTTGCTGGGTGGTGGTGGCACACACCTCTGTGCGTGTGTGCACATGGGTGCTTTTGTTGGTTATGTTTTTCAACACAGGGTTTCTTGTATAGCCTTGACTGTCGTGGAACTTGATCTGTAGATCAGACTGGCCTCAAACTCACTAGAGAGCTGCCTGTTTCTGCCAGCTGAGGACTGGAATTCAAGGCAGGAGCCACCATGGCCCAGCTGTCACCGCCTTTAATCCCAGTACTGAAGAGGCAGAGGGATCTGTGAATTCGGGGCCACTCTAGTCTATAGAGTTGGATCCCAGAAAGAACAGCCAGGGCTACAAGAAAAATCCTGTCTCGAAAACCAAAAGAAAAAAAAAGATGCTAATATTTATTTCTGTATTTACTTTTAAAAGATGATCAAAGTACTACTCATAGCATTATTTAAAAATATAGACAAAATCAAAACACAAAAAATTTTTGTTGTGATTGTCTGTTTGTGGTATTGTCTGCTGTGTTTCCCAAGCTGACTTTAATTTATGATCTGGCTTGGCCTACTGAATAGATAAGATTATAGGTATTTGCTCTCATCTGTGGCATATAAATGAGTAAATGAGCAGAGGAAAATCACAGGGCTACCAGTGAGGGCTTGTTTCTGTCAGTACTTTCTGGGCAGGGGTGTGTGTGTGTGTGACTAGGAAGTATTTGAAGACAAGTATGGAAATTTGGAGTTGAGGTGATGCGGATGCCTAAGTATGGTTAGGTTGGGAGAGTTGGACGTTAGTGCAAGAGCAGTGTGGAACCCATCAAAATAAATGGACAGGGATGGCTATAGACTATTTCACTATTAAGGTTAGTGCACAGTTGAAAAGGGCTAGAGGAATTACAGAACAGGTAAAGAGTAGCACTTAGAGGTTATATATATCGGGCAATTTGTGTGTCCCCCCCACCAATATTTATTTTATATGTAACACTGCTAATTGTTTTTTTTTTTTTAATTTTTAATTTTACTTTTTTTAGCCTAAAATCTTCATGTTGTTAGTAGTTAGATAAATGTTTTCTAGTGTAGTGTTTTAGATCTATTTGCAAAATAAATTAAACTCTGAAGCTCAGGACATCATAGTTGCTGGTGAATCATTTAGTTTTATGCAAATGTTTGTCATAAGGCTCATTATTTTGGGCAGTGGTGGCCTTTAATTACAGCATGATTCTGAGTTTGAGGCCAGCCTGGTCTACAGAGTGAGTTCCGGGACAGCCAGAGCTGTACAGAGAAACCCTGTCTCAAAAAAACCAAAAAAAAAAAAAAGAAACCCCAAAAACCAAAAACCAAAAACCAAAACCAAAACAAACCCTCATTATTTCAAAATTGTTTTAATTACATCTTTATTTTATGTGCACAGGCGTGTCCATGTGCCAGGTTGGGGGTTAGAGGACATCTTGTGGGGTTTAATTTTCTCCTTCTCCCATGTGAGTTCCAGGGATTAAATTCAGCTTGTCAGGCTTGGTGGCCATCTTCCCAGTCCAGGTTCATTATCGTAACTACACCTCACCGTGGTGGACAGCAGTAAAGTTGCCGACTACACTGAGTACCTATCCACAGCTCCGCCTGGGATCATTAGACTTAATGTATACTGGCCTTACATTTGTGATTGTCCTGCTTCAGCGTCCCCAGTGCCGGGATTATAGATGTGTCACCATGCTTAGCCTTACTGGTTTTGTTGTTGCAGTAATCATTTTATTAGTTGTTATTGTTAATTTCTTGGCGTGCCTAACTTAAAAATTAAAATTATATCATAGACATGCATAGGGCAAGAATATTTATTGTACATGTAAATTTATTATTCATACTTGCCATTGTTATGAGAAAATAATTGAGAAAACTATAGGAAAGGATTTATTTGGCTCCCAGTTTCAAAAGTGTTTACCCATGATCATTCACTTATGTTACCCTGACCCTGAGGCAAGGGCAGCCAGCAGCAGTTAGAGGATCTGGTAGGAGCTGCTTACCTAACATCACCAGGAAGTTCGGAGCACATAAGGAGAAGCTCAGAGCACGGTAAGGAGGCTGGGGTTGAGCTTTGTCTGCCCAGGCTACAGAATTCCTCCAGTATGTCTCCAGATTATAAATCCACCAAAGGATTAATCCATTATTCAGGGCAGAGGCCTCATGACCTCCTGCATTCTCAGTGATTGGGTTAACCAGCCGGAGACCAAACCTTTAACATAGGAACTTTTGGGGACACTAGGTATCCAAACCACTAGGATAGCCCTTAACACTGTCCAAGGTTTTAGACATCCACTGGGGTCCCCTGCTGGCTTTTTAACATGCAGCATGCTCTCATTTTTGTTTTTTTTTTTTGTTTTGTTGTTTTTTAATTTTTTGAGACAGGGTTTCTCTGTGTAGCCCTGGCTGTCCTGGAACTCACTCTGTAGACCAGGCTGGCCTCCAACTCAGAAATCCACCTGCCTCTGCCTCCCAAGTGCTGGGATTAAAGGCGTGCGCCACCACTGTCTGGCTTTCATTTTTGCATTTTTAATTAAAGTTTTGTAACTTTGTTATGTTTGGATCACTAAACAATAGATAATATAACAGCAATTTAATTTAACAGAGCTACAATAGAAGAGGCATACTCCAGATCAATGACAAAACTAGCGAAATCTGCAAGCAATTATTCACAACTTGGGTGAGTTAATTTCTGGCTGTTTTTGAAAATTTATTAAGGCAAAGTTCTTGAGACTATTGGGTTTCTGCTAAACATCTGAGAGTTTGTAAATAAAATGATATTCAGTGATATATATCACTTAGTGCTAATACAGTTTCAAAGTGTGTTAAAGTGGAAACTAAAGGGTTCCTTGGAAAGCCAGTTCTGTCGGATGGTGTTTTGCTGGGGCAAACACATAAAGGAGTGTTTTCTTGAAGTGGACACGATTGGAAGGATGTTTTGCTAAAGCAGACAAGTGAAGGGACATTGAGCTGAGGCGGACACAGGTGAAAGGATGTCTCACTAAGGCGGATTCCTGAAGGAGTGTTTGGCTGAAGCAGACCCAGGTAAAAAGATGTTTGGCTGAAGCAGACATGTGAAAGGATGAATGATGAAGGAGTCTTCGCTAATGACACACAAGTATTGATCCACTTTGCATTGCGCAGTTGAGCTCCATTTGTCAAGACTCCATAGAGAAAAATGCACCAAAAAAACTTCTGGTGGTGTTCTGGCAGCTTTTTGCCACTTCTGAGGGAGGACTCAGGCCAATTGGCAGAGTGATATCAGCTGGTACAGACTCATTCTGAGGCAAGACCCATGGAAGACATGTGATGTTTGAAGGGAGTGTAAATAGGTCTCAGTGGACTGTGAGAGAGGCTTGCTTGTAGAGCTAGCTTTGCAGCAACACTTCTTGGTCTTAGCTGATTTGCTTTGTTGAGGGAGACACAACTAATAACTTCTCCCGGTGTCTGTCCCTGGTGGTCCTGGTCCCTCCTGCTGACTTGTGCTGATTCAGCTGAGGCCTGGCTGTCTCTGCTGGTATATTCATGAAGTATTTGCCAGTGGATCGAGCTGCCACTGCTGAATCCTGTGAACTGAGCTATTGATTTCCTGACAATGCAAATGGGATTTGCTCCAAAGAACAATTTCTAAACAGGTCCACTTCCCCCAAATCTTTTTTTTTGTTTGTTTGTTTTTTGTTTTTCAAGACAGGGTTTCTCTGTATAGCCTTGTCCGTCCTGGAACTCACTTTGTAGACCAGGCTGGCCTCGAACTCAGAAATCCCCCTGCCTCTGCCTCCCGAGTGCTGGGATTAATGGCGTGTGCCACCACGCCTGGCCACTTCCCCCAAATCTTAATAACCTTTCTTTTTTTCTCACTACATCTGGTGGGTGGTGGGCTAGAAGGGAGGTTAAAGCATTTAAGAACCATTTGAGTAGGTTGAGTAAAAAATCTAAAGCTACAGTGTGTTGTTAGGCAATTTTGTTATTTGTAAATATCTTAGAGTATATTTACAAAAACTAAAATGTCTATGAGAAAACTTAGTGATAAGGTTATGGCCGTTGATGTCTGTTGTTGCATATATGATTATGCAACAAAATGTCACTGTGAGCATGTGGCTGACTATATTGAGTACCTACTTAAAATGTCTGTTTCATACATATAAATATATTCCTGGTAGGCAATGTCATTTAGTTACTGAATCAGTCAGTACGAAGATAATGAAACTTTTTCTATAAAAAATTTTGAAGTTAAAATATAACCACATTTTCTCCCTTCCCTTCATACCTATACCCTCCTTTGTTTTCACTCAGATTCATACCTCTGGTTTTTTAAATGTCATTACATAGATTTACATGTTTATGTATGTATAAACATATAAATACAACCCCCTTAGTACTTATAGTGTTGTATGTGACTTCAGGGCTGACTGTTGGAATTGGAGCCCCCTGAGGAGCTCTGCCATGGAGACTATTCTTTTCTTCTTAGTGTTTCTTGGTTGCCTGGACTTCTTTGTCTAGGATTAAGGCTTCATGAAAATTAGTTTTTCAGTGTATTGATTTAATATTGCTAGGTTTTGAGATTGCAATTAAATATGTATAAAGTACTATTCTAGTTTTCTGAAAGTTCATTTAATTTTTGTTGCACTTCAGCAGTGATCTTTAAAAACTCATTGAAGTGATCTAAAGTGGTAATACATGACCTGTAATCCCAGCATAAGGAGACTGAGATGGGAAGGTATGAGAGCAGCCTCCATAGGCTACAGAGTGAGACCCAATCTTAGGATTGGGTGCAGCAGCAACAGCAAATCACCTAGAAGATAAACTTCATGTAAATGATTAAAGTATTTTTAAATTCCTTCTATTAGTTAAAAATTTATATTCCTTATAAAATGAAAATTAGTAAGACTTCATTTGCTGTAGAAAACATAGTGTAACATCTGTGAAAAGAATAATTATGTAATATAAACTGTAACAACTCCAGAACGAAGGGTTAATTTTATTATCTTAAAGTTGAGGAAAGGCTGGTTGTATGTTTGTCTAACAAGATTTTGTGGTGGGTTGTAGTAAGAGGCTCATCTATAGCTGGGATTCTGGTGAGTCGGAATCTCTTGAAATTTTAACAAAGTTCTGTGACTATCTGTCACTTACTCTAATTAGAGGGGCCTATATAAATAATCTAGTTTACAAGTGAGTCTGTTTTAAAAATGTTAAGTAAAGCTACTTATGTGTTGTATAGTGTGGTTGAATGAGTTGAAAGATTTTCTGCTTTGTAGCCCGGGCTCTGTAGGAGAAATCCCAGCTTGTCTCCATTCAGTGGCACTGTTTGGCCATGTGCTGTGTGCTCCCTGGAGACCTGCAGGCATGGCAGTGGCTAGGAAGGCTTCAGGCTGCCCTACCCTTTGCACCTAGGACTGTTGCGACTGGTGGTTGGTAGCTATTTTTATTTTACCTCCATTGACTCTTCAGTTCTTTTCTTTACCATTCTCTTTTTGTTTTAGGTTCATTCTTATTTTTTATGTCTCTTCTCAGAATTTTGACACCCTTTTTCTAAAGGCACCATGTTAATTTCTTCTCCAACCGCAGTAGGAAAGTCAGAAAATAATAATGAAAGCTGATTTAACTACTTGACTTTCATTTTATTTAGAAAAAAATCTACTGTAATTTTTAGTTTCTTGATGGATAAAGGAAGAAATATGGGTTGACTTGACTCTTGATTTCTGACAACATTCTTGTGTTTGGAATAAGATGCACATTGCCTAAATTATTTATATGCATGCCTATATGTGTACCATGTGTGTGCTTGGTGTTTGTGGAGGTCAGAAGAGAGCATTGGATCTCCTACAGTTAGTTATGAACCACCATGTGGGTGCTAGGAACGTAACCCAGTCCTCTGCAAGAGCAACAAGTACTCTAAACTGCTGAGTCATCTTTCCAGCCTTCCATAATTATATTTTTGTTCATCTCTTAAGAGCATAGAGATTTTAAATACTGTTTTTGTTTATTGTTGTATATTTTGTCAAGAAGTTTAATTTTGTATTCCCTTACACTTGGGTGTATTTTGAATTTCTCAGTTTGCCTATTAATATAATGTGTATTACTTGCCTAGAAAAAAAAGTTGTAAATATCACAATTAAGAATTTAATAGTGAGTGCAGGGTTAAAAGTGTGCTCCAGCATACATGTGTGTGTATAAGTAAATAAATAGTGTGAAGAAATATACATGTGCGTACACAGTAGTGAGTAGAAAAGAGGACAAGAAAGGCTAAGTATTAGGGGATGATGAAGTACCAAATACAAACACTGAACATAAATTATAAGGAGGATATAAAGCTAATAGCTTTTTTTAGTTTAACTGTTGTGGATTTTTTAGACTTAGTGTGGATAAGTCCATAAAAACATATTCAGTAGTGAAGGTATAAAATCCAGTGTGAAGCTGGACAGCTTCCATTCTAGTTGGTTACTCTAACTATACATTTCACTGAGTTGTGTCTTTGGGTCTGGGTTTGTGTGTGATTTGTTTTTCTTTAATTTGAAACTTTCTTATAATTAAGTTTAAAATTTAAAAAAATATGTATTTTAATTTGTGGAGAGATGGATCAGTGGTTTAGAGCATTGCTACACTTCCAGAGGACCCAGGTTCAATTCTTATTACCCACATCATGGCTCACAACCACCTGTAACTCCAGTTGCAGGAGATTCAGTACTTTCTGGCCTCCTTGGGCACCAGACGCTCACACTTGGTAAGCAGGCACACATGCAGGCAAAGCACCCACATACATAAAATAAAAATTAGAATTCTTTCATGTAGGTGGGTGGGAAGGTAGGGCAGGGGGTTCCTTTATGGACTCAGTTCTCTTCTTCCTACCGTTACGTGGGTCACAGGGACTGAACTCAGGCTATTGGGTTTACATACCAAACACCTTTGCTTGCTAAGCCAGCTTGGTGGCTTCAAGAAACCTATTTTTAGAGAAATCTTATATTGAATACCTTTTTCAGTGTAAAGAATCTGTTGGTGACGGTGCCCTCTCTCATCTGCCCTGAGGTTTCTTCACTAGTGTATATCAGGCTTACAGGAAGTGAAGTACATGCATTTTGGGGTATTTTTTCTTTTTCATTTGAAAATTTCCAACCACTGTCAGATTTAGTGCTGATTAAATTTCAAGTAAGATAAAATCTGATCATATAACAGTCCTAGTCTAAGGAGTTCAACCTCATCACAGAGTACATGCTAGAATAATAAGTGACTGTAGGGGTTTGCTTTGTTTTTCTTTTTTCTTTTTCATTTTGCTTGTTTTTTTGTTTTGTTTTTCAAGATATAATGTTTCTCTGTGTAGTAGCCCTGGCTATCCTGGACTTGCTTTGTAGACCAGGCTGGCCTCATACTCACAAAGCTCTGCCTGCCTCTGCCTTCTGAGTGCTTACTGGCTTGTGCCACCATGCCTGGCTGTGACTGTATCTTTACTGTTGTGCCTTAGTGGCTGTTGATGCCATTTGTGCTTTCTTTTTCTTCTTCTTTTTTTTTCCCATCAAAACCTTTTATTTTTTTTAAAATTAGGTATTTTCTTCATTTACATTTCCAGTGCTATCCCAAAAGTCCCCCATACCCTCCCACCCTATTCCCCTACCCACCCACTCCCACTTCTTGGCCCTGGCGTTCCCCTGCACTAAGGCATATAAAGTCTGCACGACCAATGGGCCTCTCTTTCCAGTGATGGCCGACTAGGCCATCTTCTGATACATATGTAGCTGGGGGGGGTACTACTTAGTTCATATTGTTGTTCCACCTATAGGGTTGCAGATCCCTTTAGCTCCTTGGATACTTTCTCTAGCTCCTCCATTGGGGGCCCTGTGATCCATCTAATAGCTAACTGTGAGCATCCACTTCTGTGTTTGCTATCTTTTTCTTCTTTTTTTAATGGCTTTCTGAGACAGGGTTTTTCTGTGTAACAGACCTGGCTGTCCTGGAACTTGCTTTGTGTGCCAGGCTGGCCTCAAACTCACAATGATCTGCCTATCTTTGCCTCCCAAGTGGGATTAAAGGTATGCCCCACCATGCCTGGCTGCCATTTGTTTTTTTTTGTTTTTGTTTTTTTTTTTTCTTTTCTTTTCAAAGCTTTATTGTACATACTTTTAAAGCATGTACTTGAACACAGCATGGATTATTCTTAAGAACAGTCTATACTAACCAGTCTGATTTAAACTAACTATGGAAATCTATTTAGTGCTATCCAAGGGATGTTTGAGATCGTTGACTATCTTAAGTCTTCCACTAGTGAGAAACAGTGACAGGAAACTATGTCGCGTATGCCATACACTGCGGTAGAAAGGTGAATCTGCTAGTGTATTGTTTAAGTACATAGGTACAATGCAAAGCTCAGATAAAGATTTTGATTGCTGCTGTTAAATAATTTGTGTATAATTGTTGAATGCATAAAGAAATCACATGTAAAATTGATTTTTGCTTATTTAAATTCAGAAGTGGTGGTTTTATTTTTGTTATCTGATTATTGTGGTGTTGGGAATCAAACCCAGGATCTCTTACATGTGAGACAAGCCCTTAGTCATTGAGCTATGTCTCCAACCCCAGAAGGACTTTAGTTTGATGGAGCTTCTTTACTGGTAAACCAGTAGTTTGAACATTAACTTTTAATACTAGTTCATCACACAAAGGCTCATGATGTGTCTGAGTACACTTAAATGGTGAGCTGTGAAGACCTGTGGTATAAAATTAACTAAGTTTTGTTTTTTGTTTGTTTTTGTTTTTTCGAGACAGTGTTTCTCTGTAGAGCCCTGGATGTCCTGGAACTCACTTTGTAGACCAGGCTGGCCTCGAACTCAGAAATCCGCCTGCCTCTGCCTCCCAAGTGCTGGGATTAAAGGAGTGTGCCACCACCACCCGCCCGCCCGGCAAGTTTTGTGTCCCTATAGTTCAAAGATACAAATAATTAAGCAAGGACAAACACAAAAACTATAGGTCATTATTTTAATTTCATCTTTTTCCCAAAGAAAATTGCTGAATAGAGTTCAACTTAGAACTTTAAACTTTACTTTTTCTTTCTTTTTTTACTGGTTCCTTTTTCTTTTAATAAATTACCCCCATATTGTGCTTTTCCCTTAGAACATTTGCACCAATGTGGGATGTATTCAAAACATCTACAGAGAAATTAGCAAATTGTCATTTGGATCTTGTTAGAAAATTACAGGAATTAATAAAGGAAGTTCAGAAGTATGGAGAGGAGCAAGTCAAGTCTCATAAGAAGGTAACTCTCTCTCTTTCTGTTGAAGGTTGAGCAGTTGCATAGTAAATGCTTCAGAGTTCATTTTATTGAACCATTTCTTTTTTTCTTTCTTTTTAAAAAAATTTTTTTTATTAGGTATTTTCTTCATTTACATTTCCAATGCTATCCCAAAAGTTCCCCCCCCATGCCCTCTCCCCCCACCCCCTCCCCACCATTGAACCATTTCTTATTAAACAGACTAAAGAAGAAGTCGCAGGGACTCTGGAAGCAGTCCAAGCCATTCAGAATATAACTCAGGCACTCCAGAAGTCGAAGGAAAATTACACTGCCAAATGTGTAGAACAGGAACGTCTGAAAAAGGAAGGAGCTACACAAAGAGAAATAGAAAAGGTAATTATGATAAAAATATCTCTAAAACTTCCAAAGTATTTCTTTTATATGTGTAGTTGTGTATGTAGAGCATGTGCACACACGGAGGCCAGAGGTCACTTTGTCCTCCTCTGTTACTCTCCCTTATTTCCTGAACCTCGATCTACCTGAGCTAGATTGTGGCCACTGAGTGCCTGCAGTCTAAGAGTCTCTGCTTGCTTCAGTACCAGGATTGCAGAAGGACAGACACCACCATGCCTGGCTTTTATATAGATGCTGGGGACCTGAACCCAAGTCTCTTTGCTTCCATGGTATAAAATTTACTGAGCTATCTCCCCACCCTGGTTACTTACACAGTAAGATAGTTAATGAAATAATTTAATGTATTTAGAAAAACATAACCATGTAGCAATAAGCTTTAAGTGTATGTTGTTGCTGACTGAACAAAATTTATATTGTATTTTAGTGGACCATAACCTTTTTTCCTATTTTGTTTTAACTGAGAGTAGGTCTTTTTTTCTTTTCTTTTTCTTTTTCTTTTTCTTTTTCTTTTTCTTTTTCTTTTTCTTTTGTGTGTGTTTTGTTTTGTTTTGTTTGAGATAGAATCTCTGTGTATTTCTGGCTGGTTGTAACTCACTATGGCTTCAAAGTTGGAGATCCGCCTGCCTTTGCCTCTTGGTTGCTGGATTAGAGGGGTGTGCCACCATAGCTTTTACTCTTCCTCTTAAAGCAGTTCACCCACTCATTTACTTGATGCATATTTCATTTAGAAACAATTTTGAAATCTTTGTAAAATATTTAACATACTTAATTGGAAAAATATAATGTATACCTTTGTATAAAAGTAAAATGAAAAAATTAAAAATTTGGTGGGATTTGGAGTAATAAGTTTCTTTATAGTTTATATAATAAATACAAATTGGGACGCAAGAAAAGATAAGGTAAACCGGGCGTGATAGCGCACGTCTTTAATCCCAGCACTCGGGAGGCGCAGAGGCAGGCAGATTTCTGAGTCCAAGGCCAGCCTGGTCTACAGAGTGAGTTCCAGGACAGCCAGGGCTATATAGAGAAACTCTGTCTCAAAAAAACAAAAAACAAAACAAAAAAAAAAATCTTTTTTTCTTTTCTCTTAAAAAAAAAAAGAGAAAAGAAAAAAAAAAAGATATCTTCTAGTACATATCTTCTTTGTGAAGTTATGTTCCTCCAAACAGTTGACTTTATTACTATTGACTTACAATAGTGATATCAGTATTATTATTGTGAGAATTCATCACTATATTGTCTTTAGCAGCATGTTACTTGAAAAATTATTGAATTTCCAGTTTCTTAATATAATAAAGACAAATTTACAAGTTTGTTTTAGCTTCATGCTTTAGAATAGATTATTGCCTTAATGAGTGATTTGCTTCAGTATATTTTGTGAGTGAAATATATTTTGAGCATATTTTCCCCTCCCCAACTCCTCCCAGATCTTATCTCCCTGACCACACAACTTTGTTCTCTCTCCCTTCCTCTCTTTCTCTTTTTCTCTTAAAAAAAAAATGGAAAGAAAATTAAACAGAAAACCAGTAAGACAAAAAATGTCCAAATGAGGGCTGGAGAGATGGCTCAGTGTCTAAGAGCACTGACTGCTCTTCCAAAGGTCCTGAGTTCAAATCCCAGCAACCACATGGTAGCTCACAACCACCTGTAATGAGATCTGACGCCATCTTCTGGTGTGTCTAAAAACAGCTACAGTGTACTTACATATAACAAATAAATAAATCTTCAGAAAAAAAGTCCAAATGAAACAAAAAACCCACAGAATAAAACAGGGAGTTTGTTTTGTGTTGGGCAACTATTCCTGGGCATGGATACTGCCTTGGAGGGGCTTGATAATACCCAGTGACACTCTTATCAGAGCAAACCGACTTTTCCCTTTGCCAGCAGGCATCAGTTTCAAGTAGTTTCTTGCTTAGGAGTGGGACCTGATGTCTGAATCCCCTTCTTAGTTTTGGGACCCTGTCTGGGTCATGTTCTTTAGGGTGAGCTACTCAGTACAAGTCAGTGCTTAGACATGCCTTTATGTAACAACAAAGCTTAGTAATGTACAGTTTTTATGTTGTTCCTTGTTCGAAACATAAAAATAGCTGTTAACAGTTATTTACAAATTTGTGTATGTGCCAGGTCCTGTCATAAGCTTTACAGTTTTTCAGTGATAAGATAGTGTGCTGGAATCAGTGCTCTCCTTTACGTGAGTTTCAGAGCTGTCTGGTATGGCAGCCAGCATCCTTTACCTTCTGAACCGTGGCCATCTCATTAGCTCCCAAGCAGTTTATCTAATTATACTGGGGTAACTGTTGCAGCCTTAAAAATATCTTGTGTTATTTCTATTTTAGGAGTAAGAGAGCAATGTAAAACTCAAAGATATCTATTAGGGGGAAGTAAATGGTAGGTCCAGAATTTTAATTAATTTTCTTCTGGCTCCAGGCCAGTTTTACTTAATATGGCATCCTACATGTACTTTATTTAAGAAGGTGGGAAAGGAGCTGGAGAGATGGCTGTGAGTTAGAATCTTAGCACCCATGTCAAGCAGTTTAGAATTGACTCCAGTTTCAGGGGTTCTGATACCTTCTGGCCTCGCTAGGTATTCTCACACATGTGATAGACACACACGTACCACAAATACAAAGAAAACTTGCTTTTAAGGCAGAAAAGCATATAATATGTGTTATAATTTTTATTGAATTTTAGGGAACACAAAATTGTCTATTTAAAGACCATGTATTTCTGTTGCCAATCTTAACCCACAGCAAAGCTAGTTTTTCTGTTTCCAGTTCTTGTCCTGGAAATTCAGCTAAAGGTAATTATATATTGGCACCGATTGGCCCTACTCAAATGTCCTGTTAGAAAGCTTTCACTTGGCTCTTAGCATTACTCTAGACCCCTTGGAGGTATTTTTAGTCATCTAGACTAATTACTTGATATGTCCCCCATCCCATGGTTTGATGAAGCTTACTTTGTTCTTACCAAGGATAGGTTGACCTAGCATATCCTGCCATTGGCTGCTCATCACTGCCGTCAAGACTATGGAGATGCTTTTCTATTGACATCACGCAGCTTGCCCTGCACCTTTGAACTCTTATTTTACAGCCCATCTTCTTATGTCCAAATTGATCAGCCTTTAGACAGTAGGTATTTCTTGTTTTTCCTCTGCCTCCCCCAAGGCTGGCTTGCTCCTCCCAGACCCTCTGTCTGCCTTGGCTTGGTGCTCCTGTTGTCCACATACCACTGTCTACAGTACTGAGGACTCTTTAGCTATGTGTCCAGTACAGAGCTTTGTAGGATCTTTTCTCCAGACTGTGTCTCATCCAAAGTTTATATTGATTTCTGTGGTTTTGTTACTTTCTGATTTCTATTTATATGTTGGTTATTTTACAAAGTTCTTGAAGAAAAGATGTCTTATATAATTTCATGTTCCTTTCATTATATTTACTATTTTCATTAAGTAATTGATAAAACTATATTATTGCCATAGTGGGTTTTTGTAAAAGAGTGCCTGAAAAATAGATAAAAATTTAAAACAAATTTATTGGTTTACTGGACCATCCTAGAAACTGAGAACTATCATAGCAAACCAGTTTTTTAAATTTTGAGTTTGGTTTGTAGAGTTTTTTGGTTTTTGTTTTTTCGAGACAGGGTTTCTCTGTATAGCTTTGGCTGTCCTGGAACTCACTCTGTATATAGGCAAGATTAGCTTTGAACTCAGAAATCCTGACAGAGTGCTGGGATTAAAGGCATGTGCTGCCATCACTTGGCTAGTTTATAAACTTTAATTAGACATTAAATAGAATATGTGTGCATTAATGGGAAAGAAGGATGACCTACTATTGTAGAAAAGTGTGTCAAGTGTCTTCTGATTGGTGTACGTTTTTACATTGCTTCCTTACCAGTTTCTCACAGCTGTTACTTATGGTTATAGAATCTTGCTCTGGGCTATAAAGTGGGCATGTTTGAATTTTTTGAACATTCCATTAGAAAAAGTCCATGTGTGTGTGGGGGTGGATATGGGGGACCTTTGGGATAGCATTGAAAATGTAAACGAGGAAAATACCTAATAAAAAAAAATTAAAAAAAAAAAAGAAAGAGTCCATGTTTGATTCCTGAGTTATTGTCTGTCCATTAAAAAAAAAAAAAAGAAGTGATTAAGACAGGCATTAAAGGATTAAAGTTGGTGTATCAAAACAACTCTTAAATGTATTTTTAATTTGTTACTTCATATTACCTTACACTAAGAAAGAAAAACAGTTAACTTCAGTTTTTATGCTTTTGGGGGTGGGCTGGAAAGGTGGCCTTGCAAGGGACCCAGGTCTGATTCCTAGCACTCATATTGTGGCCCACAGCCACCTCTAACTCTGCTGTCAAGAGATCTGATGCCTTCTGCTCTCTGAGAGCACTAGGTATGCAAACACTACTATACACAAAATAAATACATCTTTAAAAAGTGCTTTTGTTTTGTTACAGGCAGCTGTTAAGTCTAAGAAAGCTACAGATACTTATAAACTTTATGTGGAAAAGTATGCATTAACAAAAGCAGATTTTGAGCAGAAGATGACAGAAACAGCCCAGGTTGGTATTTTTAAGGCTTTAAATTAAAGACAGGATGCTTATATTTGTGAACATTGGCTAAATAATAGAATTTTTGTTTAATTTTCTTAGTATTAGAAAAGATTAACTGAACTGTTTGAGTGCTGTGGTGGTTTATATTGGCATCTTGTTTGGGAGGTGGAGGCCAACATGGCAGAGTGCGAGTGCTTCTTATACCAGTTGTCTTTCATGTCACCACGACCAAACAGCTGAGAGCTTGGGTCATGGTTTAGTTGGTCACAATAGAGAGGACAGAGAAGACAAGGCTACTTCCTTACATCTTAGTGGATTGGGAAGCAGAAGTTAAGTCTGGAAGCAGAGCCAGCCTCGACTCCCCAAGCCCCGTCCCTGTCCTCGACATCTGCCAGCTAGGCACATTTGTCCACGGGATTCCGTGGTGTCTCAAAACAGTTAAGCAGCTGGGGACCAAGTGTTCAAACACAGAAGCCTGTGATGGGCATTTCACATTCTGACTATAACAGCGCCATGCGAGCTTACTCAAATACATAAGAGCTGTTTAAATACAATGAGGAAAATGAAGGCTTTGCAGATGGTGAAGACCATGCTGGTTGTCAGGCTTGAGTCTTGATTTTATGATGTCTGTGTAAGAAGAAAACTGGAAGATAGTCAGTACTGAAGATACAGCAGTAAACAAAGCAGTGAAAAGCTCTGTTCTCAAATTTTCATGGATGAAGGTAGACAATGAGATGCTCCTGTAACTTGGGGTAAATGATAGGTAATTTGGTGGTGTTTCAGCCCTAGTGGAAGGAAGGCCTATTTTAAGGTGGGTACACTTGATGAGTTCTACCTAATAGCACTTCTACTCTCGCTCTTGTCTTCTTATGTTCTTAGCACCTAGCACCATTTATGGCATCAGGAATTTCATTTCATTTAGTAGCTAGCACAGGACCCTGCAGACCACAGTGACTTACCATCTCATGCTGCATGGTCTTCACAGTGTGCTGCAGCTCTGGGCCCGAGGCTAACGATGGGACTTTGGAACATTGTAGTCATCATTTCTGAGGGGTGCACCATGATGGAACATACTGCTTCCTGTTCTGTTTTGTGTCTTTTCTACGTGTACATTTTATGAGGACAAAGCTCAGATACTTTGTTTATTCTTATTTTCTCAGCAGCTAAAATGGTTTCTCATTTGGGGGGGCCATATATTAGATGTGAAAGAAGTCTTGATAATTCTGAATCTTTGCTAGTTCCTTTTTCTTTCTCCTCACGTGAGGAAATAAAAGACTTCCATCTCATACCCCAAAAGGTTTGTTTGTGTGTACATGTGCATACTTGCAGGCACACATGTCCATGTTTACTTGTTATGCCAAAGGCACTGCTAGATGCAGGTATACTCAATTGACAGTACAGAGGATGGGGACAGGTATGAAATGTAAGCCATGTTTTTATAAGTGTTATAAAGGGGAGGACTAAGCTTCTAGGAGAGAGAATAATAAGAGTAACCTAGAATTTAGACTTGTTTTGGAGACATGATACCTAGCACTGAGACTTGGGGCAGGCAGGTAAAGGCACTTGCTGCCTAACATCCAGAATTCAGCAAGTTATCATCTGACTTCTACATGAGCCATGGCACACCCCTCTCCCCAATGCAACAAATAAATGTAAAACACATAAATCAAGAGATAAAATGGAGATTTGAATGTAGGGCAGAAGAAGCCTAGACTTTGAGGCCATGAACATGAAGTCCAGGAGTGTAAAATATAAAATAAATGGATGCTATAGTCTACAAAGAAAAATATAAAACTGAGAGGAATAAAAAGGAAATAGTTAAAAAGAAACGAGCTTAAGAAGTTGGGTGAAGACTAGGATATACAAAGGATTAGTTGTTCTCTAAGAGCAGCTGGCAGCTTGGTAGCCACCTAAATTTTGTTGTAACATGATTGGATCTGTGTTTTAAAAGTTAGCTCTGGCAGTTATGTGAAGACTGTATTATTCTAGCCCAGAAGTGATGAGTAGTCCAGTTTGGAAGTCAGCAGAATAGTCAGGTGATGAGAGTGAGGAGGGTCTTGTGGTCCATTTTGGAGGAGAGCTGCAAATGCTGTGGGTGCCTAAGGGATTAGGGAGGGAGCGATTCTCAGGGAGCTGAGATCACTTTCAGATTTTGACTTGTCAGATTCGTGGAGAAAGAGAAATGGGAGAGGCTTCATGAAGCACTTAGTTGGCGTGTGGCGAGCAGGTCGTGCTGAGGTAGACAACATGTTGACTCTGCGGTAGCAGGTGCAGTCGTAGCATTGGATGTAGTGTTCCAGTCTTAGAGCCACAATTTTGGATCCTCACAGTTTCCTAAGTCCAAATTTGTTTTTATCATAAGTCTTTCAACAGCAAAACTTGATCTGAATCTGCATGGAGCTGTTTATAATTTCAGCTTAGACTGAATGTACATGCTTTTGCTACAAATATTAATGTTATTGATAAGCAAAAGATTATACTGATAATCGTATAAAATAGGCTATATTGTTATAGTACCATGTGTATTTATTTTAAAAAGAAAAAAAAATCTAAAATGTACCTGGCTCCAAAGATTTTGGGTAAGAGGTTATAATTTGAGCCATTATAAAATAGTGTGGGTTCACAAAGCCCTGATGATGTCATGCTTGTTTTGCACGGGGTCCTTGAAAACTTGATGGAGGAAGAGAAGCTGAACCCCAAGTAAAAGCCAGAGAAAAAGAAAAGTCGGATGTGTTATGACAGCAAAGCCACTGATGATGAGTGCAGAGGGCTCCATCAGCTGTGGTATATGGAAAAAAACGGTGCTTCCACAAGAAGGCTTTGCTTCTATTAAATGAGATTTCTAAGATAGTGAAGTTTCTGTTGCGAAGAAGATGCTGCAGATAGAGCAGATGCTGGTTTGTCTTTTAAATTGTTAAGCACATGTATTATAAGGTAGTTACTATTGAATGGTTAATTTTTCACTTCTACTAATTAAAATACTTTCAGTTAATTATTTAAATTAGCATAGGGATTAAAAGCTGTTCAGTATTTTTTATTGTATTGGTGTTACTTAATATTTTTTAAATTAAATAAATATTTTATGAGAGTTTCACCTGCATAGGTCAGAAGAGGGTATCAAGACCCCCTGGAACTGAAGTTACAGGCAGTTGTGAGCTATTGTGTAGGTGCTGGGAATTGAATATGGGTCTTCTGGAGTAGCAACCTTATCTTATCTACTGAGCCATCTCTCCACCCTCTAAATTTTTTTAAATTTATATTTGTTTGTAGGGCACAGAACAGCTTGATGAAATGGGATGTCTCCTGCCACTTTGTGGGATTCAGGGTCTAACTAAGACCTGCAATTTTATGAACACACACACACACACTCTGTTTTTGTTTGTTTGTGCTTGTTTTTTAGATTCTTTTAGGTCAAACTGACCTCAAACTTGTGATCTTGCCTCATTCTCTTGAGTGCTGGAATTATAGGCTGGTATGATCATGCCTCATTTTGATGTTATTCCCCCCCCCCCCCTCAAATCTAGGTTTCACTATGTAGCCCTAGGTGAGTTCACTAGGAACTCACTCTATAGACCAGGCTGCCATTGAACTGCCATTGATCTGCCTTTGCCACCCTATGCTAGGATTAATGGTATATGCCAACACAGCATAGACCATTTGTGGGATACCATATGACATTTTTTAAAATGTCAATATTTTAAAAGCATTCCTTACCTTTTTCTGTTTCTCATTGCATTTTTTCAAAATAGCATTTTAATTATTTACTCAGCCATTTGCAAATGGACATTAATTTGCTTGAACAGATGTGAGCCACACTACTTGTGAAGAGAGAGATATGTTTAATAATTCTTGCTAGCGTGTATATTTCCTCTTACATTTTTCTGTGTCTTTTCTGTTTTTGATGATGCTCATGTGGTTCCTACTTACACCCATGGAAACACACTGCCTAGTATTGTTTTTATTTTTTCTCAAGATTTATTGTTTTTAATTATGTAATATTTGCCAATAGAGGCCAGAAGAGGGTATTGGATCCCCTGGAGCTGGAGTTACAGGCAGTTTTAACTGCTGAACCACTTTCTGAATCCCTGTGTATCCCAAGCTGGCCTCAAACACATGGCTTTCTTCTTTAGCCTCCCAGCTGTAAGCCGCTACGTGCCACTAAGACGGGTTCCCATTATTTCTTTCCTTTTTTTCATTTTTGAAGAAACCTCTATGTGTGTATGAATGTATGTTTGGTGAGTGTGTGTCATGTGTGTGGGTATGTCTCGAGTCAGAAGAGGGTTATAGGTCCTCTGAAGTAATAGTCAATAATTTTGAGAACTAACATTAGTTAGCAATGTGCCTTTTCTATCCTAGAAGAAAACCCCAGAATCTCAGACTTCTATTTCATGTGCAGCTTGATCTTCATGCGTGTTTCCCCACAACTGAAGCAGGGGCTTACCCTGACATTGTTGCCTGCCTGTGAATCCTGTTTCCCTAATTGGACTGCCTTGTCTGGCCTCAGTGGGAGAGGATGTACCTAGTCCTGTAGTGACTTGAGGTGCTAGAGTGGGTTGGTACCCAGGGGCAAACCTCCCCCTTCTAAGGTGAAGGTGAAGGGTCATGTGAGGAGTGGCCTGGGAAGAGAGGAGGGACTGTGATTGGGATGTAGAGTGAATAACTAAACAACTTCTTTTTTTTTTTAAATTAGGTGTTTTCTTATTTTACATTTCAAATGCATAAATAAACTTCTTAAAAAGGCTAAAGAAAAAAAAAAGGAATTGTATCTGAACTACACATTGAGTTAAATGTGGATTCATGATTCAAGATACTTCTGGTTGGGGTCCAGGAGAGATGGCTCAGTAGTTAAGAGCACTGGCTGCTTTTCAGAGGACCTGGGTTCAAGTCTCAGCACCCACCAGCATGTCAGCTCACAACTATCTATAACTCTTGTTCCAGGGGATCCGACACCTCTTTTGGCCTTTTAAGGCATGGCAGGCACATGGTGCACAGATACACAAGCAGGCAAAACACTCATACACAAAAAATAAACATGACACTTCTGAGTGAGTAGTTCAAAACCTACCTTATTTGGTAAAGCTGTTTTAAAAAAGGAATGAGCCAGGAGTGGTGGCGCATGCCTTTAATCCCAGCACTCGGGAGGCAGAGGCAGGCGGATTTCTGAGTTCAAGGCCAGCCTGGTCTACAAAGTGAGTTCTAGGACAGCCAGGGCTATACAGAGAAACCCTGTCTCGAAAAAACAAAAACAAAAAAAACCCAAACAAACAAACAAACAAAAAAGAGCCAGGCATGGCGGTGCACGTCTTTAATCCCAGCACTCGGGAGGCAGAGGCAGGCGGATTTCTGAGTTCAAGGCCAATCTGGTCTACAGAGTGAGTTCCAGGGTAGCCAGGGCTACACAGAGAAACCCTGTCTCGAAAAACCAAAAAAAAAAAAAAAAGGAATGAAAACACACTTTTCCTTGGAAGAAGGGAGTCATCCATATGAAATTAACTATATGAGTCAGCTTTACTATATTTGGTTGTATTTGTTTATGATATAATATTTTGTTAATTTCTGACATTTAAGCTAAGGCCCATTTTTTTAAAAAATATTTTTTATTAGATGTATTTATTTTATGTAAGTATTTTGCCTGCATGTATGCATGTGTACCATGTACATGGTGCCTGCAGAGGTCAAAAGGAGGAACAGATCTGGACTTAGGGATGATTGTGAACCATCATGTGTGTGCTGGGAACTGAACCCTAGTCTACTGCAAGGTGATCCAGGGCTCTTGTAGAGCACCCTCCCAGTCAGCGCTGAGCCGTCTCTCCAGCCCCTGGGCCGTTCCTTCTATTAAGAACTTAGGAGAATCATCCTCCTATGGGATGTTCCTCAAGGCTCCCCCTTTAAAGGTTTTAGTATAGAATAGAGTTTATTCAGGGCATGGGGAGGGGAGGGGAGGGGAGGTAAGAGGGTAGTAGAGGGAGAGAGAGAGTAGAGAAGAGGCTGGCCATGAGCAAGCACATGGAGAGAGGGGGAAGGGAATGGGGTAGGATGAGGGGACAGAGCAGGAGCAAGAAGGAAGAGCAAGTGAGCAAGAGTAAAGGTTTAGTTTTACTTATGTGTATTCTGTGTGTTTATTGGTGTTAGCTGAAATAGTTCCTCTGGAACTAGAGTTACAGGCTTTTATGTCGTCTGACTTGGGTGCTGGAAACTGAACTTGGGCCTTGTGCAAAAGCAAGATGTGCTCTTCAGCACCGAATCATCTCTAGCCCGGATGTTCTTCCATTCTTAAAGATAGTTCAGGACCTTGCAATAGATATGTTATTAGCTTAGTCAGGGTGAATCACTTTACTTGTCATTCTCATCAATAAGATTGAAGTTTGGGAATTATTAGTACAATTCTTCTAACATAGTTTTGCCTTTATTGATATATTTTTTAACTGATTCACACAAACTATATAATCTTTATTAATGATCTTTGATCAGGTAACTCAGTGCTAATAAATTGGGCATTAATATGAGGAGAGATAATTTAATTTAGTTTGATAACAAAAAAAAAAAGGAAGTTTAGGTCCTTTCTTTAAAACTGATCTAATTTGACAAAAAAAAAAAAAAAGTGATCTCTGCAGTAGAACTGACAGTTGTATTTTAGGGAAGGAGAAAACACTCAAAGCTTGTGAGGTCGAAGTTTCCAAAATTCAAAGAGACTGCAGTATTTCAGTATTGCTCAAGTTTTGATCATGAGTTTTACAGAGCAAGAGCTAGCAGTAGTATTCTCCGGGAGATGCTATCATAACTGGGAAAGTTTCCTTCCCAACAGCATTCCAGCCTGCCACGCTCCCCAGGCATCTGGAGACCCAGGCCCTGGTGTGCGTGTCCTCCCAGCCCAGTGCATTCCCACTTCCCATGGAGAGCCGCTAAGATGCAGAACCTTTTAGACAGGCCAGGTTGTAGACTCGAGACTTACATGGTTAGGCTTGCTTTGCTAGCATCAGATTTTAGCTTTGGAAACTTTTCTCTACTTTTTGAAACACTGTTATCTTATGGGTCTCCTCAATTTTTTACAATCTTGATTGTAGAGTTTATCCTGTACTATATTTAGACTCTGGAAAAGTTTATATTTGCCAAAGATGATGGAATAACAAAAAGTTATTAGATTCATTTGTCTAGAAGTGTTTTAAACATAGTGCTCATTAGTTTAATTTAGTTACCTATATTGAAATGGTTTCTAAAATGTCTCTGGATTCCAGAGTTTATGTTTGTATGTGTTTATATATATTTTATAATCAAAACTTTTATATTTCAAACCCAGAAATTTCAAGATATTGAAGAAACTCACCTCATTCACATAAAGGAAATTATCGGATCCTTGTCAAATGCTGTCAAGGAGATCCACTTACAGATCGGCCAGGTAACGTTTCCACTTTATGTTGAAGTGGTTCATGAAATTTTCATGTTCACTTATAGCTCTTTATTAAGTCTTTTACCACTTTGTTTGGAAATCATACATATAATAATTATTTCAGATGAAAAATAAGTATTTACATTTTTAATTGATTGCCAAACATATTTTTTAAATTATCATTATGATTTTTGTGTGTATTTGGTTGCTTTCCATCTTTTTAAAAATAAATTTATTATGTATACAGCATTGTGCTTGTGTGTATGCCTGCAGGCCATAAGAGGGCACTAGATCTCATCATAGGTGGTTATAAACCACCAAGTGGTTGCTGGGAGTTGAACTCGGAACCTCTGGAAGAGCAGCCTCTGAACTATCTCACCTGTCCCCATTATTTGTTTTTGTTTTTTTTTAAATTTTATTTATTTAATGTATGAGTACTCTGATCCTCTTATAGATGGTAGTGAGCCACCATGTGGTTGCTGGGACTTGAACTCAGGATCTCTGGTAGAGCAGTCAGTGCTCTTCTTAACCGCTGAGTCAGCTCATCAGCCCATCCTATTTGTTTCTTCGAGACAGGGTTTCTCTATGTAGTTCTGGCTGTCCTAGAACTCACTCTGTAGACCAGAGCAGCCTCAAACTCAGAAATCCTCCTGCCTCTGCCTTCTAAGTGCTGGGATTAAAGGTGTGTGATGACCATTTATTATTTTTTTTAAGATATATTTTTATTGAATTAAAAAAATTGTATGTGGATATGTACACATGACTGCAGATGCTCAGAGGTGAGAGGTATCAGATGCCCCTGGTTTCTATGAGTGACTTCAGTGGATGATGGGGATTGAACAATCACTAAGCCATCTCTCCAGCCCCAATTTAAATTGTTTTAAAGTAACCAAGTACTGTATAATTATACAGTTACTATATAACTATACCTGTCAGTATTACTACGTAGCTAACTATATAGTTTGTATATATTAAACATCTATTTCTTAAATAGTTGTATACATCTAAATATTAACTATATAGTCTTCATTAATTGAACATTACCAACTTCTAAGTACTTCTCTTTTCAAGTTTTAATACTTGAAAAGGTTAGAGCAGAAACTTTAGTAATTAGACAATTTAAATGTGGAAGTGTTCAGAGTGTGTTTAATGATAATTCAGGGTGTATTGC
This sequence comes from Mus musculus, assembly GCF_000001635.26. Lineage (NCBI taxonomy): Eukaryota > Metazoa > Chordata > Mammalia > Rodentia > Muridae > Mus > Mus musculus. The sequence continues at coordinate 98,776,226 of NC_000079.6, read as the reverse complement.
AGTAAGGAGAAATACAAAATGCCTTTTTGTTTGTTATTAAAATGTAAATATTGTCTTTATAAGTTCTATTTATCATAATAATTTTGTCTCTAGAAAAATCAAAAGTGGCAGTGATCAGTTGCCTCTAAGGCAGTGTCTTGGGGAGAACGTGATCAGAAGCTGGTCCCTAGAAATTTGTCACAGAGTTAGGAAACAGCATGGATGGTTAAACAGAAATCTGTAACCCTTTAAATTGCTTTGTAGTAGGTTTCTGAATTAAGGTAAGAATGTTATTAACAAAAGAAAAATCTCTCTATTCTTTTTTAATAGGTTCATGAAGAGTTTATAAATAACATGGCTAATACTACAATTGAAAGTTTGATTCAGAAATTTGCCGAGTCAAAAGGCACAGGGAAGGAAAGACCTGGTAAGATAAACTGCAAGGGAACAGATAGTGGCCTTGTTTTTATTTTTTTACTAACTACTTTATTTATTTGAATTTCAAATGTTGTCCCACTTCCTGGTCTCCCCTTCCCTTTGCCTTTAAGAGATCGCTCGCTCACCCCTAGCCACTCCTGCATCCCTCTAGCATCCCCCTTTGCTAGGGCAACAAGCCTCTGCAGGACCAAGCACCTCTTCTCCCATTGATGCTAGATAAGGCAATTCTTATTTTTTAAGACAGAATCTTACTATGTAGCACAGACTGGCTCATGATCTCCTGGCCTTAGTGTCCTGCATTCTTTAAAGATTTGTATTTGAATGTATGCATATAATGGGTAATTTTAACTTTATGCCACATATTTGCCCTGAATAACATTTTTAAACTGTAAAATGGAGTCAAGCTTAAAAATGAGTCATGCTAGTTTGGTTTGTCTGTTTGAGATTTATTTTGTATTTATGAGTGTTTTGTATACATGTCTATATGTATATCATGTGCATGCCTGATGCCTGAAGAGACCAAAGAGGACATAAAATTCCCTGAAATTGGAGTTATGCATGGTTGTGAGCCACCATATAGGTGCTGGGAATTCAAGATGAGTCTTCTTCAAGAACAAGTATTCTAAACCACTGAGCCATCTCTCCAGCCTCTAAGTTAAGGCATTTGTCACAGCCTTTTAGTTAATAATTTAGCTCCTGAAAATGGTTATATAACCTTTACTAAATGAATCTATCTTCAGTTTGTTTAGATTTCTGAAAGGAGAGTTAACTACAGATACAGAAGGCCTGTTTAATAAATAAAGACTGGGATAAAATATTGATCCTTTAGCACTAAGACCAATATAGAACCTTCCTTAAGTGTAATGCCTTTCTCTTCTCATGCTCATACATTTCCAGGGGATGTTTTTATTGCGTGATAACTGCTAAGCATTAGGAATGCACCAATGATTGAATGAGTGTAGCAGTCCTGCTTTCCGCTTTTGTGACTAAATGACCCCAGATTCTACATTCTACTGCTTTTGCACTCTATTTTTTTTATTCTTCCTCTTTTTTTCTTTTCCTTCCCCCCCCCCCCCTTGTTATGTGGCCCTGGTTGCCTGGTACTCAGTATGTAGACCATGCTCACAGTCTTTTTGCTTCTGCCTCCTGAGTACTGTGATAAACATCATGTGCTACCATGCATGACTTCTACATTCTTCTACATAAAAAAGGTATATGTTTCAATTTTTTGAGACAGGGGCTGTCTCTTATGTAGCTTTAGCTGTTCTTGAACTCTGTCCCTGCTTCTCAAGTGCTGGGATTAAAGGTATGGACCTCTGTGCCTGGTCCCATATCTTAATTTTTATTGAGCATATTATAAAATTGGATGTAGTAAGTAGCCATTATCTCTTATTATTTAATATATTTATAGTCTTCCATACTTCTTGACTTTGTTTATTATGTATATAGTATGTAAGAAATATATTTCACAGGTAAAAATAATTCAGTCAAATGAAAATATGGTATAGAACTCAGAAAAATAGGTAAATGATAGAAGAAAAGTTTGGGAATCAGTTTTCTTCATTATTACAGAAGTAAGACTTGAAGCCCGAGTCATTTAAAATTTCTTTTTTGCCCAAATCTCATTAATTTTTAAATGTTACTAATTGAATTATATGGTATTTCTTTCTCAGACCTTTCTGGCTTTTTCAACCTACCTGATTAATTTGTAGTTTCCTTATACTGGCTAAGGAGATATTTCTTACCAGGCCCCTTTAGAACTTTATAACATGAATGTTTGACTATGCAGTTAACAGTTAATTGGCCAGTGTTGGTGCATGCCTTTAATCCCAGCACTTGGGAGGCAGAATTAGGTAAGCCAGTCTGGTTTACAGGGCAAGTTCCAGGATAGCAAAGGCTACACAGAGAAACCTTGTCTCAATAACACAAAAACAACCCTTGGAATTGTGCTACACATAAATCTTTGAATGGTAAGATTAGATTGAAGTGGATGAGTTTATTTGCAGAAAAATCTTCATTATTTGTTCATAATCTTCAATAAGTTGCTAAAGACCAATGTGCATCTGAAGAGTGACTGTAGTACACAGGATGCAGAGTGGGTGTGCACTCAGTATTCATTATGACTCTCTGAAGTGCGGACTGGCATTTTAGTTTTACAGTTGGGCTGAGAAGCTAAAGATATGCCTGTGTGAATATATGACAAAACTGGGTTCCAGTTCCAGGACTCTTGATCCCAAGGCCAATTAGGAAAAATTTGGAGCAGACCTAGTTATAGATAAAGTGAAGATGGTGAGATAGCCAAGTAGAGATTTTATCTTTGTATTCTTGCTATGATGTCAAACTGTCGTTTTCCCAAGTGTTATCATTGTTGGGAAGTTGGGTAAGGTGTTTCAGAGATCTTCCTATATTGTTTTTTTATAACTATATAAAATATATGTATTTATATTTTATATATAATTGTGGGAAGCCACATGTGCCGTTGCTGAGTGGCACTGACTACTGCTGGCCACCATGCATAAGATTGGACAAACAACCAATGTGTACATATGCAGTAAAGTTTTTTGCAAAAACACTGCCTGGCCCAGGCATGATAATGAGGTTCTGTAAAGTACTAAGAGAGTAACCAATCGGATGTGAGACATGCAAATGAGGTATGATAATGAGGCTCTGTGAGGTACTGAGAGAGAGTAGCCAATCAGATGAGGAACATGCAAATGAGGCTTAGTGCATAACCAATCAGGGTATGAGACACGCCTCTCCTAGGCCTATAAAAGCAGCACCAGCTCTGGGCAAAAAGTCTTTTCGCCTCTGCAATCAAGCTCTCCCAATAAACGTGTGCAGAAGGATCCTGTTGCAGCGTCGTTCTTGCTGGTCGAGTCGAGCGCGCGCAAGATATAATATATACAAATATATATAAAACACAAACATATATACATAATATATACAACATATTTGTAAATATAATTTATAATTATATTCTATATGTACAGTCATATAAAAATTTTCTGAAAATTTAGTTGAAGCCAGGGTACTTGAACTGAAACCTGAACCTAAACTTACAAGCAGTATTTTATTCCTTAAGTCACAGATAATCCAGAATACTATGTTTAAAAAAAAGTCAGCTTAAAGTGGCTTGTCTTCAGACATGAAATCAGAGAATAACTATTGGAATATTAGGATGCTATGTCAGCAGCCTTTAGGAATACTGCCATGCTTTACCATCCTCAGCTTTTTTTTTTTTTTTTAAAGATTTATTTATTTAGCCAGGCAGTGGTGGCGCACACCTTTAATCCCAGCACTCAGGAGGCAGAGACAGGTGGATTTCTGAGTTCGAGGCCAGCCTGGTCTACAGAGTGATAAGAACAGGAGAAGCCTGAGAAAGGGTAGACGTATTAAAAAAAAAAAGCCATAAAGGAAATGGGAAAAATGAAATTCTTGTGATCAGAGTTCCTAAATGAGGTTAATATATTTAGATTCTGAAATATTTCAGCTTCTACACAAGGGTATATTACTATAAATTAAAAGATAAAACAAATACTTTTTGAAACATAGATGACAACCTGTTAGTCATCTTTCTCCTTGAAGATTTGGTAAAATGCTAAACCTAGAGAACCATGATGCTACTTAGATTTCTTTTAAATTTTATAAATTTATTTTTTAAAAAAAATCTTGCAAATAAATAAAATTTCCTACACCAAAATGAACCAGATCCTAAGTTTGTACAATTCTGAACTTTTATATAACGGGAATAGATATTTGGAATGGAACCTGTGACGCTTAAATTTTAATCCTTTTAGCAATGACAATATTTTATGACAATATTTTATGCACTTAGCCACCACCCAACCCAAAAGATCCATGACAGAATTAGAACTAGAAAACTAGGGAAGCAATTAGCTTTGTATTTTTTATGATCCAGAGTTTTTAAAATTGCTTTTAAAATAAGAGAAAATAAAGGCGAAAAAAGTTGTTTTAAGCTAGGCTGAGGCTGTCTCTGTGTAGTCCTGGCTGTCCTGGAGTTTGTTCCGTAGACCAGATACACTTATTAGAGATGGGGGGTGGGGGGAGAGGAGAGAAGGAAGGAGGGAAGGAGGAGATTTTGCTGAGCTCAGCTTAATCCCTCCATCTCCTCCCCACACCCCCATAATCCTCACCCAAGAGACCCATTAAGATAGGTTAGTTTTGTGCTGGATTTGAATAAAGGCACTCTAGCAAGATTTTTGATCTGCATTTTTCAAAGAACTAGTGTGGCACATCTTTTTATGTTTTGACCATTTATAATTTTTCTTGTCAAAGAATTTCAGATCTTTTGGCCATTCTAAACATTGGACTGAATGTCTCATTAATACTGAATATGTAAGATGTAGGTCAGATTCATATTTTGTGAAGTATTTTTTCCTAGATTGGATTTTTTTTAAAAATCTATTTGTCTGCCTGGTGCTCTCAGTATTGGATCTCTTGGGACTTGAGTTACAGACAATTGTGAGTCGCCATGTGGGTACTGAGAATTGAACTCAGGTGTTCTTGAAGAGCAGCCGGTGCTCTGAAGCACTGAGCCATCTCTCTTAGCCCCTGGTTTGTTATTTTGAAAATCAAACATAGCTGGGCGTGGTGGCGCACGCCTTTAATCCCAGCACTCAGGAGGCAGGTGGATTTCGGAGTTCAAGGCCGGCCTGCTCTACAAAGTGAGTTCCAGGACAGCCAGGGCTGCACAGAGAATCCCTGTCTCAAAAAACCAAAAACAAAACAAAACAAAACAAAACAAAAAAACAACAACAAAAAAACCAACAACCAACCACCCCCCCCCCCAAAAAAAGAAAAGAAAATCAAATGTTAATTTTGATCAAGTTCAGTTTACTAGCGTTATGTTTTATGTTGTATGCTGTATGCTTTATGTTTTATGTTTTATGCTTTTGATGGTACTTTTAAAAATCTGTTTTCGTGTTTTTAAGGATGGAATCCAGGGCTTGTCACATCTAGGCAAGCTGCTCTTCCACTGAGCTGTATGCCCAGCCTTGCTTTTACTAGAATTCACTCTCTTGCCTTAGCCTCCCAACTAGCTGGAATTTGAGGAAAAAAAAAAACCCAAACCAAAAAACAAAATGGGGGTGGAGTTAGTGTTTATCTAATTCAGTATCACAAAGATTTTTTTTCCCTAATTTTCTAGTTTTATTGTAGAAGTTTTATAGTTTTAGAAGGACAAAGGGACAGTCAGATAAGCTCCCATTAGTTAGAGCTGGAATGACTTGTGTAAGTAGTAAGTAGTAGATTACATTGTATCCCCCAAAAGAATATAACTTGCTGCAGTTTGTACAGATATTGAAAATTTTTAGATAGATAATTAAAAACTTTTTCAAGATAAAATATATAAATCTTTTAAAAAATTCACAGTGTGTGTTTGTGCACACACAACTGGAGGAGGTTGATTTTCTTCTTCTGTCATGATGGTGCTAGGAATCTGACTCACGTGGTCAGGCTGGGCAGGAAGCACCTTTACCTGCTGCGCCAGCTTTCCAGCTACTGTTATTTCTGATTTTGATGTTATTAATATTATTATCATTATTAATATTTTTGAGACAGGGTCTTATTATATAGCTCCAGCTGTCCTGAGATTTGCCTTGCTAACCAGGCTGGTCTCACACTCAGATCTGCCTGTTTCCTCGTCTAGAGTATTGCGATTAAACGCCTGTACCACCACTCTATTCTTTTTACTTTTAATTTAATTAGTACTGAATTTTTGAGATAGGTTTTTACTATATACAGGCCAGGCTGGCCTCAAACTACAGCCAACTCTTGCTTCAACTTTCTTAAGTATTAGGATTACAAGTATGTGCCCCTATACATAAAAATAATGGTATTTTATTTTGTTCTGTTTTGTTGGAACTCCCTCTGGAGAACAGGCTGACCTCAGAGATCTGCCTGTGTCTGTCTCTGTCTCCTAAATTCTGGGATTAAAAGTATGTGCCACCATTACCTGGTCCAAAATACATAATTTTAACAGTTAAAATAACAGCAACAATGACAACAACAACAACAAAAAAAACATTTTGGGCTGGAGAGATGGCTCAGCAGTTAAGAGCACTGACTGCTCTGCAGAAGGTCCTAAGTTCAAATCCCAGCAACCACATGGTGGCTCACAACCGTCCGTAATGAGATCTGATGCCCTCTTCTGATGTGTCTGAAGACAGCTACATTGTCAGGGCTGGAGCGAGCAGAGGTCCTAAATTCAATTCCCAGCAACCACATGATGGCTCACAACCATCTGCACAGCTACAGTGCACTCATATACTTAAAATAAGTAAATCTTTAAAAAAAATTAAAAATTTTAATAGTTAAACAAAAATATGTGAATAGAATAAAAAGAAAAGAAAAGAAAAACACATGAAAAGACACAGACTTTAATTATTAAGGATGTTTAAATTAAGACTAAGATAACTAAATTATAAATGTGTCACTTTAGAAATTTCTTTTTTATTATCTGGTTCTCTGCGAGACCTGGTGCTCTTAACTACTGTGCTGTCTCTCCAGCCTCTTAAGGCAGTTTTTAGTGTGAAAGGCATAAATGTGCTCTGTTGCTGGTCTGAGATTTAGGATTCATTCCACGGTAATGTGAACTGTTTAATATGTCTAAATATGTCACATATTTATATTCAACCTCATCAACAAAATAATTTTGGTGGTTTAAGATTAAAAAGTTTCTTTTTCCTTTTGTAATATTTCTTAAAAGTTCTGATTCAAATTAGTTTGGGTGAATTCATTAGGTTGATGACTTTTTGTAGAAACAGTTTCTACTTTCTACTAAAGCATTGTATTTAAGATATTTTGTTTTGAATTACTCTCCTTTTGGAATTGTTCTCTCATGAGTAGAATATACAGTGGTATTTTTAGAAAATGTGTGATGGAAATCATCAAGAGACAGAAGCAAATGGTTTTATACTTAATACTTTTATGCAAACTAAACTGACCTGTGACCAAGCATAAAACTAAGTGCTAAGAACAGTCATTTATCTTCACAACAGGATTAATCGAGTCTAAAGCAGTTGAAACCCCATTTGTAGCAAATTAGTAATTGAGACTCTTACTCTGGCTGTAGTACTATCAAAAAATAACAAACAAAAAAACAAAACAACCCAACTGCTTTTATGATTAAATAGCAAAATGACAGGCAGTAAACTGCATTTAAGGGAAACACTGAATAAACTGTCCTCTAATGAAACAGTTCAGAAGTGACATGCTGCCATGAGGTCAGCCTGTGCAGGGAGAGCCAGCTGAGCTAGCAGCTGGCACCGAGCCAGGCATGCAGAGCCAGGCATGTGAAGGAGCACGTGCGAGTTGAAACAGAAAAATTGGATATACTTTTTGGTGAGGCATCTATTAGTTAGATTGTACTAGGAATTGTTGGCACTTCTCTTTTGAATAGTATGCGTAGGTGGCACACATTATAAACTCTTGTATATATTTTGTGGTTTAATATTTTGTATTGCAAAAATGTCAGTTTGAATAATTTCATTAGAACCTATCTTCTTTGAATTGATTTTGGTATGTGTATATAGAAAAGATAAAGAAGAGAGTTGATTAAGATATGTCTATAGTATGTCTAGTAAAAGTCTGTGAGGAAAGTAGAATTTTGTTTAAAATAATTGATTTTACTTTTAAAGGATGCCTTTGTTATTTCCATATATGAAACCATCCAGAGATCTTAAAATACCTGTTCTCTATACGTTGTGTTTAAGCATAATGTCTTGTTTTGTTTGGTGTTGCTGTTTTGCCTTTTGTCTTGCGTCTCCTGGTCTCTTAGAGATTCTTGCCTAGTCACTGAGTGAAATGAGGTGCTGGAGAGCTCTGGGAGATCTGTGGGTGTCACATTTCCCAGTAAACCTTTTCTCAGTTATTTGACATATTACCATATTTTCTCAAGCTTCACTAGTACTTAGGAAAGCCTGTAACATGTGGGCTGGTGACACTGAGACATACTACAGTCTTTGCAATTTATAGGCCAAAAGTTGCTAACTATGTGATGTGCTTACTTAATTCCTTACCTTTATTGCCTGTCTTCATCTCATTGTAACATTAGCAGGTCTCTTAGAGATTCTAAGGACAGGCTCTAAGCCTTTTTATTAAAAGTGATTTCTCAGTGTACAGATGTAAAGTGTGGGTTTACATAATCTCCTTGCTTTTTTCCCTTTTTATGGCTGTTTGAATATAAGTATATAAGTGATAAATGTTTGCTTGGTCACACGTCATAGAATAATGATGTAGAAATGATGGTATTGGTAATTAATTAAGTGATTAGGACTTAATTAGCTCCTTTTTTAAGTATTTTAGTTGTTCTGGGAATAAACAGTGGTACTCTGATTTGAACAGAAACAAGAACCAAAGAAAAATAAGCTTTAGATTTGTGATAAGAGAGAGGGAACATTTTGTCTATGTTTTAAAAACCTCTTACAAAGAAGTGTCTTATATGATAATCAAGCCATCAACAAGAACTGTGGTCATCAGTTAGCACACAGTTATAGTTAAGTGCAGCACCTCAGAAGAAGTAAGGAACCCTGTCGGGGGGCTGGTGAGATGGCTCAGTGGTTAAGAGCACCGACTGCTCTTCCAAAGGTCCTGAGTTCAAATCCCAGCAACCACATGGTGGCTCACAACCATCTATAATGAAATCTGATGCTATCTTCTGGAGTGTCTGAAGACAGCTACAGTGTACTTACATAAAATAAGTAAATAAATAAAGAAAGAAGTCTGAGTGGTTGAGTCTTGGGACCTGAACCTAGGGCTTCAGACCTAGGCCAGATGGCAGCTCTATGACTGAGCTGTACCCCATACCTTGCTTAGCCCAGACTGACCTTAAAGTTGTGGTCCTCCTGCCTTAGCTACAACTGCAGGCTCATACCACTAGGCCTGGCAGGGAGACTTTAAAAAAAAAAAAAAGGAACCCTGTCATTCTCTCCTTAAGTCAATTTCTCTGTATAAGTTTCTTAATAATGAAGCAGGTTACCATTCATAAATTAAATATTTTATAAAGTATGCTGGACTTTTATAAACTGAAGTATTAAAAGTCTCAGTTAACATAAGGGAAAGAGATTATTTCCGTTTTACTGTGATGTTTGAACTGTGGAGTATTTTAGGAGGAGAGTAATTCAGCCCTTTGTTGTTTGCGCTGTCACCTAAACACGTTTGTTATTTCCTTATTCCAGAAATGTAAAGCTAGTTTGCAGCTCTGTCATTTTGGGACTGTTTTAATTACTTTCTGTCTGAGTTCTGCTTTATCGTATTCTTGTTTCTTAGTAGCTGCAAATTAATTTTTCTGGGAGACCGCCTTGCTAGGTTGTGGTGTGTATTCACGTACTTTTCACATTAAAAGTATTTCCATTAGGTGGGGTGTGATGGTGCACACCTTTGATCCCATCAAAGCAGGTGAATTCTCTAGAGTTCAAGGCCAGCCTGGTCTTCATAGTAAGTTTCAGCTCCATCCAGAGCTACACAGTGAGCAATGAGATCCTCTCTCTCTCTCTCTCTCTCTCTCTCTCTCTCTCTCTTTTTCGTTTTTTGGTTTTTTGAGACAGGGTTTCTCTGTGTAGCCCTGGCTGTCCTGGAACTCACTCTATAGACCAGGCTGGCCTTGGACTCAGAAATCTGCCTGCCTTTGTCTCCCAAGTGCTGGGATTAAAGGCGTGCACCACCACTGCCGGGCAAGACCCTGTCTCCAACAAACAAAAATCTTTCCATTGTCTGCAAACTGCACTTAGATTTATTTGACCATTTAACACTATTAGACGTCTGAATTTTAATTCTAGGGTGACTGCCTAATGAGGATGTAATTATTTATGCAGTGGGCATTTTCTGGAGGTTTAGTGTTTGCTGAGCATGATTTTAAGAATTGAAGGTAGAATAAAGAATGGGGCAGATGAGGCGCCAAGCTTGTACTCTAGTACTGTTTACTGTTTCTTCTCCTTTCTCATGAGCACTTCAAGGATTCGGCACCTGCCTCTTACTGCTCATTTTCTCCATTAACCGTGCTGCAGGGTCCTTGTAAGCAGAAACTTCATGAGCTCTGTGCTATAATATGAGAAAAGTTTCTAGTAAATTAGTGAGGTATTCATTAAGTAATCTCAGCTCTTAATTTTTCATTTACATTTATGTGTGGGGCGGTATACACCCCTCAGTGTACTTGTGGAAGTCCGAGAAAAACTTAGAAGTCAGTTGAGGGAAATCTATTACTCCCTCTGTTTTTCTACCATGTGGGAAAGCTCTAGGGATCACACGCATGTTGGTGGCAAGCATCTCTACCTGATGAACCATCTTTCCAGCCCTTTAGTTTATCTTTTCAGTTAGAATTATTTAATTAAAAAATACTATTAAAGGACAGGAACAGCAGGCTCAACAGGTACGAGCACTTGTTGCTCTTTCTGATGACCTATGTATTTGGTTTCCAGCACTCAGATGGTAGCTCACAACTGTCTGTAACTCCAGACACCCTCTTCCAGGGGAATCTGACATCTTCTTCTGTCTTTCTCAGGCACTGGACATGTATTTGGTTCATTTCCATACATACATACATACATACATACATACATACATACATACATACATATTCACACAAAATAAAAATAAATATTTTAAAAGGTTGCTAGGCCCAGTGATGGTTCAGCAGGTAGAAACATTGATATACAAGCCTGGCAACTTGAGTTTGATCCTTGGAACCAGAGTGGAAGAGCCAGTTTCTAAGGTTGTGCTCTGACCTCTGCATGTCTTTTAATGCATGTGCCCCCCAGTTCTCTTTCTCGTCACACACACCTGTACAATAACATCACAAGACTTTGTTATTTATTTTAAGCACTGCATATAACACATTACAACACATTAGAGCCTGGTTTTAAAGGGTGCCTTGTCAGCCCGGTGAGATGGCTTAGCAGCCAGAAGTGCTTGCAGCTCAAGCCTGACAACTGAGTTCTATCCCTGGAATCCATGTAAGAAAGCTTATGCGGTGGTGTTCATGAACATGCCTGCCAGCCTAGAGTTCAAAGTAGAGAATACAGCAGATATATGGAGACCCTTTCTCTGCAAAATAGAAAGAACAAACTCCTGAGTTACACATCTGTGCTATAGCATATATGTGCCTTTACTCATACATCACACAGACATGGTATTAATAAGTAAGAAAAGTTGAGAAATATTTGCAATTAAATTTAAAAAGTTAGAACAGTTTATCTGGTAATTGTTTTTTGTTTTATTAAAAAGTTTTTCTTCTCTAAACTAGGTCTTATTGAATTTGAAGAGTGTGACCCTGCTAGTGCAGTTGAAGGTAAGTTTGCTTGTAATATACTGACACATGTGAGAACTAGTGTCTTCTGCTTGTTGAACAAATAAAAAGTGACTGCTACCATTGATGCTATCAGTGTTAGGACACATAAATGTAGAACCCAGGGCCTAACATTACCCTATAGTGAGCCATACACATATCCCAAGATTTTAACTACTGTTAAAATACATATAATGAGTTAGGTGCTTTTTAGAGTTTTAATGTCTGAAGATGCTTACTTTATCTGAAGTTACAAATTTTACCAGAAGAAAAGAGAATTTCATTAAGTGAATATTCTATACATTTTTAATGAACCTTATTGTATTAATGTAAGAGTTGAAACAGACTGATTTAAGTTGTAGGCTTTCCTAGTTGAGACTTTTTATTATTGTTTGGTCATTTGCTCAGTTGTTTATTAATACTTTATTAGGGTTTTTTTGGGAGGAAAGGTTTTGCCGTGTATCCTAGGCTGGTAACAGACTTAAAATCTGCCTCTGTCCCCGCGTCTTTCTGCAGTGCAGGATTCTGTGTGTTCTGCAGTGCAGGATTCTGTGTGTTCTGCAGTGCAGGATTCTGTGTGTTCTGCAGTGCAGGATTCTGTGTGTTCTGCCACTCCTAGGGATGTTTTCTTTCTTCATCCAGAGTGTGCTTGACACTTACGAAAGATTTGTCTGACTTCTTGTGTTTCATATCCTTAATCAAGCAGTTGCATTTCTATTACAATGTGCATTTATTTATGTTAAAGGCATAAAACCAAGGAAAAGAAAGACTTTTGCTTTGCCTGGAATAATTAAAAAGGAAAAGGACGCAGAATCTGTGTAAGTATTTTAAACATTGCCCAAATCCTTTTTATTGTTATAAGTGGTTAAGAATTGTTTTGATTTTTGGAAGGAAAAAGTCTTTTTGAAAGTATTCAATGTATATGTGTAAAGAAAATGTATATGTGAGAAGAAAAAAAGCTTTCTGAACAACTGGATTTGTTAGCTTCTTTGGTTTTAGGTCATATCATTGGCTTTTCTCATTTATTGCTTATAATTTGAAGACATTATAGACAAAAACTGACATGCCCAGGACCCACATGTAGAAAAACAGAAGCAAGTCCTATAGGTTGTTCATGGACATCCCACCCCATAAAGTTTTAAAAATGTAAACACTGCCAGAAATCCCTGTAGTGTAGACAGCTTCGTGATTGCGCTGATGAGTGCATTGCTACAGGAGTAAGCACTGTGTGAGCTCTTTATGTTTATGCTTAGCAGTTATTAACTGATATGAGATGGTCCACTTTTGAATTTTAAATTTGAATTGATACTATTTTAATCTTCATGACATGATTTCTCAAAATATTTTTGTAGCATTTAAACAAAAACTATATTTAAGTCCTGAGATATATTCTCTAAAAATGAAATACTTAACAGATAGGGTTTTTTTTAATTTTAAGAAAGTTTATTTATTTTTTACTTATTCACTTTACATCCCACTTACTGTCCCCTCCTGGTCACCCCCCCCCCCACAATCCTTCCTCCTCCTCTTCTTCTCCGAGTAGGTGGAGGCCCACCTGGGTATCTCCCATCCTGGCACTTCAAGTCTCTTATAAATAGTTTTAATAACTGAATCTTAAAATACTTCATTTTTGTTTTGTTTTTAAAAACAGGGAATGTCCTGATGCAGATTCGCTTGTAAGTAATTTTAATTTTCTTAAAATTTAAATTAGGTATTTTCATTAGAAAAAAACACATTTGATTTTTATTTTAACCAGTCTTCAAAGAAAAATACTAACCATGTAATAATTTGGTACTAAAATAATTTCAAAGATGCGTCTCAGTTTTATATCACATTGTACTTTACTGGTAAATGAAAATACTTTTCACTGTCTTTGAGAAATAAATAATTTTACCTTTAAAATTAGAGTGGCACCATGTTGATAAAGGATTCTTGGGACATGAGAGATTTTTAAAAATTTGCATCCCTTAAAATTGGCCAACATTTATTAATTTAGGCTTGTTTTGTTTTTTTAATTTTTCAAGATGGGTTTTCTCTTTGTAGTTCTCGTTCTCCTGGAGCTCACTCTGTAGACCAGGCTGACCTAGAACTCAGCCTGCCTCTGCCTGCAGAGTGCTAGGATTAAAGATGTGCCTTCCCACCTTCTGGCTCCAAAGATATTATCTGTTCATGTGTTTGGTTCTCATTTCAGACATTTTAGAAATTATAGCAGCAAGTAATGGTCGCCGCTCTGTGTTGTGAGGTTTGTTTCTGTTCTTGGTGTTTATGAGGAGTCGCAGATGATTCCAAACTGAGGTCCCAGTGCGTACAGTGCAGGAGGAAATTTACCAAATGCTGTAAATAGTGTGCAAGCATCTATTTCTATTAGACACTAATTGTGTTCATTAGTGTAGGAGTTTAAATACTGCTTTTGTGGGGTTTTTTTGTTTGTTTTGTTTTGTTTTGTTTTGTTTTTGCTTTGAGACACTTTCATCTTAAATGGTGTAGTGCAACAAAATAAAGAAGTGAAAGTATTTTGTAAGATGCTGTATTATGTAACTTAGATAAACTAGTATTTTTGTTTTCTCTTTCAGTTTTCAAGTAAGAAAGCTGTGGTTTATTAATAAATTTATTTAGAAATTGAGGCTGGAGAATGGCTCAGTGGTTGAAAGTATGTACTACTCTTGCAAAGACCAGCATTTGGTTCCCACCCCCCCCATCAGGAAACTCAAGACTGTCTAACTCAGATGCTCTTAGACATCCTCCTGCATCTATGAGCACATGGTACACATAAACTGATGCAGGCACACACAGATACACACAAATATTAACAGAACCCAAATCTTTTTAAAATGGGGGGGGGGGGGAGGAGAGATGGCTCAGTGGTTAAGAGCACTGACTGCTCTTCCAGAGGTCCTGAGTTCAATTCCCAGCAACCACATGGTGGCTCACAACCATCTGTAGTGGGATCTGATGCCCTCTTTTTTTTACCCCCCGAGACAGGGTTTCTCTGTATAGCCCAGGCTGTCTTGGAATTCACTCTGTAGTCCAGGCTGGCCTCAAACTCAGAAATCCGCCTGCCTCTGCTTCCCCAGTGCTGGGATTAAAGGCGTGCACCACCAAGCCAGGCTCTGATGCACTCTTCTGGAGTGTGTCTGAAGACAGCTACATTGTACTCATATAAATAAAAAACAATAAATCTTTTTAAAAATGTATGTGGAAATTAAGAGTGAAAGGTCATGAGAGGGCATAACTGATCAGCAAAGGTAGCAGGTGTATTTGATGTCTACTATAGCTCTCCTCATGTAGTTTGAAATTATAACATTTGATGGTTGCAAATTTATTAAACCCTTTACTCTTAAATATCTTATCTAAATGTGTTTAATTCTTTCAGCTAAATGCTACAATGGTTATTCAATTTTAAACGTTACATATAATTATCAGACTTTAGGAAAGGGCTAGAGAGAACATGATGTTCTAATGCTGTGGAAGAAGAGATTGGTAAATTTTATTGTAGAAGTGAAAATTTTAAGTTAGGAAAAAACATGTACCATAAAGGGTTTTATATCACCATATTGGCAATATATATATTAAAAGATATCAGCAGGATAGGAACTTGATTATTCCTTTGCTTTAAAATACAGGTCACTTCAGAAGTTAAGCAGTTGACTAGCAAAAAAAGGATATGAAATTGAAACAAGCAGTTTTCTTCAAAAGAGAGAAAAGTAGTGATTAACCGTAATGAATGGTATTCAGAGATGCTGCAAAATGACCCAGGCACATGGTGTCTCCCACAGCATTGGCAGAAGTGTTGATATATACATGCCATTGCGTATGCATTAGCAACACAAGCTGGGCAATCTGTTTTCTGTATAATTTGATAGTCTCTCCTCAAATAAGTATAGATTATTTTTAAGCCAGTAACCTTCTGCTCAGTGTTTATTATTATGACTCTACTCATACGACATCTGTATCTACAACATACACACACATTCTCTTGATAGAGGTAACTACATATATAGAAACCAAAAGTGGGGAAAGATACTTGTTCTTATTTTTCAAACCTCATATCAAGAAAATATATTAGCAAAATACTGGAGGGCCAAAATATTTATCAAATGAGAACTGGTTAAATAAATTATTAATACAGGCAGATTTTTACAAAGAATTAGGTTGATCTATATCTGTAACTGTCCATATGGAAAGAATTTATTAAGTAAAAGTGTGATCTTATTTATTTAATTGGGTATTTATTTCATTTACATTTCTAATGCTATCCCAAAAGTCCCCCACCCACTCCCCCACCCACCCACTCCCACTTCTTGGCCCTGTCATTCCCCTGTACTGAGGCATATAAAGTTTGCACGACCAATGGGCCTCTCTTTCCACTGATGGCTGACTAGGCCATCTTCTGATTCATATGCAGCTAGAGACATGAGCTCGGGGGGGGGGGGTACTGGTTAGTTCATATTGTTGTTCCACCTATAGGATTGCAGATCTCTTAATTGATTGCTATTTCAAAGATAAACCATGTCAAAAAGTAATTGGGATTGCTCTGGGTAGAATGATTAGTTATTAGCAGGACAGGAGACTTTTTTTTTGTTTGCTTCATTTTGTTTATAGCCAGTTCATGCCCTTATCTCCCTCCCTGTCTCACTCTCCCACTCGCCTGTCCACCTGTCCGTCTGTCTGTCTATCTGTCTTTGTGTGTGTTTTAGCCAGTCTTTGTAAATAGCTCTAGCAGTTCTTTATCTCACCTTGTAGACCAGGCTGGCTTCAAAATCTCAGAGATTCTCCAGCCTCTGCCTTCCAAGTGCTGGGATTAAAGGCGTGTGCCATCACGCCTGGCTTTTTTATTTACTAACAACAACAACAAAGTAAGTTCTGTAGGTAAAATATTGTTCATTTCCTGGTTCTTTTTTAAAACATGTGATTTAAAAACTAATTTGATGCATATCTTTTGAAGGCTGCTCAAGTGAGGATAGATTGGTTTTTAGATGTGGGGGCCATTGTCCCCACGGAGAGATTATAAAATTTTGCATTGACTCTTGAACTTTTTCACTATCTATCTCTTTCTGTCTGTCTGTCTGTCTGTCTGTCTGTCTGTCTGTCTGTCTGTCTGTCTATCCATCCTTCCGCCCGTCTGCGCACGCGCGCGCACACACACACAAACACACAACACACACACCTTGGTTGGTTGACTTGATTGAATGAGTTCACAATTCGGCATCAGCTTCTTTAGTGGTAGGGTTACAGGTCTGTATAATGCACACAGTGTGAATTTTTTTTTTTTGAGAAACACATTTTTTTTAATCACACTTTTTGTACATGTTTCTTTTCTTTCCCTTTTTCCATTTTTTCCCTTTCCTACCTTTCCCCCTTTTGTCCTTTTCCCTTTTCCTTTCCCTCCCTCTGTCACCCCTCTCTTTCTTACTTTCCTTTTTTCCTTCTTTTTGAGACAGTGTTTGTCTGTGTAACTCTGTCCTGGAACTCACCTAAGGCTGGTCTTGAAAGCTGCCTCTGCCTCCTGAATGCTGGGATCAGAGGTGTGCGCCACAGTGCCTGGGCACATATGGTTTGCTTTTTGTTTTTTGTTTTTGTTTTTAGAAACCACTACTACCACAACTATATTTTTATATGTTGAAATTATTTCTTCTTTTCTTTATACTGCTACTGGCATGATACTTCATCACAATAGTGAGAGCTCTAATATAGAAACATGGGTTGAATGAATGAAGACATGTAGTGTAATCTGTATTAGAGTCTTAGAGTTCCATGAATAATTTCAGTATTAAAATCTTGAGTAACTGACTCATTTTGTTGTTATTTTACTTCTTATTTTCTAATTTGTGTTTCTCTGTCTATGTTTGCCTTGTGTGTAAGTATGTCTGCAGAGGTCAGAAGGGGGCATCTGATCTCCCCCCTGTCTCCTCCCCCAACTCCTCCCTAGCTGGATTACGAGGTGGTAGTGAGCCACTGGACGTGGGTGCTGAACGCCAAACTTAGTTCTGTGGAAGAGCAGTAGATGCTCTTAACCATTGAGTCATTTATCCAACCCCATGCCTTAAAACAGATCCAAGCAGTACAGTTATATGAAGGGGATTATATAGTACCTTTTCAGATTGGCTTGCTACACCCTTCCACAGTTCTCAGGAGATTCATCAGTGTTGGTGTAGGTATGATAAATTCATTTCTTTCTGTTTCTCAATAGGACCAAAGTTTATTTAAATGTTAACTTTCATATGTTATTTTGGGTTTTCTTGTTTTATATAAACAAACTTTTTGTGAATACTTCTGTACATGTTTTTATCTAGAGAATTATTTTCTATGGTAATTTTATTTCTGAAATTTAATCTTAAAATAGCTACTTTGTACTTTCTTTTTGTTTGTGTTGCCTTGTTTTTCTATCATTTTTTGTTTTTCAACTTATTTACATTTGAGTTATCTTATTTTAGGTATAAAGTTGGCTCAAATATTTCATTTGTTTTGCCAATCATTTTAATTATAGTAGTAAATGTATTTTTTTCATTTGTCAATTCAAAACAGGAATATATTTTATTAACTTTGTATGAAATATACTATTTTTAGTTGATAAATAATCATGCATACTTATCATGTGATATTTTTAGTAGCGTATCCAGTGTCTAATGGTTAGAGGAGTCATTGGTATAATCAACTTCAAATATTATTTCTTTAGCTTTTACATATAAACTATGAAATATTTGTGTGTGTCTGTCTGTCTGTCTGTTTGTCTGTCTGTCTGATACATCATTTAATATAATGTCTTTCACCCCAAAGCTCCCAGGGACTAAGCCACTAACCAAGGAGTACACATGGCTCCAGCTGCATATGTAGCAGAGGATGGCCTTGTCAGGCATCAATGGGAGGAGAGGTCCTTGGTCCTATGAAGCCTCGATAGATGCCCCACTGTAGGGGAATTCGAGAGCGGGGAGGAGGGAGTGGTTGGGTAGGTGGAGGAACACCTTCATAGAAGCAGGAGGAGGGGAAAACTGGGAAAGGGGATAACATTTGAGATGTAAATAAAGAAAATATCCAATAAAAAATATAATGTCCTTGAGCCTGTTCCATGTAGTTGTAATTGATAGGATTCATTTTTTTGTTGTTGTATGAGTTTGAATGTATATTGTATCTTATTTACTTAGCCATCTGATGATGGACACCATGGCTGATTCCATGTCTTGGCTACTGGAAATAGTACTACCATAAACTTAGGAGTATGAATATCTTTTCAAAAACAATTTTTTAAAAAAGTTTGGATGAATCATTTTTTTTAGAGCTTTTTAGTGGTTGTCAGATAGTTTTAAAATATATATGTTTTTCACTACACCCATAGTTATTATCTGCAAATAGATCTGGAAGCAGCCTCTTAGAAAACTGCTTTTCAGCCTTTGTCTAGTTTTATCACTATCTTCTAGTGCTTTGTTACAATTTGTTTGGATTTGTTGTCATGTCTAGTCTGTCTTGATCCTCAGTCCCATTTCTTCTCCCCCATCTCTATTTAGCTTTCTAGTTGTTTGCTGTAGAGACTCTGGTTGGTTTGTAGCTTCTTATAACCTGGATTTTGCTGACTGTATGTATTCCTATACATGTATTCCTTCACTTCTCTGTGCTATTTAAGTTGGTACTTAGATCTGTAAGCTTGATCAGACTTAGATTCAAGAGATTTTGTTTATTCCCTCTGAATGCACATGATGTTTTCCTTTTTATCCTTTAAAAAATACTGATGTGGGCTGGAGAGATGGCTCAGCAGTTAAGAGCTCTTCTGAAGGTTCTGAGTTCAAATCCCAGCAAAAACATGGTCGCTCACAACCATCTGTAATGGGATCTGATGCTCTCTTCTGGTGTGTCTGAAGACAGCTACAGTGTACTCACATATAATAAATAAATTAATTAAAAAATATTGATCTTAGATCATTGGATAGCCAAACTTTACTCTTCTTTAAAGAGGCACTATATCTTAATATCTCCTTGCGGCTTTTTATGATATTGAGAGAATATGGCCATAGTTCTTTTTTTAAATTCATTTATTCCTGTTTTAAAAAATTGTTTTATTTACATTCCAAATGTTGCCCACCTTCCCAGCTCCCCCTCCAAGAGTTCTTCTCCCCATACCCCTTCCCCTTTGCCTCTGAGCGAGTGCTTCCCCCCCTTCAGACCCATGGGGCATCGGGTTCTACAAGATTAGGTGCATCTTTTATTCCTGAATTTAACAGACGTGTGGATCTTGGACATTCTGAGTTGGTTTTTACCTTGGCTCTTTTTTCTTTATTTTTAAAGATTTTTTAAAAAATTTTGGTTTTATGTGTATATATCTATAGGAAGAATACATATATTCATGTATATCAAGTCCCCTCAGATGTAGAGGCTGGCAGTATAAAATTCTCTTGAGTTGGAGTTACAGGAAGTAATAAGCTGCCTGATAAGGGTTTTAGGAACCAAATTGGGGTCCTGTAGCAGAACGGTATGTGTTCTTATCTACCAAACCATCTGTCATATCCCACCTTGACAGTGTCTTGCCCTGAAATTATGAGTTGTGATTTAATTAACTAAATTAACTAACTAACTAAAGAGATGTAATTTTGTTAATTTATTGGTATTTGATGCAGTAGTTTTGTTCCTCAGTAATATATCTTAAATTTTTTGGTATTTTTCAAGAAAGGGTCTCACTGTGCAGCTCTGGCTGTCCTGGAACTCAATATGCAGACCAGGCTGTCCTCAAACTCAAAGAGATCCTCCCGTCTCTATCTTCCAAGTGCTGGGGTTAAAGGTGTGCACCCTACCTCTGGCTCTCAGTAATATTTTAGACTATAAGAGTGTGTTAATCTTTAGTGTCTCTAAATGCTGCTGCTGTCATTACAGTAATTCTTTACTCTGTTCCCTAGAATATTCCAGATGTAGATGAAGAAGGTTTCAGTATTAAACCAGAAGCAAATCAGAATGATATCCTTTTGTGATCTGGGTTCTTAGTTAGTGGGTTGTGTTGGCATAAACATAGCTATAAAAATAATGTCCTACTTAAAGCCTCTTCTGTTTTTAATTAGTGAAGATAGGACTGTTCTTCATTTATATGCTTTGTGAATTTAAGTGAGTAGTTTTATTCCTATCCATATATATTCCTATCCATATGTGCATGCATATGCAAATATATATATATATTTCACTACTCTTATAAGGATCTTTTATTTTTGTATTTATGTGGAAAATCAGTTATTCACCATAAGGTAGAAACTAAATTCTTTAACTCACACTCACATACCAAAGAGAACCATTTCTACTCATCCAGTGACTCTGACTCTGAAGATGAAGAACCAAAGAGGTACCGGATAGAGATCAAGCCCGCGCATCCAAATAACTTGCATCACACAATGGCTTCTTTGGATGAACTGAAAGTATCCATAGGGAATATAACATTGTCCCCAGCAGTATCTGTAAGTATCTGAACATAAGCCAATATGTACTGTGTATAGAACCTTTTAATTTCACTTCATCTACATACAACTGGTTATTTTTTAAAATAATATTTATTTTATTAACGCCTACTTGTGTTGTATATGATGTATGTAGAGGGGAATGTACACATGTGCCACAGGGTTAGGACAACTTTGTAGAGTCAGGTCCCTCACTTGACTGTTACATGGGTTTTGGAGATCAAACTTAAGTTGTGATGCTTGCATGTGTGGCAGGTAATTTTTTCTTACCTGCTGAGATATCATACCACCTATGGTAAATTTTGAGAATAGTAAATAAATAATAAAACTAAAATATTAAGTGAAGTTCAGTATACTGGTTGGGAAAATATTATCATGATTCTTAAAGATTTGTTTGTTTTGTTTTATGTGTGAATTTTGTATACTGTATTTTTTTTTTAACAAAATGAGACTGAACTCAGGCCCTTGAGCTAAATCCCAATGCCCCTCTTTCCCCCTTTTGCTGTCTTGTCTCCTCCTAACCCCAGAGCTTTTAGGTGTATGAATGTTTGCTTGCATGTATGTGTGGATCGTGTCTATGAAGTGACCAAGAAAGACAGAAGTGGGAGTTAGACATCCGGGAACAGAACTAATAGTGTACAGATGGTGTGCAGATAATTGTGATATGCCATGTGGGGGCTGAGAACCGAATCTGGGTCTTCTAGAAGAAGAAGACCCAGTGCTCACAACTGCTGAGCCATCTCTCCAGCTGAGTGTGTAATTTTTATATAGACAAATAAGGCTATTGATTTGGCTTAGTTATGTTCTTGAAAAAATTTGTTTTCTTTTTCTCCCCTCCCCTCCCCTCCCCTCCCCTCCCCTCCTCCTCCCCTCCCCTCCCCCTCCCCTCCCCTCCCCCTCCCCTCCCCTCCCCCTCCCCTCCCCTCCCCTCCCCTCCCCCTTCCCCTCTCCCCCTCCCCTCCTCTCCCTCTCTTCGAGATAGGGTTTCCTTTTATAGCTCTGGCTGTCATGTACTCACTCTTCAGACCAGGTTGGCCTTGAACTCTGGCCTGCCTCCTCCTCCCCTGTGCTGGGACTAAAAATGTAGACCACCACCACCTGATGAAAATATTTTTAAGAAAGTGAAAATGTAGAACATTTGTTATTTGTTATATTGTATAAACAGTGCTGTGTATCTCTGGCAAAAGATTGTGAACTGACAGAATAAATATTTCCTCATTTTATTCTAAAGGGTTTCCTTTGTTTCCAAATCTAATGTAAAAAGCAGTCATGGAAATCAATAAAGGTTGAATTCAGTCTTCCCCCTTTCCCTGCAGTGCTAGAGCTTGAGTCTCTCTTTCCCCTGCAGTGCTAGAGCTTGAGTCTAGGCTTAGCTTATGCTGTGCAAATACTCTACCACGGAGTGACAGTCCTGGTTCTTATTTTGAATTTTTATATTTTTGTCTTTCTCTGTCACATTTGAATTTGAGGAAGAAATAAAATACTAATGTAGCCAGTGAGATGTTTAGCTGTTAAGAGCACTCGCTATGTGCCAAGTTCTATTCGCAGATACCACTTTGGAGGAGTAAACTGACTTTGAAAAGTTGTGTTCTTGTTTCCACCTACATGTGTGCCTGTATTCATACACACATTATCATACACAGTGATAAAATTAAGAATACTATAAAGCCACTGATTTAATATGAATTCAGAAGTATTACAGAGGAGAAAGGCATGTCTTAGAATGAGAAGTTTCTGTGGAAATATGCATATTGTCATTACTTAAAAGCTGTTTTCCATAATAATTTTTGTTATAACACCATTTTATGTATTATATCTAATTTGTATGTGGGCCTTATTTTTTTAATTGCAATATATTATTTTTGAGGTAGGTTGACTAGTATATGCTCCATAGACCAGGCTGGCTTTGAGCTCACAGAGATTTGCCTGTCTCTGCCTCCTGCTAGGACTAAATGCATATACCACCACACCTGGCCCTAATTATACATTCAAAGTTGTGTGTGTGTGTGTGTGTGTGTGTGTGTGTGTGTGTGTGTGTGTAAGTGAAAGTGTTTTTTTTCTTAGCACTCTTATTCTTGTGTATCAATCCATGGGTAGAGCATCTGTCAAGCAGGCATTATGCCCTTACTTTGATGTTCACGAACAAGGAAGGGGAAGAGTAAATATTTTTTGACGGGTGTGGGGGGAAGGGTTCTATAATTAAATTCTCAAGGCCATGCCTCAAAGATTGCTGAAGTGAGGATTTATTTTATTGTTTAACATTAATGAGTGTGTAGTTATAAAGAGACTTGTATATGCGAAGTAGAGAATTATGAACCATTGAAAATTTTTATTGTATAGCAGCATAACTAATTAAAAATACACATAAGCAAAAACTTAAAGGGATGGATATATATTAAAATGTTATAAAGTTCTTTATGAACAGTTGAGGTCGTAGGTATTCTTAAAGCTTTCATGTCTCATGTTTTTTTCTGTTTGCTTTTAAATGAATATTTGTTAATTTCATGCCCAGAAAATAGTCAAAGGGAAAATGTAATAGTGACTCTTGGATTTGAAAAGAAGATGCCTTTGCATGTATGTTGTTGCCCACCTGGTTAACTTGTATAATTTCCTCCCTATCCATGTGTTTTAAGGTGAATATGTTTAGAAGGGAAATAACAAATTATTAAGTGTGAAAAGAAAATTAAATTCTATACTGAACATTGTCTTTCTCTTTCTTTCCATGCACTGCTAGAGACACAGTCCAGTAAGTGCCAGATTTTATATTTTGCCTATTGATTTTTAAAAACTTAAGTATAATAAAACATTTGATTTTTAAAACTTTGTTTCATTTAGATTATTATTGTAATTCTGCTTTAGATATTGATAGTGTTAAAGAACATCTTATTAGGTACATGTACTTTACTTTTGAATTCATTACTACACTAGAAATTACCATGCTTACATTTGGAGGTATATTTATAATTACTGAATTTTTAAACATCTTTTTTGTAAATGCAATTTACAATTTTGTAAATGCAATTTACAATTAAGTATATATGATAAAGACCACATAAACTAGGTTGGTATTAATAACATTTTATCAAATAGTTTGTTACCAAGTTATATTATTTATTTAATAATACTTAAATTTGTGTTTCTGTTTTAGGTGCAGATGAATCGGAATTCATCTAGTAAGTTTGATATAGGAATTGGTTATTTTATGTAAGACTGTCAGGCACATTGCTAGTCCTAGCCTTGTGTAGTTAAGGAATTAACGCTCTTCTCGTATTGCCAGTCTTACTGGCTGACTAGAGGACACTTCATGCAGAAAAGAGGCAGCTGATAGTGTTTCTTGTTACACTAAGAGACATCTTCATTTACCTTACAGAATTTTTGAGAAAACAACAAAGCTAGAGAATAACTTCTGATTAAGAATGTTAAAATAGACTGTTAATTGTTGTCAATGTGACCCTAGCATGTACACACCCCTTAGGGTCAAACTCCAGCATTTTAGAGGAGGAGGAGGTGAGAATGTTGTAGTTTATAATTTCAAAACAATAACTGTATAATACTAAAAATTTTAGGGTATAACTTTTTTTGTAGAATTATACACTAAAAATCAGACTTACTAGGAAACTCTTTTTTGTAATTTTGTAAATAGAATGCTTGATAAGAATTAGTCTTCAGGGCTGGTGAGATGGCTCAGTGGGTAAGAGCACCCGACTGCTCTTCCGAAGGTCCGGAGTTCAAATCCCAGCAACCACATGGTGGCTCACAACCATCTGTATCGAGATCTGACTCTGTCTTCTGGGGTGTCTGAAGACAGCTACAGTGTACTTATATATAATAAATAAATAAATCTTAAAAAAAAAAAAAGAATTAGTCTTCAGAGGCTGGAGAGATGGCTCAGCGGTAAGAGCACTGACTGCTGTTCCGAAGGTCCGGAGTTCAAATCCCAGCAACCACATGGTGGCTCACAACCATCTGTATCGAGATCTGACTCTGTCTTCTGGGGTGTCTGAAGACAGCTACAGTGTACTTATATATAATAAATAAATAAATCTTAAAAAAAAAAAAAGAATTAGTCTTCAGAGGCTGGAGAGATGGCTCAGCGGTAAGAGCACTGACTGCTGTTCCGAAGGTCCCGAGTTCAAATCCCAGCAACCACATGGTGGCTCACAACCATCCGTAATGAGATCTGATGCCCTCTTCTGGGGTGTCTGAAGACAGCTACAATGTACTCACATATAATAAATAAATACATCTTTAAAAAATTAGTCTTCATTAATATTTTAGCACAATTGAAAAGCCCCCCCATTGAATTAATAATAAAGAACAAAATGAGGGTTTACCATTAAAAGGAAATGTCTGATGACAGAAGTTGTAGAGAAAATGTGGCTAAGTGGAGTTGCTGTAAGATGGAAGACAGTGCAGCAAGCACTTTGAGACAGAACAAACATCCAGAAGAAACCAGGGGAAACCAGTGCAAGCAGGTATAGCATACAGTGTGGTACTTACTCCTGATGAGCTGCAGAGCCCATTGGGGATCACTGTAGTCATCAGTTGTTGTTTGATGTAGCAAAAGATGCTCACTGATAAGACCTCACTCAGTGCAGTTCACACTGGTCAGATGCTTTCCTCAGAGCTGCAGAATGCAGCAGAATAGGCTAGGACCTCCTTCAGTAGCTCATCACTATTAATGATTGCATAGTAGTCAGTAGTATATTCTGAGAATGTGAAACTACTGTAGGACTCATCATTTAAAATTCTTACGTAGAATACACACAAGTATTTACACATCTCTTCTAATTTTTCTTATTACTTATTTATTTTTGAGATAAGGTTTCTCTGTATAGTCCTGGAACTCGCTATGTAGACCAGGCTGGCCTTGAAGTCATGGAGATTTCACCTGTCTCTGCCCTCTGGAGTATTAGAATTAAAGACATGAACCACCATGCCCAGCTCTTATAATTTTTAAAGTTACAGTCCATGTTTTCTTTTATAAAGCTAATAAAAAGAATAAAAAATCGGCAGACATTCAGCTTTGTTTTTTTTTCACAATTGTTTTTGTTTATTTTTCCTATTCCAAAATTTCTAAGTTGTTTTTAGCATTGGACTATGTAAGTATATAGAAGAACTTTTAATTAAAATATTTTTTGTCTCAGATGATTAGTTTTTCATAATACTTTAATTTTTTAATTAGATGAAGAATTAACAAAATCAAAGCCGTCTTCTCTACCCACTGAGTAAGTTTGCTGTTTATTTCTTTTAATAGACTTTATTATAGACTGTATTATATCAGGCAATTTTAGGCCGAAATCAAAACTGGGTGAAAGGTACAAAGATTGCCCTTATAAATTCCCTACTCTTAATATGCCAAGCTTCCTTGTCAGAATCCCGTCCCAGATTCGTACATCTGTTCCTGTTGCTGACCGTGCATCTTGAAATGGATCATCCAGAGAACACCAGAGGGTCAATCTCAGTCGTGTACATCCTGTGGGTTGGAGCAGCTCTCTCTGTTTTCCTCTCTGCCGCCCTGCCTAGTCCCTCTGGGCAGTTCTTACAGGACTGGCATTGTATGACATAACCTGTATTCGTACTGTGTAGAAATCCCATGCTCTGCTTAGTTAGCCCTTCTTCTCTTTTTTTTTTTTTTTAAGCCACTTTTAGATTTAAGTATTGACTTTTGTCTTCTTTTTCTTTTTCTAGAATTTTGCAGTTATATGTTAGTCATATTGTTTTCTGAACTGTAAAATTTATGTTGGAGCTTTTAGATATTTTAATTTCTTTTCGTGTGAAACTTTTCCTAAAAAACAAAACAAAACAAAAGTGCAGTTGTCCTTGGTAGCTGTATTGCTTCCTAACAAATGTTGGTGTCTTCAGTTCACGCATAATATGTTTTCAGCTTTCTATGGGAATTTTCTCATTTCTCTTTCTCATGTCCCCTTCACTTTTGGTTGGGACTTTGTAAAATGGACCATATGTCATGAGCTTCAAGATCTAGTATCTGAGGATGAAAAGGCAAGAAGCCAGATAGCCATCTCGCTAGCTCCTAAAACAGAAGGAAAATAAATTGTTAGCCGGTGTTCCCTTCTCACCTCTGTTCCAGGAAGAGTACTTTGTTTGAGCTAATGTTTTTATGTGAGTGAGCGTTCAGCTTAGTGAAGTGGGTAGTTTCAGGCTGTTAGGTGCTTGTGAGGTACGAAATGAGGACAGTGGTGGTATTTGTTGTATTTATAACTTTGAAAGATAAGTTGTTTAGCATCTAAAGCTTAAATCTTTAGATTTCGCTTACGTAGCTACAATAAATAGTAGGCTTTATTGTACAAGGTGGGACATATTTGCTTTGGTGCATGTTGAGATATTAGATAGCTGATTCTAGGTCATTGTAATAATTTTGACAGAATAGACCTACATTCTATTCAGAATTTCTTACAGATTTCACTTGTTTTGATCTCAGACTGTTTAGAATCTATTAGCTCTGTCTATCAGGTAGCTCATCCACATTGCTGCTTTTCTTCAGTTGTAAATCCAGAATCATTGTTCTCCACACTCAATTTGAGTTTAGCAAGGTTTGATCAAAGAAGATTAATCCTTATCACTTTCCCTGCCAACAAGATGTTATATTGTAAACTCTGCTTCATGCTGTTGGCTAAGTCTATTGACTATATTTCTCAGTGTGTCTTACTATTTAATCACATTGATTGAACTGTTAGAATTTTGTAGAACAAAAATAAATGGTTTTATGCTAACAATAATCTTTCTAATCATTGTTCTTAAAATGTTACTCTAGGAAAGGGACCAATGATTTACTTGCTTGG
Organism: Mus musculus; assembly: GCF_000001635.26. Taxonomy (NCBI): domain Eukaryota; kingdom Metazoa; phylum Chordata; class Mammalia; order Rodentia; family Muridae; genus Mus; species Mus musculus. The sequence continues at coordinate 98,748,276 of NC_000079.6, read as the reverse complement.
GATCCCCTGTTCGGATCGTCGCTTGAGTCATCTTCAGCTCCACTAACTTCGTCATCATCGGGTAAAAAAAAGAACCCTGATAAAATAAAATATATGTATATAAGCGATGTCTTATTTTTGGGAATATAGTAGCAGCATTTTCCCCCGAATGATACTATTTATTATGTTTAATCATCTGTAGCTTTTCTTCTTAAGTTTGTCATCCAGTAATAGTGAGTTCCATCACTACTACCACTGTAAAAGATGGAGCCCCAGAACACTTAAGAATGGAAATCATCAGAACCATCTCTCTTCTGTCAGCGGCTTCTAAAGCACTGTCTATGGAGCTATGTGCAGATGCAATATTCATTTATAAACACTAGTACTAATAAAGATTCTTACTAGTTTTTTAAATAAAGGAATTCTGATTATTGGAAAGAATTGAATTTCATACTTTACATGACTTGGCTTAAGTCCATTTGAAATGCCACTTGGACAGGCTTCCTGGTGAGTAACTCATGTGTAAAGGCCTCTGCTGTGGCAAGCCCATTAACAAGCTTGATGTGTTGAGTCTAGTTCAGTGCTAGTTCCACAGATATGACCATATCTTTAAAATACTACTTAATAGCACAGGCAAGTGTTGTAGCCATTCAGGGTGGTATACATTTCTTCAGAATATACTGTCAAATGCAGGGACAGGGACATCATGAAAAGACTGGTATCATTTGGAAGAAGGCAGCAGCCTCTGAATCCAGATTTGATATTTTACCAGCTTTTGGCTGCCTTCTTTAAATGTGAATGAATACATACTTTCAGATGTGATGTGCTTTCTAATAATTCCTTCTGTGGGTTTATTTTCCATCCTGTGAGTGCCTTTTCTTTTGCTTTCTTCCTACTTGCCTTCAGTGACTACCAAGGACCCTTAGCTTTGGATTTTATTTTCTCATGCATTTACGTAGGCTGGTATTTACATGTTTTGAATTTTATACATTTGTAAATATAGAGAATTCGCCAAATATATTTTTCTACTCACTATATTTTTTAATGTTTGAATTATAGTACATAGTTTTTAGTGGATCAAAGGTTTTGAAAATCATTCTATTTGGAAATAATTTAAGGGCCAGTGCGATGACTCATCAGGTGGCACTGTGGTCAAGCTTATGACCTGAGTTTCATCTCTGGCGCCCATATGGTAGAAGAGAGCTGATTCCCACACCTTGTCCTCAAACTTAGTTGGGGTTTCATTGCTGTGAAGAGTCACCATGACCAACGCAGCTCTTACAAAGCAAAGCATTTAATTGGGGCTGGCTTACAGGTTCAGAGCTTTAGTCCATTATCATGGCAAGAGAGATGGTAGTGTACAGGCAGACATGATGGAGGAGCCGAGAGGATTAGATTACATCCTAACCCACAGGCAGCAGAAGGAGACAATACCACACTGGGCATAACTTTATCATAGGAGACCTTAATGCTCACCCCCACAGTGACACACTTCCTCCAACAAGGTCACACCTACACCTAATAGTGCTAGTTCCTGTGGGTCAAGCATTCAAACACATGAGTCTACAGGAGCCATTCCTATTTAACCCACCATATGCACACACTCAAAACTAAATTAATAATCTTATAAAGAGTGTTTAAGTATCTGGTTCTGTAATTCATTCCTGCTTTGATTTTTTTTTTTTTATACACACACACACACACACATTTGACTTTTGTTGATATGCATTTAAAATTTATTTAATATGATAAAGGTAGTTAAGTAGGGATACTGCTTTTCAAAATTATTAAATGTTACAAATGGCATTGACAGACAACACTAAATTCATACAGGATTTAAGAAGAATGAAAATATAAAAAATGAGTTTTACTATTTTGGGGTAATACTTTTAGCAAATTAATAAAGTAATTGTTTAATTATTATGGGTAATATTTCAATGTAGCTCTACTTAAGTCAGATCACAGAGTTTAATTAAGGTTAAATGTGTTAATTGGCATTCGCATTATTCTGCAGGCACAGCTGCAAAGCCTTGATCTCACATTTGGCTCTGTGAATTAGATATGTTGATAGTAAACCAAAGATATTTGAACTTGAATTAGTTTAGTATTATCAACTGATCTATCAGATTTAATTTTTATATATGTTTTAAAAGTTGTAAAAGGAATAAAATTTCTGTGTGCATCAGTTTTGTTGAAAGATTTAATTACTGTTTTGAGGATTATTGTGAATATCAGCAGTACCTTTGATAAAAGAATATTTGATGGATAGAGCCTCAGTGTTTCAACAAATATCCTTGAGTATATTAGCACTAGATCTTTGAATTGTCTTGTCTTTATCTAAGGATTGCTACACACTGATGATTTTCTTAAAATTCCCTTCTCTCTCCCATCAGCCAGACCCACGACACCTCTCTCTTTAGGCACCCTTGTTCCACCTCCAAGGCCTGCTTCCAGACCAAAGCTTGCTTCAGGAAAACTGAGTGGGATCAATGAAATAGTATGTACTCAAGGTTTTTTATAAAATTACATAACTGTGTTCAGTCCTTTATTTGTTTTTGAGACAGGGTCTCAGTGTGTGGCCCTGGCTGTCCTGGAGCTCATCATGTAGACTAGGCTGCCTCAGACTCAACAAAGATCCATCTGCCTCTGCCTTTCAGGTGCTGAGATAGAAAGGATTAAACTGGGCTCTAAAAATTATATCATTATCTTGACTTAGGATCTTTCTATATGCCCATGCATAGTCAAATGCTTTTTTCTAAACCTCTTAAAGAATAGAAACTTTCTCCAGTCATACTTCTCTCTCTCATATAACCTCAAAAACCATACTAGCAAAGCAACAAACTGCCTAGGATGACAGAGGTTTCCTTTTAAAGAGTTGGTGTATTATACAGCCAGTGTCCATTGACTCAAAATAAGCAAGTCCATGGAATCCTTGCCTAAGAGCAATATGTAAGGGAAAAAAAGTGTTATGTTTTAGCCCTTACTGTTAGGAGATTCCCAGGGGCATCTGTCTATTCTAGCTTTATTTTATACATAGGAGACTGGAGTCCACTGCACTTAGGTGATATAAAAGTACAAAATAATAATGAGCACTGGTTTTCTAAAGTATCAGTAATGGCAGGACATCTGTGAGTTCCCAAGCCAGCCTTTGTGCCTTCTGTGTGTTCTGTGTTGTTTTGTCTTTTACACTGATTGCTACAATTACAATTTCTGAAACCCACACTTATCTTTTTCCCTTCTTACCTATTTCTAGCAGTGCAGTCATTGGGGTTGACTCTTTAAGTTGAATGTAAAGGAAACTTCAACGTGTCTCAGCCTCTGTCACCATACCAGCTGTGTCTGTCCAACCACTCCAAACTATCTGGTGTTCACCAAACACAATATGCTCTTTATTCTTTCTTTTGTTTTCTTTCATGCCTGGGGAGGGGCTGTAAAAGAGATAGGAGTGAACTTTGAGCCTTGTGCATGATAAGCACACACACTACCTTTGAGTTGGTTCTTGTTATTTTCCACATCTACATTTTCTTATTGTACTCCTCCATTTGAAGTGACAGTTTTCACTAAGGCAAAAATGGCCTTTTTCTTTAAGACCCAGCTATTTTCCATCATCTGCCTATGGTCACTCCTTCAGCAAATTTTATCATTCTTTGCTTACTTCCATATACTTGAATTTTTGTTAGAGTGCATCTCACATTGCTGTACCTTTTACTGCATGATGTGTTAGCCAGCTTCATGTCCACAGTAGTTTGCATAAAGCCTATAACATGGTATCTAGATAGGAAATGTACTTTTTTGAGTGGAAGGTCAAATGTAGAAGTGACAGACTCTTAAATTAATGTGCTATTCCAGTGAGCTGACTTACTGGAAGTAAGATAAAGACTAGGTGCAAGCTATCAAGGAGATGGTTAATTTAAGTAATAGTTTTAAATTTTTTATTTATTTTTGTATTTTATTCATGAATCCTCTGTCTGCCTACATGCCAGAAGAAAGCATTACAGATGGTTGTGAGCCACCATGTGGATGCTGGGAATTGAACTCAGGACCTCTGGAAGAGCAGCCCTTAACTGCTGAGCCCTCTTTCCAGCTCAAATCACTAATTTGTAACATGCTGAGTACAGATCATGACTCACTTGGATTTTTTTTGTGACTATCTTTTGTGAATTATTTTTGCTTTATTGTTTTCAAGCTTTTGTAAAAGTAGTAGCATCTACTTTGGGCAACTTAACAACCACCTATCACTCCAGCCCAGGGGATCTAGTGCCCTTATCTGGCCTCTATGGGCACTCACATATCTATTGCATTCAAACACACACATAAACAGAAAAACAAAAAGATTGGAAACATGCCTTTTAAAACTTAACTAGAACATTTAAAATTTGTTTTTTCTTATTTTGTGACTTATCTGTTATTACTGATAGGATACAGAGAACTAATCTCATGTGTATAGAAATAAATAGTGTACATAATCTTTCTGGGAAGCAGTTTGGTGGTATATGAAGAACTTTTATTTCACTTACGAGTACTATATTAAGTGTACTTTTAAAATATAGAGATTATTTTATGTACAAATCTTCTTGATAGCATTGTTTTAAAATAGCCCTTTCAGGTTTCAGTATATTCTTGGAAGTGATTTGACATAACTTCTAACATCTAGTTAAACTCATGCTAAAGTTGAATGGTTTGTTATGACTTAAAGTTTTCTCTTAAAGGAAGGAGGACTTTCTTTAGCATTTGATAAGTAACTTTTTGTTTTTAAGCCCAGGCCATTCAGCCCACCTGTAACTTCCAACACCAGCCCACCTCCTACTGCTCCCTTAGCCCGAGCCGAGAGCAGCTCCTCTATCTCCTCGTCTGCCTCGTTGAGTGCTGCCAACACTCCAACAGTAGGTGAGTGGCTATTGTTGATTATGAAAGTTGGCACACACAACATTGGGTTTACGTTTACACATGTGAAAAATATGCATACACATATTGTTTTGTAGTTGTTTTGTGGAAGCAGTCTTTCTACGTAGCCCTGGCTGACCTGGAGCTCACAGGGATCTGCCTGCCCCTTCCTCTGCCTCTGCCTCTGCCTCTATGTCTGCTGGGAAAGATTAAAGGCATATGCCACCACATGCAGTACCACAAATATTGTTTTAGAAGATCTTAAATTTTTTAGTTTTACATATAAAAACTAGTGTCAGTTTTTATCACTGAGCAGTCTATATTTATGGTTCCCACTCTAGTAGTTTTAGTAGATGCAGCCAAAGTAATTCTCCGGCCAAACAGTTGTGGGTGACTCCAGTATTAGCAGCTGGTGAGCCATCTTACTAAGACTTTGATTAAGATAAAAGGAGACACACACATACCCTTTTTTCTCTTCTCTAGTGAGAAGTGAAGAGTTTAACATCAGAAATTTTTTTTTCTGGACATACACTTGACACTTGTGAAATTGACTACATTTTTTCTGTTTTAGTTATTATTTTCTAGACTAGGAGTATTTAACTATTTAACTGAAACTCTTAAGAATTTGTCAATATATAAATTGCTGGTCTGTATAAATTACTAAAGGAATATTGTACAATGCAGTCAGTTCTACTGTGAATTCACAGTTACATTCTTAAAGTTTGTGTTTGGGGGCCTGAAAAGATAGTTGAAATAATAATAGAGCGCCTACTGCTCTTGTAGAAGACCCAGGCTTGATTTCCAGCACAAACAAGGCTGCTCACAACTACCTGTAACTTCATTTCTGGAGGATCTTGACCTAGATTCATTTAGAATCATGTTGTACACATGCATACACTCAAACATACACAAAAAAGGAAAACAAAGTTCGTGTTTGAAATTTTCTTGGAACATTTTATTCAATGAAAGAATGTTGTGTGCTTGTGGTGAATTATTCTATAGAAATTTAATCACAAAATTAAAAATAAGTTATTGGGCTGAGTGAGGTAATCCAATCACAAAAGAAGTCATTAGATATGCACTCACTGATAAGTGGATATTAGCCCAGAAACTTAGAATACCCAAGATGCAATTTGCAAAACACAAGAAAATCAAGAAGAGGGAAGACCAATGGGTGGATATTTCATTCCTCCTTAGAATAGGGAACAAAATACCCATGAAAGGAGTTACAGGAGCTAAGATGAAAGGATAGACTATCCAGAGACTACCCCACCCAGGGATTCATCCCATAATCAGCCACCAAATCCAGACACTATAGCATATGCCAGCAAGATTTTCCTGAAGGGACCCTGTTATAGCTGTCTCATGTGAACCTATGCCAGTGCCTGGCAAATATAGAAGTGGATGCTCACAGTCAGCTATTGGATGGAACACAGGGCCCCCAATGGAGGAGCTAGAGAAAGTACCCAAGGAGCTGAAGGGGTCTGCAACCCTATAGGTGGAACAACAATATGAATTAACCAGTACCCCCGGAGCTCATGTCTCTAGCTGCATGTGTAGCAGAAGATGGCCTAGTCGGCCATCACTGGGAAGAGAGGCTGGTCTTGCAAACTTTATATGCCCCAGTACAGGGGAATGCCAGGGCCAAGAAGCAGGAGTGGGTGGGTAGGGGAGCAGGGCGGAGCGGGGGGGGGGGTGGGGTGGGGGATAGCATTTGAAAAATATATAAAGAAAATATCTAATAAAAAAGTTATTGGGCTGAAATTATTTATATAATTAAATCTTAACAAAGAAGAACCAATGTTTTTGAAAATCTGCACCTAGATTTTGCCCAATTTATTTTTAGCATTGTCTCCTTTATTCAGGCTTCTTACAAAGTTCTCATTACTTTTTAACCCAATGTCACTGTGAAAACAGACACATAGCTGCTGAATCGCACCAGCTGTGTTTCAGGGGCAGCTGTTTGCATCTCAGTCATAGCTGCTCGCTCTTGCTGTCCTGGTCCTCCAAGCATCTGTGTCACCTGGGCCCCAATAGAAATGTAGACATTTAAACTCACACACTCAGTACTGCTTTTACATTGTTTCCTAGTGATTGTGGTACAAGCTGTTTATGAATGACCTATAATTAAGCTAATTTAATTAAATCCAGTTCAATTTTTCAAAACTGAATTATAAGGAATGTATCCTGTTGGTTTGATGATTGCATGAGTATAGGCTTGACAGAAATGTAAGCGGTTTGATTTCTAAATGTTCAAGCCTGATGCTACCATTTTATTTTACATGCCTTGTACATTTTCCCATTTTAAATTATGTAATTGAGTATAACTAGTAAGTTTGTTCTTTGAATGAACAGCCTTATTTTTGTTTGTACATGTGGTTTTCTTTTTTTTTTGTTGTTTCCACAAAATCTATACTTTAGTCATAAGAAAAGATTGGCTCTACTAGAAATTCAGCAGGTAGCTTGAGTAACCAAAATAAGCTTTAGCCTTTTCTTTGCATATGGGTATGTCCAGCTTTCTGACATCTGCATAGCATTGTGATCTATAAGCATGTTGGGTTGCAGTCACATCTACCCTGGGATGCATACATTCCATTAGATGTGCCTGTTTCAGAAGGTTGTGTGATAGAAATGCTAGGTTGATTTTGATTGAGATGGTATGAATTTGTTTATTGTTCTAGTCCCTAATATTGGCAGTAGGAAATCTAGTAGCATGAGACAGGCAAGGACGATTGATATCAAGTTTTTGCAGTAGTGGTGTTCAGTCTATCTAAAAAGTTCTTTCTTTGTTATGACTGTTCAACTCTGTTGAGATTTGAAGTTGTTGACTTTTCTTGTTTCTTGAAAATGTTTTCTTTCCCTGCAATATTTTATCTTATTTAAATGTGATAGAAGATGATAATTTGATTGGGACACTCTCTGAAATTGAAAAGCACTGTGAAACAACACCAGGTATTGTATCAGAAGCAAATATACATGTGACTAATGCTCCTAAAATATTTCACTTGTTTTTTTCCCTTTTCTAGCAATGTATGGTGTATCAGCAGTTAAGAATATAACCCTAAGATTAACTATCTCAATTTTGTGCTAATTATGTTCAATCACTGTATGAGACCAGGTCTTTGGTTATAAAAATGCGTACTGATCTTGCATTTTCTTCCATCTTGCCTAACTAAGTATTAAAAATCAACAGGTTGGAACTCTCAGCCTATCAGAATAGAGGGACTAGAAAAGAAACAAAGTATGTCACCCTTGACAGTGTTATAAAAAGGGCTGGAGATTTGGCTCAGCAGTTAAGAGCACTGGCTGCTCTTGCAGAGGAGCAGGTTTCAATTCCCAGAATCCTTGTGCTGACTAAACTGTCTATAACTCTAGTTCTAGGTGTTGTAGCCACTCATTACATTCAGGCAAAACACTGATGCATACATATCAAATAAAAATAAATAATACTTGCACTATGAGAGCAAAGGCCACGTGGGTACTGTGCTGACAGGAAGTACACATGAATACTCAGTGTAGAAGGAAAGTACTCTGTGTCCTGCTTGTCCCGATGCTTACGTGCTTTGTAGTTTCAGAACTTAACGCCTTCTAAATATGTAGCAATTAATCCAAACTGGGAATGAAAGCGTCCTTAGTACACATTGTTTTCACTTCCAAAAAAAATGCATAACTAGAAATGTAGAACAAGCTTATTGTTCAGGCAGGTAAATATTTCCTTTGCAAGTTCATTATTTTGAAGTATACATGTACATTATTTTTTGAAAACAAAAATGTAATTAAAACAAAAACTAAAAAAGAAAAGAGAAATGAGAATATATTTAATGGTAAAGTGGTTTTTGAGCTCCCCCCAACCTTCTAACTCTTTGCTTGCTTGTATTTCATAAGAAGCATTGCAGTTTATGGGGAAATTAGTTCAAGAATTATCATTATATGACCAAATTGGAAAACTTCAATGAATATCTGACTTGGCAAAATATTTTTCTTTTTTTAGTTTAGTATTGTGTACGAAACTGCTTGTCAGTGCTCTGTCAGCATTCCTGTGTGAGTGTGTGTGTGTGTGTGTGTGTGTGTGTGTGTGTGTGTGTGTGTACAGTTACATGTGTGCACACGGAGGCCAGAGATCAACAGCAGATGTGATCCTTGATTGTAGTATACCTTAATTTTTTGAGACAGGGTCTTCACTAATTTTGCTAAATCGACTGGCCAGCAAGTTCTGGGGATCCACCTGTCCTCTGCTCTCTATAGTTTGTAACTGGGGTTCCAAACATGCACTGCCATGCCTGACCTCTTTGTATGGGGGCTGGCTATCAAAATGTAGGTCCTTATGCTTTTGTAGCCAGCACTTTATTAACTGAGCCGTCTTCTCAGCCTGGTTTCTTTTGATTTTTATAGTCAAAGGAATAGCAGGTGCTGATTTATCTTTGTGTGCTGATGTTTATTTGTGGGCTACTCAAAGGGAAAATATGAATCTCATGTTTGTGGTACCATACAGGACTAGTTCATATAACCTTGAAGTGATAGAAAGAAAAGCCATGGATGTTCAAGTCCCTTATATAAAATGGCCACTGTGTGTTTATGTAGCCTGTACACATCCTCCTACCTACTTTAAGTCATCTTCACATTACGTAGAATATGTAGAACAAGATAAATGCTATCTAGATATTTGTTATACTGTGTTGTTTAGGGAGTGAAGAGAACAAAAATAGTGTTTTCTCACATATCCTGTGTGCTGAACCTACAAATGCAGAACTTTCAGGCTCCGAGGACCAGCTGTGTAGTTCTTACTAAGAAAGTCATTGGGCTGGAATATAGATCACAAACCTTGCTTCTTATGTACGAGTCCTTGAGTTTGATCCTTGGAACTGCCAGACAAAACGAATCACAAAAAAGCAGAATAACACATGTTGGCAAAGATTTGGTGGAAATTGATAAGCTCTTTGCACTGTGGTAGGACTCAATTTTATAGCCATGGTGGAGAACAAAATGTCAGCTCATCAGAAAATTAACAAAATCAATTGTATGCTCTAGCAGCTTGACATCTAGGTAGACATCCAAAATAGTGAAAAGCAGGAACTCAAAGAGGTAGCTTGCTTGCTTCTTCCTTTCCTTTCCTTTCCTTTCCTTTCCTTTCCTTTCCTTTCCTTTCCTTTCCTTTCCTTTCCTTTCCTTCCCTTTCCTTTCCTTCCCTTTTTTCCCTTTTTTCCCTTTTTTCCCTTTTTTCCCTTTTTTCCCCTTTTTCCCCTTTTTCTCCTTTTTCCCCTTTTTCCCCTTTTTCCCCTTTTCCCCTTTTTCCCCTTTTTCCCCTTTTTCCCCTTTTTCCCCTTTTTCCCCTTTTTCCCCCTTTTCCCCTTTTTCCCCCTTTTCCCCCTTTTCCCCTTTTTCCCCCTTTTCCCCCTTTTCCCCCTTTTCCCCTTTTTCCCCTTTTTCCCCTTTTTCCCTTTTTTCCCTTTTCCTTTCCTTTCCTTTCCTTTCCTTTCCTTTCCTTTCCTTTTTTCCCTTTTTTCCCTTTTTTCCCTTTTTTCCCTTTTTTCCCTTTTCCTTTTTTCCTTTCCTTTCCTTTCCTTTCCTTTCCTTTCCTTTCCTTTCCTTTCCTTTCCTTTCCTTCTTAAAGTTTATTTATTTTATGTATATGAGTACACTGTGGCTGTCTTCAGACACACCAGAAGAGGGCATCAGATCCCATTAAAGATGGTTGTGAGCCACCATGTGGTAGCTGAGAATTGAACTCAGGACCTCTGGTAGAGCAGTCAGTGCTCTTAACTCCTGAGCCACCTCTCCAGCCCAAGGTAGTTTCTTTACACCCAGTTGTAACAATACTATTAGCCATAGCATTTACAGTAGCAAAAAATGGAAGCATAAAAAAATGTAATATGTGTGTGCCATAGAATATTTAGCCTCTGACATACTGCAATATGAATATTAAGTATATCGTGCTATTACATATTATTTGATCTAATTTCTATGAGTTTCTTAGAGTCAGGCTCATGGATAGAAACTACAGTGGTGGTTGCCAGGTGTGGGTAAAGTAGGGGTGTGGGATGGAGGGTAGTTGGTTAATAGGTACAGAGGCTTAGCTGTGTATGGTTGATGGGATGGTTGTGCAGTATTGTTTGGTTTTTCTTTCTTGTACTTTAACCATGTCCTAAAAATTGGTAAGACCAGCAAGACCTGCCTCAAAAAGTCAAAGAAAATATTGGAGGTAGGAGTTAAGATTACAACTTTTGTTACATATTTTACCATAGTTTTTGGGGGAAAAGAAACCTAAGTGTGAAAGACTTGTCTGGTTCTAGGCAATTTAGATATAGTTTACTTTACCTGTAGTGACTGCTGCTATTTGTGAGTAAGTTTTGATATTCTTATTTTCACATTGTGTTATTTATTGTTCATGTTAGAGCGTATACCTTTCCCAATGTCCAAAAATACCAGTTTTGATCTCCGTGTAGTTTTTATCACTAAAGCTATTTTCATAACAATAGAGATTTATTTATTTATTTATTTATTGTTTTTCGGGACAGGGTTTCTCTGTGTAGCCCTGGCTGTCCTGGAACTCACTCTGTAGACCAGGCTGGCCTTGAACTCAGAAATCCCCCTGGCTCTGCCTTCCAAGTGCTGGAATTAAAGACATGCGCCACCACGCCTGGCAATAAAGAACTTTTTAAATCAAAATTCCTTCAAAGTCTAGAACAACAGATCTTGGCCTCTTAAGCGTATAGAACCTTTGTTGTCACTATTTGTAAGATTAAGTTTGGTTGCAAGGCATTAGGCACTATAGTTAAATGAATGCTCAACTTTGGGAAGTTGTTGCAGGAATTGTAGAGCATATGTTTGAAGAGTGCATCTGTGCAGAAAGACAGGCAGTGTGCTGTCTCGGTGGGGAGGTACTTAGTTTAGATTAAAAAACAATATGAAACAAGCCCTGCTATTCTTGTATTGAACACTTTGCTCCCAAACTGGTGACACTGAAAGATTTTGCAAGTTAGTACAAAGTGTCTAGGACCTACATAGACAGAGGGTAAGTCTTAGCCTGTAAAGGTTATTTGTGCCTGGTCCTGTCCCTTTCTCTCTCCATGCTTCCTATCATCCCCACCTCATGCTTTTGCCACCATGATTCTCTGTTGAAGCATATGAGGCCAACCTCACTGGACTAAGCCCTGTGTGTGAAACCGTGAGCCAGTGTAAATAATTGTTCTAGAGTTGTGTCAGATGTTTGGCCACAGTGACCATAAAAATAGCTGAACATCAAATTAGTTCACAGGTTTGTTCAGTGTTTTATTATATTTTAAAATCACAGTCTTTATGTGATATAGTTCAAAAGGTGTTTTGACTGAATGAAAATTAAATTGGCTTTTAAAGTAATAATTTTTAGTGTCAGACATTTATTCAGGCATAGTACTATGGGATTGTAATATAAGATAAACACCTGCAATTTAGAAATTGAAAGTCTGAAATCCAAAAGTCTGTATGATGATAATTCTCAAAACAGTTTGGTTGGGGGGGACACATTTTCGATTTGAAGCTTTTAGGATAGGGATGATGGAGGTTGATGAAGATAATGCAAATACTATAAGATAGGAAACACTCCAAAATCTGACAGAGGTCTGACACCAAGCGGTCCAAACACAGACAATATTTAAGTTAGGGTATATAAGCATCAAAGAGGGATTTAGAAAGCATTGTAGTAACAAGTAGGGTATGAACTGTTATTATTTGGAGGAACATAACAGCAAAAATCTAACATGATGGCCTGAAGTGTCTGATTGGTAAACCTATTAAAAAATGATATTTGGGCTGGAGAGATGACTCAGTGGTTAAGAGCACTGACTGTTCTTCCAGAGGTGCTGAGTTCAAATCCCAGCAACCACATGGTGGCTCATAACCATCTGTAATGGGATCTGATGACCTCTTCTGGTGTGTCTGAAGACAGTGCACTCACACATTTTATATATATATATAAAAGAAATTGGTATTTGAAGGTTTTTGGAGGCTGCAGTAATTACGTTAGCTTTTCAAATCAATGGCCTTTACCTTTTGATATTTCTTAACCATCCTGTGTCTTAAAAGTCAGTTTTATAGCCTTCTGGACTTATGTGTGTGTGTTTCACATTATGTTCTAATTTGTTTCTTGGTGTCTTTCTTAACCTCTAGGTTTATACTTGTAGAATTACTGAAACCAGTAATAAGTTCTTTTGTGAAAACCTAACATGAATCTGTCCGGTATTTATGGTATGACTCTTAGTATTTGTATGTTAGAATGATTTAACAAATGAATTATATCTGTTCTAGGTGTATCACGGGGTCCCAGCCCGGTCAGCCTTGGAAACCAGGACACTTTACCTGTGGCAATCGCCCTTACAGAATCTGTCAACGCCTACTTTAAAGGAGCAGATCCTACCAAGTTAGTTTTAAATATACATCAGCACTTGTGTTAGGTGTGGGGCAGGAATTGGGGCTTAGTGGTAAATTTTAAATTATTCTTTGATATTTTTTTTTGTGTAGTTGGCTATATGTGTGTGTGTGCGTATGTGTGTGTGTGTGTGTGTGTGTGTGTGTGTGTGTGTGTGTATACACACATACATATACATATATATATATATATATATATATATATACACATATATATATATATACACACACACACACATATACATACAGACATTTCCTACACACATGTTTTAGCATCTTGCTTTTGAGAAAAGTTACATCTGCTTTAAGACTTTGCTTTTGTTTGATGTGTATATGCTCCCCTGAATACACGTATGTTACCCACAAAGGCTGGAAGAGGGCATTGGAGTCCCTGGAACTGGAATGAACTGCTTGATGTGGCTGCTAGGAGCTGGACTTGGGTCCACTATAAGAGCAGCAAGCACTCTTTATTTTCCAAGCTATTTCCAGCCTCCATTCCTACTGTCTCACTAAAGTATTCAGCATATATTCATTCACAAAGTACTTGAGCGCTCACTATGTGTAAGACCTTTTTTTTCTCCCTCCCTCCCTTCCTCGTTTCTTCCTTCCTTCGTTTGTTTTGGTTATTCACGAGACAGGGTCTTTCTGTGTGCCCCTGGCTGGCCTGGAAGTCAGAGATCCACTTGCCTCTGCCTTCCAACTGCTTGGTATTACAGGTGTGCACTATTACACTAGTAAGTCTCTTGATAAGTACTAAAGCTACTTCAGAAAACAGAGGTCTCCTGAGCTTGCATTATAGTAAAGAAAACATCGGAGAAGCAGATAGAGTATGCATTGATACATGTTACTAAGAGGGGCGTATGAAGGTGGAAAATTACAGTAGGGAAAAAAGCTTTTGGAGATTTTAAGCAGCTATTTGAAAAATACAGTGGAGCAAACCATTCACTCTTGGGAGAGGATCTTGGGTAAAGGCATGCTTGGAAAACTCAGGAGACGGTGAAGGGAGGTAGGTCACTGCATAGGAAAAGGTTGAGGATGCATCCAGAGAGGGCCCAGGCCAGATCGGCTGTTGTAGGTCATGGTAAGGAATTGGGAATTCAACTGTAGTAAGGCAACATGGCAAGTGGACACTCTTGAGTTGAGAGGTCATGAAGTTATTTGTGGTTTTGTAATATTCTGGCTGTTCTTTGGAGAATTAAACTCAAGAAAAATAAGATTAGCCGCAGAAACCCAGATAAGAGATGGTGGTGACTTGAATATTAGCAGGAAAAGTTATAAGTGGTTATGAAGATTTGTTGAGATTAGAATGTGGTTTGAAGTACTTGTTGAGTGCTATTAATGTGGACAAGTTGGTAGCTTCACACATGATTCTGGAGCTCACTGAGTAAGTGTAGACTTGAGGAGAAATAGAGGCCCTGAGGTTAGAGGCCCTGAGGTGGTAGAACCGTGAGTGACTAGACAGGGGCAGATTACCATATCACGCTCAGGGAGCAGATGGGAGAGGTGTGGCCATGTGGACGTTTCTCATTCACAGTCAGCTGTGCCAATGTGGGGAGGAAGCTAATTTAGCCAAGGCTGTTGAGCTAAGTCTTAGTGAAGGTGTAAGGAGAGTTATACAAAGGAGGGTGTCTAGTGAGGAACCTGGAGATTCACAGATGGTGTGTAAGGGTGTGATGTTTAAAAGGCTAATGGAAATGGGGTAGGATGGTGAGGAAGTAGGTTGATAATAGATTGGACGAGTTAGACAAATTAGGAATCTGAGTAGATGAGTGAGGATTGTGAAACTATGAAGGGACTGTGGCCTGGCTGAGTGAGCTCAAGGACAGAGCCACTGTAAGAAAGACACTGAAAAGCTAGGTGATGACGGACATTGAAAGGGTCATCTGGATGGATAGTTAGCTTTACAAAAAATTATGCTGGAATAGTGGTGCAAAGAGAGGGGCAGTGAGCCAGGGACCGCTGAGGATGGTCTGCGGGGGATCTAAACAGTACCTTATGAACATGAGTTTCAATGGAAGAAACGGAACAAGAGCAGCCATCACACCAAGCCCAGAGGGCTCAAGAGGAGAAACTATCTGCAAGGAGTTAGTGATGGTGTTACCAGTGGAGCACTCCCTACAGGTCTTCCAAGGATGGCTACCACACACAAAGAAGTATCCTATGTTTATAGTTTTCTAAGACTAATTTACCTTAGTTATAATAAAGGATTTAAATATATATGTGTGTGAGTATGCTTACATAGATACATGTATGTATACACACACCTTTATAGCCAAGCATACTTTTGAGAGATTAGAACGTCTTATCTAAGAACTTGCCAATGTCTTCCCTTGTCAGGTGTATTGTGAAGATCACGGGAGACGTGACAATATCATTTCCCAGTGGGATTATTAAAGTCTTCACCAGCAACCCCTCCCCAGCTGTGCTGTGCTTTAGGGTGAAGAACATCAGCAGGCTGGAGCAGATCCTTCCAAACTCCCAGCTTGTGTTCAGGTTAGTGTGCCGTGCTGCTAAGATTAGCATTGAAGGCTCTTCTTAAGAAGGTTTGCTCTGTGAAATAATGTGGACTTTGAGGACAATGCCAACGGTCTTTGTTACAGGAAAGCAGCTTTTTGCTAGCCTCTTGTTTCCTGTTAGTTCTGCTAGCTGTTTTTCAGGGAAACTGCTGTGCTCTGTTCTTCATCTTCTTAGTTCTCCCTCATCCCACCTTCGGGTTCATTTCTAATAATATTTCCCAGGTCACTGAGTAAATAAAGGAAAGAGAAAGATAAGTCAAATAACAATGTTTCTTACACTTGCAGTGATCCATCACAGTGTGATTCCAACACAAAAG
Organism: Mus musculus; assembly: GCF_000001635.26. Lineage (NCBI taxonomy): Eukaryota > Metazoa > Chordata > Mammalia > Rodentia > Muridae > Mus > Mus musculus. The sequence continues at coordinate 98,732,177 of NC_000079.6, read as the reverse complement.
ATTTTTGGATGAACATGCAAGCTGTTACTATCTACCTCAAGAAGCTATCAGAACAAAATCCAGCTGCTTCTTATTATAATGTAGATGTATTAAAATACCAGGTGAGTGCCCTGTCAACGTGACAACCTTAAATTTACATAGAAACGAGTGGAATCTGGCAGAACACTAAAGGAATAAAATGTCAGAGCCAAACAAGGTCCATTCCAAGAGCGCAAGATTGTTTGAGAAATTGAGAATATGTTAATGACTTTCAGCCACGACCAAGTGTTTACCATGTATTTGTGACTAAACTACTGAGTAAATAGTAGTACATGAATTTAGCCTGGAAATTCCAGTATCATTGTTCTTCATAAAGAAATGCCAAAGCAGTCAACCAAAGTTTAATGTAGCAGACAATTATAGTTTCTATTAATACTACCGTAGTTAAGTGTTTCTAGAGTTTTTATTACTGTTAGATAAGAGTTTAATTCCTGGCAACACACATATGCATGCACACCCATGCTAGAGACAAATTTTCTATTTTCTATTCATGTTTGAATTTTTAATAGTGTAGTGATACTAAAATAACTTGTGTTTCTAAAAGAAACATATGTAATTAGTGCTTGTTAAGCGTTGGGACAAGGTGATGGTAAGCATGATCAGTAAGAAATATTGTTAGGTTAGAAGGAAAGGGGTCTGGACAAAAGAAAATGGCTTCAGGGAGCCCGTTGAGAAAGAAGCTGGAGAGTCAGGAGGAATCATGCCATTCACTATGGTTAAAGTTACTGAATATTGGAAGTTAGAAGTGTATTAATTCTAGGCTTTGGGATCCACATGGGATCCCTCTTTTCTCACTGATGTATATCTAAGTTTTTATAATTTTATATATAATTAGTGATGATTCTTAGAATCCTTTGAAAGGCTTTAGACTTTATAAAAATAAATAATAAAAAATTACTTAATAGAGTGCTGGTTTCTGGGTGCTGTCCCTACTGTGTTGTAAGTCAGATTTCCTGTAGTTGGATCCTGGGGTACTGCATCATGGCAGTTTACCAGTAACCCTACCTCCTGGTCCTCTGAGCTGAGTGTTTTCCTAGCAACAGTCGCTCTCCTTGCTGCGCAGCTGTGATTGTGCAGATTCACAGGCTTAAGTGTTTGTGTTATGAACATGCCTTGTAGACTCTGCAGGCAAAGACAGTTATTTGCTTGATTCTTTTTAAAGGTATCATCAAATGGCATTCAGTCCACTCCTCTAAATCTTGCAACCTACTGGAAATGTAGTGCCAGCACCACAGATCTGAGAGTGGATTATAAGTACAACCCAGAAGCTATGGTCGCTCCGAGTGTGCTTTCCAACATACAGGTGGTGGTTCCCGTGGATGGAGGTGTCACAAATATGCAGTCCCTTCCTCCTGCAATATGGTAAACTATCTTTGCAGTCATCCTTTGCATTTCTGTTTGTCTCCAGCTGCAACAGTTCTAAGCTCTTAAGTTAACAATTGGGCTGCTGAGGTGGCATAGTGAGTGCGTTAAGTGATTGCCATGCAAACCTGATGACCTTAGTAAACCTGAGGACCCAGGTAGAGGAGATCCTCCAACTCCTGCACGTGCCAGTGGCAGGCCCGTTGCTATGACTGCATAGAATTTAAAGAACAGTATCCTAGTTAAGGCTTCCATTGCTGTGAACAGACGCCATGACCAAGGCAACTCCTAAAGGACAACATTAAATTAGGGCTGGCTTACAGGTTCAGAGGTTCAGTCCATATCATCAAGGCAGCCCTCCAGGTAGGCATGGCACTGGAGAAGGAGGAGAGAGTTCTACATCCTTTTCCGAACAGATACTATAGTTTTTACAATAAAAATATTTGAGGTGCATTTATTGAGTGTCCATTCATGTATTAGATACATAAGAGACTGAATTTGAAGATACTTGTTCTTATTACAGGAATGCAGAGCAAATGAAAGCTTTTTGGAAATTATCTGGGATTTCGGAGAAATCAGACAGTGGAGGTAAGGGTGTGTTCCCTCTGTGACTCTGCTGCCCCGCCCCCGGCCGTTTTTTCTACCTTTACTTATTATGTGTATGAGTGCATGCAGGTGTGATCACAGGACAGCTTGCAGTAGTCAGTCCTCTTTCTTCCACTTTGTGGGTCCTGAGGATGGAACTCAGGTTTTGAGGCTTGGTAAGGCATTGCTGAGACATCTTATCTTGCCTTCGGTTTTTGTTCTTGTTTTTGATTTTCTTTTCTTTTTTTTTTAAGGCTTATTCACTGGAAAGTTTCCTCTTGGATTTTCATGTTTCAATTCTAGAACTGACCACTAGGTGGAAGTTAATACCCTACATAAGAATGTACAAGCAGAGATTCAGATCAGTTTTTATTCTTCTCTGTAAGAAAAATAACATAATTGTATAACTGCAAGATAAATGCTTCTAGTTACATAAGAGAAATGCTTAGTAATAGAATTAAAAAAACAGAACAGAACAGAACTCTCCCCATAGATAGCTCAGATAATTGCAAGTGATTGAGCTTATTCTGATAGTGGGGTGCCTTTGCTTTCCCCTCTGCAGTTACATAGAAACATGACTTTGACAGAATGCTTGTCTGTCTGTCTGTCTTGCTGAGGGAGCCTTTCTGTTCATTCCTTTGGAGTTAACATTAATCTTCAGTGCTGTGTGGCAGTTTTAAGGAGAAACAAGTTTATTGTCTCCTACTGACTGCATCTGTCTGTGTTCACCATATGGCTAGTTATCACTCCAGTATCTCCTCTCAGATTGTATCTTTAAAACTAGTGTACAGTTTCCATGACAACCAGCTCCCTATAATGAGGTAATCCTGGTCTCTCTTAGTAAGAGAGAGCCCATCTTCTTAGTTAGCCTCCACTCATTCTTCTTACTGAGCAACTGCTTTAGCTCTTCCAGTTTTGTTCAGCTTTTTCATTTTGAATATTTTGAGAATATCAGTGGTTTTTCTTCTTTAGTATTTCTATACAAAGGACCATCAGCAACTCTGGATTGTCTCTTTATTTATATCTCTTATGCAGGATCAGATTTGCTCTAGAGAGATAACCAAGCTGGTCTGAAGTTCCTTCTGTTGTTCAGTACTTACAGGTAGCATTTTAGTCAGTAGCTTCAGTGACTTCTCTCCTACCATAGAATTTTTTGTAAACCACACTGAAATTTTTAACTTAGACTGAAAGTAAATCAGAAATCCTGTGTATTAGGCTTACAGCCAACCAGCAAGGAAAAGAGAATGTCTTGTTCCTCTATTTAAAAGGCATGTGATAATTGTAAATACACCAGAAAAGGAATTTGTTCTCTCAAAAACAAGATTCATGTATTCTCTTCACGTATTTAGTACTTTTCCTACTGTTATTCAGGTATAAAAAAGTCCTATGTGAGGAAATGGGAGAATTTTATATATGTGATTTTGATGTTGTCAGTTAAACCTTTACAAAGAAAGACCTAGATTCAAACCCTGTAACAAAGTTTCTCTTTTATCTCAGTGCCCAGGACAGGAGCAGGAGACAGTTGTAAAGCTTAAGGGGGGTGGGGGTGGGGGTGGGGCTGCTCCTCGAAGGCGCTGGCCGCGCGGCTTTACAAAGCTAAGTTATTGATCAAGTGTACGACTTGCAGAGCCTTGTGGATAATGGTTAAACATTCTGCACTGTGATGTGCATCACCAGGCATGAGAGTGGAGGGCAGACCAGTTACAATACTTTATTCCCTAGTTCTCTGTGGTGTTGAACTTTATATAGGGGGATTAAAATGTCTTACTGCTGCTACTGAGCAAGTCTGTCTACTTCCCCGAACAACCTTCCTAATGCTGAGACCTTTTAATACATTTCTTCATGTTGTAATGACCCCCAACCATAAAATTATTTTCATTGCTACTTCATAACTGTAATTTTTCTACTGTTATGAATCATAATGTAAATATCTGATACACAGGGTGTCTGATAGTCGACCCCTGTGAGAAGTTGTTTGACTCTCAATGGGATCATGGCACTCTGGTTGAGAAACCTTTTCCTAACCCAAGTTAAATGAGGTTAGAAACCCTTCTAGACTTCTCCTTTCTTTCCTTTTAAATAGTGTGTTCTTTGCCTTGGCCCTACTGCAGACCCTCTTTCCTGTCACCTAGAGCCTTGATAAAATGTTGTATTGCCTTGCAGTTGGTCTCCTTACTTTGCATCTATCGCCTCCCCTCTCTTCTAGGACATTAGTCTGAGATTGTCTTCCCTTGGGTGTTACCTTTGTTATGTCATAACTTTTGATTGTGGCCTGGTCCTCGCTACTATTCTAGTCTCATCTGCAAGTGTTCCCCACTTTGTCCTGTTCTCCAGATACTGTGGTATAGGTGTGGTTCTCTTAAGTCTGTTCTCACAGGTTTCTCTCCATCCCGGTGCCTTGTTCTGCCTAAAGTGCACCCCGGCATGCCCAGCGGTATATAATGTTCAGTAGAAACGTGTGTTTTCAGACACCATTTATCAGATTCATTAGTGTCACTGAGTGCCTACTTGTACTGTAATCAGAATGGGATACTATAGTGTGTAGTTCCTACTACCTTGCCTTACGCTCCACGTGGACCGCACTACCTGCCCTGCCAGGTTCCCTTGGATCCTTGGGACACACACACACACACACACACACACACACACACACACACACTCACACACACTAGCTTTTTTATATATACTTCAGCTCAGTGGCCGGGCTCTTTTAAGCTTCTCTCAGCTATCGCACCCTTCCTTTCACTCCCAGCTCAGCACCTTAAATCTGCCCTTAGTTGCCTTCCTAAACTCCTTCCTGCTACCGCAGGCCCAGTCAGGGAAGCAGCCAATGGCCATTCCACTGCAGATCTCACATGGCTGGTGTCTGTTTTCCCTCCAAAGCATGGTGACTCTCTAGTCCTCTCTCCTGTGTCTGCTAGCCTGCCAGTGGAAAACTTGCGTGTGTGCCCAGCTCATTGGCTGCTAGAATCTTTATTGATCAATGAACAGATTCTTGATGAAAACATCAGAACCACCTCCTACAGGATGCATTGAACAAATGACTATATCTGAAAGAAAGACTTACAGTATACCTAAGGGGTAATGTTGTATGAGTAAAATTTAAAAAGATGTGACCATCCATTTAGCTCGGTTGGTGAGAGAGAGCATGGTGCTAATAAGTAAAGACGAGTATGGAATAGTGAGGCTGATGCCGTCCTCCCATCCCTCCCTTTCATCCCCCTGGACTGCATGGTCTGGTATTCAGCACTCACTTCTCTTTACTTTGTCTTGTCCTGAGTCTGTCCCCAACGTGGACCCCCCAGTCCCAGCGTTTCCTGTGTGCTGTCCTCTGTGCCTTCCTTCATCTTTGTTGACTCACTTTAACATGAATGAATCACAGGCATCTATCTAAGTAGTATCCATCTTTGAACATTACTGTTAGGAAAAGGATAGATGAAGACTTCTTAGTGGGGACTGGTGAGATGGCTCAGCAGTTAACTGAGCTTACTTCTCAGCAACCACACGGTGGCTCATGACCATCTATAAAGGGATCTGATGCCCTCTTCTGGCATGTAGGTGTACATGCAGACAGCGCTTCTACATTTAACTGGGGAAAAAAAGATTATATAGTGCAAATTCCGGCTCACTGAATAAGATTTGATTTCAAACAGGACAATGGTTTGTTTACTACATGCATCTTAAGAATTTACCATTGGCTTAGTAAGTTTAGCTTAGACCAGTGGTTCTCAACCTATGTGTGGGTTGAGACCCATCTAGAGGTTGTATATCAGATATTTATATTATGATTTATAACAGTAGCAACAAAGGTAACTTTATGGTTGGGGGTCACCACAACATGAGGGCACCATGTTAAAGGGTTGAAGCATAGGGAGGTTGAGAACCGTTGGCTTAGATGCTCATTTAGCTTTATTTGGTGTGCAGTGTATTTTATCCATTATGAGGTCTTTCTTCTTTTCTTTGCAGGTTCTGGATCCCTCAGAGCAAAATTTGATCTTTCAGAAGGACCCAGCAAACCTACAACACTGGCAGTGCAATTCCTCAGTGAGGGCAATACGCTCTCAGGAGTGGATATTGAGCTTGTGGGTACTGGCTATAGACTTTCCTTAGTAAAGAAGCGCTTTGCCACTGGTAAGTAAGTGTGGGAACATGGAGAACACTGGTGCTCTAGCAGTTTATAATTTAAAAGCATGGAATATTCCCCCCCTCCACCTTACACAGACATGCACACACACACAAGTTGTCAGGTAGAGGCAGTCTTGATAGAGTGTTTTCTGTTATCAGCATAGATATGATTATAATGACTTGTCAGTGACAGGCTGGAACTAGAGTTCGGTGTCTGTAACCACAAAAAGCATTGTGGCCATTTGAGTATATTTGAAATTGTAATTAATGGTCTGCTTGGTGTTTTTTAGGACGATACTTGGCAGATTGTTGATGGACCCCGAATGCGGTTTTCTCAAGGGAATAGTGTGCACCTGCCACTCTGCCTCGCCTGTTCCTTCCAAACACTATTTTTACTTGTATGATGTCTTTCAAATTTGCTCTTTGAAAGCTGACTACAAACATTAACTTGCACTTTCAAAGTGTCATTGAAAGAAATAGCACTGAAATGACCTTGTACACAGTAAATGATCAAATGCAATATTCTGGAAGCACATTAATTCAAATTGTCACTAAAATGAAGTCTATTATCTTCAGTGTCTGTGTTCTTAAAAAGGTTAGAATGTAGTAACAAGCCTAACATTTCAGGAGAGCAAGCACAGAAGTTATTTAGCTTTCCATAAGTATTTAGACTCAGAGTTACCTTTGAAGTTTCGTAAGTTTTATGTTGAATAAATATAAACAGAACGTGAATTTTTAGGCTTTGAATGTTAACTCAGAGCTCAATCTAATTGAGTTATGTGCCATAAGGAAATCAGACCAGAGTCCAAGTTGTATGCAAACAAAAACCATCCCTATAATTTTATTCTCATAAGCATATTAATAAAGTGTAAATGGTGTTTTATATGATCTTTGAGATTCTCAAGTGCAATGTGTTTAAAATAAGCTTACAAAGGACTGCAGAACAACTTACTTCTGCGTTAATTAACTTTATAGAAGTTGTGATTGTTTTGATGAATTAATGCTGTAGATTTAATTTATTTTTATATGGACTACATAATGTGTGCCTTTTAAAACAATAACAAAAACCAGAAATGTGCCTCTCTAGTTTGTGTTAATTAATGTGCCTCACTTTCTCCTCACTCTGGATCTTGTATTCAGATTCATACAGTGCTCAAGCATATTTAAAAGATATTTGCAATTTTTAAAATACTTTTGGCTTGTAATTGAGAAGAAAATTCAAAATAACTAAAAGATAATTTATACTTAAAAATCCTGTCTCATTTCTTTAGTGATGTACCGTAGCCACTAGAAAAACAAATCAGCCTAATGGAATATGTTTACTGGGAATAAAATTACCTTTAGATATTCAACATTGACCTCATTATAAATGCGTGAAGCAGACAAGCTCTGAAACTGTGGTGATAAATTGGTAACTGGTATTTTAACTGTAATTTAGCATTTCCCTTGACCCTACTTATCAAAGAGAATTTACACATTATTGTGTTGTAAACACAAGTTTCCTAGCATTTTATAAATAATTTTTTGAAAAGATTCATTTTAGCAGTGAGAGAAGTACTGTCACTTGTTTTATTTTAACAATTAGAAAGTTGTCAGATTCCCATATGGTAAAAATAGGTCAAGTATGTGAAGTGGTGAAGGATTGGATTAAGAGATTCTGAAAATGAACTGTTCATACAGAGTAGTAGCTTTCTAGCAAATTCCGATTAACAAAAGAAATATATGTTTTAGACAAAGTTTCATAATTTACAAATGGGAATTTATGATAAATACCAACGTCTTTTTCATTTTTCATGGAAATGATAGCTTGTGTTATATCTGGTAAACCATTATATAAAACACTAATTTTGTTAATTTTGTTAAGCTTTACAGAAAATAATATCCCTATTACTAGACATTAATATAACGTCTTGCTATACTAAACACAGCAGAAATCTATTCCTTTTCACAGTATGTAATACAAAATGAGCATTTTATAGTCAGTGTTACTCCAATTCTAAATTTAGGTTTGACTTAGGTAGACATAAGACAATTTGATCTTTACTAACTAGCAAAATTAGAATTTCTAACTCTTATGTTCTTTAAAATGCCAGTTACAATTACACTTACTAAAATCTGACTAAATCTGCTTTTATTGGGCAGTTGATGCTTTAGTATTTGAAGTTTGACACTGCTGCAATGTCTGTTTTTAATCAGGTGTTACCTTGAGATGTTAAACTGCTTGGAATGGTTAACCTTGTGCACTTTCTTAATCCCCATAGCCTTTATACTGAGTGTCAACATGCAAGTTTATATTGGGTACAGGTTACAATTTTAAAGCCATATGAGTTTATAGTGATTCTTTTTTCCATTTAAAAATTCACTAATGTTAAAAAAAATTTAAAAAAAGAGGCCCAGTAGATTCAGTGGGAGACTATCTTATCTAGCAAGCTGGTTCTTGCTTGTGTACAGTGATAACTTTGTAGCTGCTTCTTTAACTAAGAATTTGTAAACACAGAACTCTTAACACATGTGAGCTTTTAAGGATCGTTATTTACTACTTTGGGTTGTAATTAGAGCACATCTATCTTCCAAAATTTTGTAAATATTTTTGATTTTTTTCATAACATGTAAATATTACATAAAAGTTGTATTCCTAATAAACATGTAATATATAATTTAGCAATTGACTTTGTGCCTTTGTGTCCCTTTTAATAGATGATAGATGTTAGGACAGTCAAGCAGAGGAAGGAGATTGACTTTTCACAAGTTGGAAGTTTAGCTGGCTGGGGTCTTGCCTTGAGGTCAACACTCCCTTTATCCCAGTTAGTATCAGGTTCTCCTTAAACTTTTCATCTCCTAGATAAACACTGGGCCTGGCCAAGCTCCTGATGCTTCTCACATTGAAGGCTTGGTCGGCTTCCTTGCTCAGCTCGTTTGTTTTCATTATAGATATGCAGATGATCTCTTCGATCATTAATAGCCACACAATAGAGTCAATATTCTAGGCTGTCCTGAAATCTGTGCCAATGCAATTAATCCAAAAGTTTTCAATTTAGTCTCAAGCAGACTTTTAGGACAGGGCAAAAAACAGCCACCATTTTTGCCAAACTATAGTCTCTAGGCCACTTACTCCTCTCTGGAATTTCTTGAGCTGGTCCCCCACAGTTCAAATCACCCTCTGTACTGTTTTCCACTTTCCAACCAGTATGGCCCATTAAGCCCTGTTTAAAAGTGTTCAACTGCTTTCTTAATTCAAAGCCCAAAGTCCACATTCTACCAACAACTAGCACAGTCAGGCTTGTCACAGCAGTACCCTACTTCTTTGTCTTATTCACTGCTCTATTGCTGTGAAGAGACACCATAATCATGAAAACCCTCATAAAGGAAAGCATTTAATTGCAGTTTTCTTACAGTTTCAGCAGTTTAGTCTGTTATCATAGCAGGGACCATGGCAGCACACTGGCAGACATGATGCTGGAGAGCAGTGAGAGTCCTACATCCAGATCTGTGGACAGCAGGAGGAAGAGAAAGTCACTGAGCCTGACTTGGGCTGTTGAAACCTCAAAGCCCACCCCCAGTGACAAATTCTCCAACAAGGCCACACCTCCAAGTCCTTGTTAAGTCCTGACACTTCCCTGATGACTAAGCATTCAAACACAGGAGCCTAGGGGGCCATTGTTATTTAAGCTACCACCACCGTTACTGATTCTGAAACACTGCCACAGTATTGTCAACTGGCTAGTGATTGCCATATTACATTTTGTTATCTTTGAGACAGCTGCCCTGGAACTCATTAAGTGCCTAGGACCCATATCTACCTCAGCTTCCCAAGTGTTGGGGTTACAAGTTTCCACTACCATGTTATTTTTGTAAGTGTGTACATTGAGAGCAGATATCTTTATGGAACCCTCACCAAGCCGTTACACCTTCCGTTTTCACTTTATACACGTTTGCTGTTGTCCGTGTTTACTTGCTTGTTCACATGAGTGCATTTACAGTGTCTTTAGAAAACACTTAGAAGCGGAGTGCAGGTTGAAATTCCTGTTGACATAAACTGCACAAATGTTTTTCTGCTAAATCTTCTCTCCCGTAATTATCTGCTTTGCACTTGGTCTTACCAGGATAGTGAGGCTTTTTGGTGGTGGTATTAAAAACAGTGCAGCAAAGAGGGCTTGGTTCCAGCTTAGGCTAGGGTAGTGCTCCCTTACAGAACTTGACTTTGAGTTTTCACAAAGTATGAAAAGCACAAGTGTGGCACAGGCTTTCCATTGCAGCACTCAGGAGGCAGAGGCGGCAGATCTCCGGGAGTTCAAAGTCAACCTGGTCTACAGAGTGAGTTCTAGGACCGACCCCCCACCTCCCCCCCAAAAAAACAAAAACAAAAAACCCCAAAAACCAAACAAATAAACAAAAACCTCGCTAACCAAATAAGAAAAAAAGCAAACTTTGCCCCAATTCATCTTCATGCCAGTTTGTATGTAAACCCCCATAGGCATGTTCGCTATATGTCAATATGACCAGAACACACAGACGGCACCTGCTTGAGGTGAGGTGGCCTCTCACCATCTTGCTAGTTTAAAGTGGTCTTCAGAATCTTGTCTCCACACCAATGCTGCTTCTGGCTTGGCTTCCTTAGGGTCCTCGCTGGAGGCACTCATAGTGCTTACTGAAAAGCTCCGGTCAGTTTGTTAGCTGGACTGGAAGCATCGTGTCCGTGTGCCGTCCTGGGGACAGAGTGGGTGAGCAAGAGACTTGCATATTCACCAGTGACTTCTTTTTGTTGTTTGTAGAAACACACACACACACACACACACACACACACACACACACACACACGCCTGGCCTCAAACCCACTGTGTAGTCTAGGCTAGCATTGAATGTAGGATTCAGCTGCCTTCATCTCCTGACTGCTGGGTATACAAATGAGCCACCAGACTGGGGTGTTTTCCAGCCCAAGTTTTCAAATAAGAAGCTGGAAGTTATGTCCTGGAAGCCTAGCTTCTGCAGGAAAGCGTTTCCATTCATTCACATGGATGAACAGGGTTTTCTTTCTCCTGAAGGAAAAGACATTTATGAAACATGTAAAACAGATGGTTGCAAATAACCTCTGAAAACAGGTGTTTTATTGGCAAGCAAACTATGAGGAAGGGAAACGACAGCCTATGCGCTTCCTGAAGTCTTTGGGTAAGAGACATGAGGATTTCAAATACAAATATTTTCGAGTTCAGTTATTAACCGGAAGTAATGTAGCCTGTAGAACATTCCAAGGTATGCAGATTTTATATGGCTTCAGTAAATTTTCCAGATATTATCTGCTTTGCTATAAAAATCCTAGAAATAACCTCTTGTTTGACTTTTCATGTGAATAACTGCAAACTCTATCACATGGCATTTTTTAGAGTAGTCAAGGAAAAATACTTAGATATCATCAAGGACTCTGAAGTTAGTTTCTCAGAAGAAACTAGAAGGGGACTGGTCCCACACATAAGCTGCTCCTCTGTATGCTCCAATTGGTGCCCAGCAAAGATTTTATTCGGGGGCATGTGACATCGCTGGCGAGGATTGAATCTAGGTGCCTGGTCACCTTACCACTGACCTAGACCTCTGACTCTCCATGGATAATTTTTGTTTGTTTGTTTTACTTTTTTTTTTTTTTTGAGACAAGGTTTCTCTGTGTAACCTTGGCTGTCCTAGAACTCACTCTGTAGACCAGGCTGTGTGCTCAAACTTAAAGATCAGACTCAAAGACCCCACCCTCCAGCCCCCAGGTGCTGGGATTAAGGCATATGCCACCACTACCCAGCTCTCCCGGGATATTTTTTAACTGGAAATGTGTAGGTGTGCACTGCCTTCTCAGAAGTTTTAAACTCACCCCTCATTCTTATTCCTATTAATTGCAAGAGATTCTATTTCCTTGTCCTACAGCCAAGATGACTTGAAATCTCCAAACGGTGGCTCTGTTGTAACCTTGTTGATTCATTAAAGCATAGTTCTTTAGTTCTGCCTCATGTGGTTTAGGCACTGAGTCTGTTGTTTTC